>NC_139023.1:134140145-134335634 GCF_964662115.1 Mustela nivalis | reverse complement strand
TTTCCCTCACAACATAGAACATGGTGACTGTGTTCTAAGGCATCACCATGTCCCATAAGGACCAGGCAGATGCTGTTCTGTCTCTCATGACCCAGACTCAGATGTCATGCGGTAAGATTTCTACCACATTCTATTTGCTAGAAATGAATCATTAAAGTCAATTCATTTTTAAGAAAAAGAGAATTAGATTATACATTTTGGTGGTTGTCAAAAAATTGCAAATATGTTTTGAAATTCCCAGCACACTTAAAGTTTTCACCTATGATAATAGAGGGAAAAGCAAGAAAATTAATAACAAGTCCTAAAGAGGGGTACCTGAGTGGCTCAGTTGGTTAACTATCTTCCTTCAGCTCAGGTCATGATCTTGGGGTCCTGGGATTGAACCCTGAGCACTGCATGGGGCTCCTTGCTCAGCGGGGAGTCTGCTTCTCCTTCCCCCTCTGCTACTCCCTCTACCACTTCCTTGCTCTCTCAAATAAAGAACAAGTCATAAAGAGTCATTATATAGTCTTATATTTGGCGATACACCTAGAAATTTAGTTTTATTCTCTCATTTTAGATTTAAAGGAACTGAAATTCAGTAGATTCAAAGGGTCACATGGCTAAATGCTGTAGATCCAACAAGTAGAATCAATATTTTCCAAACTGAATACAAATTGCTTCCACATACATGAGTAATGAAAAAAAAAAATCAACCCAAAGAAATGTTAGGCAGGTATAATATGCATAAGATAGTCAAACCATATAAATTTCCTGTAACTCCTTGATATAGAATAATCACTATTTGGGGGAAAATAACAATGACCATTTCTTTTTTATTATTTTTTTAATCAAGGATGAACTGAAGTCTCTTGTTTTCTTTGAATCAGAACCCTAGGTGTTTCTTTTTTTTTTTAAAAGATTTTATTTATTTATTTGACAGAGAGAGATCACAAGTAGGCAGAGAGGCAGGCAGAGAGAGAGGAAGGGAAGCAGGCTCCCTGCTGAGCAGAGAGCCCGATGCGGGACTCGATCCCAGCACCCTGAGATCATGACCTGAGCCGAAGGCAGCGGCTTAACCCACTGAGCCACCCAGGCGCCCCCCTAGGTGTTTCTTTATCTTTATTTAAATGGAGTTTCTCTCACTGCCACAAAGAAACATCACTGTAAAAGCATTCTAAGAATATACCTTGGCAAATGTGAGGTGGCAGAGTGAGTTAGGTGTAGTTCCCATCTTTTTTTTTTTTTTTTTAAAGATTTTATTTATTTGTCAGAGAGAGAGCGAGCGAGAGCGAGCATAGGCAGACAGAGTGGAAGGTAGAGTCAGAGGGAGAAGCAGGCTCCCTGCGGAGCAAGGAGCCCGATGTGGGACTCGATCCCAGGACGCTGGGATCATGACCTGAGCCGAAGGCAGCTGCTTAACCAACTGAGCCACCCAGGCATTCCCCCATCTTCTTTAAAATTAAATTAAAACAGACATATTAATGGGTGCAGAGTTTCAGTTTGGGGTGATAAAAAAATTCAAGAGATGGATAATGGTGATGATTGAACAACAGTGTGAATATACTTGATTCCATTGAACTGTATACTTAAAAATAGTTAAAATAATAATTTTTATGTTATATATAATTTACCACATAAAATATGAAAATTAAATACTAAAATATATAGGCAGATAAAATCGTATGTGACAATATGGTATTAGATGAAGGCAAAGCTTACTGATTTATGAAGTGTTAATTAAACTTCTTTTAATTAGACTTTTAAAAGATAATTATAGATTTTCAGAAATTTACAAAGTTAATACAGAAAGTTCCCAATTACCTTTCACTCAGTTTCTTCTCACGTTAACATGTATGTAACTGTGGTACATTCGTCAAAACTGAGAAATTAACATTAGTATATTACTGTTCACTACACTCAAGACTTTATGAAGAGTTCATCAATTTTTCCATGAATGCCATTCTTTTTTTTTTCAGGATTCTATACTGGACATCATATTGCACTGCACAAATAGTTTTAAATTTTTTTTAGAGCCTGAGGTTCAGAAAATATGTACATTTTCTAAAATGTAGACTATTGGTGACATTATATACACATGATGATTTTTCTTTTATTCTCTTCAGTTTTGTTTTTTTTTTTTTTTAAATTCAGGTAAATTTTACCCACATTTAAGCAGGTGTGCAACTGTTTACTATTAATTCTATAAGTAAGTTTTTTTTTTTACTATGCATTTCCAAAAATTAAAGCAAGAAACACATGCTGAACTGTCACATATTTCATTCCCTAAGGCAGATGTTATCAATGTAGATGTTTAAAACCACTAAATCCAACAATTAGCTTTATTTTCCCTTCCCCCGAATTGTATTAATGGCTCCAACATCTACTACGTGACCTTGGGAAAATTATCTAACCTCTTTTTAAACATTTTAAATAGTGCTATTAGCACTATATTATGAGTAACTAAAGGGTAAAAAATGTTAAAGGAATTTAACATAGTACTCTAAGTATTGAAAGCAGAGATAGAATTTTAACTACTGGCATTCTAGTTTTAGAACACAAAGTAGTGGAGGTTATCAAAGTGAGCAGGAAACAGACTAAAGTTAAGTTATACTTTATATTTCAAATAGTATGATTTATGTCATAGGCAATGTATTTATTATTTATTTATCTATCTATCTTTATAAGCCACACATTCAACTTTTATCAGAACCTCACTTATATAGAGAATACTGTGTGCATTAACAAGAAAATGTTATTATTAAATAATCAAGGTTTAACAGCTATTTGGAGAATTTAACAGAAATTTATGACCCATTTGAAGTTCATAGTGAAGAAGGATTTCCTTCTGATAATTTCCATTCCAGAATTTGTTTATGGCATAGCAATTTTCCTCTTTGATACAAAGAGCATACACTGGTTTGATTCTTAATAAGTTTGTTATAGAAAATTTAAAAAGTAGAAGAAGAGTTCAAAAGCATCTGTGTCTCCATGAAAACCTAGATAATGCTGTTAACTTTGTGATAAATATTGCATAAGTGTTTTTTCTATCTGTCTCACTTTATTATTATGAAGTTCATGAACATACACCTCTCTACCCATTCTGAAACAGCAAAATAATATTTTGTAATCATGTCCCTATTTAACAGTTTATCAACATGCCATGCATATTTTCCTTTGTTATTAAATATTAATTGTATTATAATTATATTAACTTATTATTTGTTATATGTCTTAATATGTTAATATATCTTAAGTAATTTCAATTTGTATATTATATATCAATCTATAACCAATATTTGGCTTTCAAGTTTTCCATTGAGTGGATTTATTTATTCAGTCTTCTATTTAATAATTTCAAATATAAATAATACTATAATGAGTATTTTACATAAGAAAGTATATAACACTGTGATTTTTTTCAATAATTTTATTGTTATTGGGAAATAAATTTTTAGATCAAAATACATATATATTTAAATGATGTGAATATGGATTTCTCCATTGAAATCATTTACCAATTTATTCTGACACCATAGTATAAGAAGAGTCCATTTTTAAATCCAACAGAGAAAGACAAACACCATATGATTTTACACATTCTTGAGAAACAAAATAAATTTAAAAAGAGACAAACAAAAAAACACAGACTCTTAAATACAGAGGACAAACTGGTGGTTATCAGAGGGGAAGTAGGTGGGCAGATGGGTGAAATAGATGAAGGGGATTGAGTACATTTATCATAATGAGCACTAAGTAGTGTATAGAAGTGTTGAATGATTTTTTTTATACCTCAAACTAATATAACATATATATATATATAATATATATTATATATATAATATACTTCAATTAAAAAATAAATAAAACAACATCAACCACTTGAAAAAGAAAAGAGGGGCACATTTTTTCTGACACTTTGAATAGTATTCAAATGGCAACAACCAAACATATTTTGTTTTCTGTTCAGTTCATCTTGTGGACATAAAGAACAGCTAATTCTCTTTGTGAATTACAGTGACAGACCAAACAAAACAAAACAAAACAAAACAAAAAATTAACAGTATTTACACTGTCCCAGTGTTATCATATGCTAAGGACATATGCACACTGGAAATGGTCAACAACATCATAATATTCAATATTCTAAATATAACAACAATATATACAGTTTTGATGATAGGGAGATAATTGATATCATCATATAGCTTACTGCAAAAATCAAGTTTTGTTTGTTTTGTTTTGGTTTTGTTTTTGTTTTCATCTACCCATTTGAGATGCAAAACACTCAGGTCACTGGACTTCCAACATGGTTTACAAAAGTCTATTGCATGCTTTATTTATTCAAAAAAATCCCTCAGAGAATTAGAATATTCAATGTTGGCCACTTCAAATTCTGATCCTTTCACAATATGAATGCAAAAAACATTTACATACATATTATAGTCAAGACTCAGTTAATCTGATTTATTTGTGTTTCATCAAGTCAATTGGAATTTATTCAATTTAAAAGTCATAGGAAAAAAGCTAAAACTCAGCCCTCTATTTTTATTAATATACTTTAATATTTTCAGAAAATTACATCAATATTTCAAGAATTCATATTTATTGCATGCTACAAGAAAGAATAATATAGGAAAAAGTAATGACTAGTAAAAACAATCTTTTCAAAACAAACCTGCTTCTGAAATGGTATGTTAAAATACATGAATCAGTATGATTAATACTCTCTATTGTAAGCTTATTGTCTTTATTTGATCTTTTTTTTTCTACTTTTGTTTTCTTTTTAACATCTGACTTTTGCTATAGGATGATGATTTAGTTAAGTGTTCCTTTGGATAAGAGTAGCTCCTCTTATCCATCAATATCATCAAATATCAGTTTAATATAAAATAATAGAGAAATGAAACCTCAAGTTATAGAGAAGTGATTCTCAAATTTCTGCATTATAAACAGAGTCTCTCATTCCATAGAATCGCTGGGAATTTGTATCTAAACACTTTAACAGAACTTTCCATGAAATTGATAAAAGTAAGAGGAAGTGCCAAGTGAGCAATTATCATAGATTAAAAAAAAAAAAAAAAAGAACCGAACTTGACTGGAATGCAGTAGAATTTAGGAACTACTTTTATAAGATTAAGAAAAAGTAATCTAAAAATTTTAGAACAACTTTATTTCTCACATTGACAAAAAGGACATGAATTTTACTAAAATGTCACTGGGCATCTAGATTAAATTTCTGGTAAATTTTAAAATTAAATGTTTGTCATTTAAAAAGTCACTATTAATTAGAGCTAGTAGCTTCAGGTTTACAGAATCACAAATCTTATAAAGATGCAAGAGAGAATGTTTGTAAAATAGTTTGAGTATACAATTACTAGCTTCAGTATACTCTTAGTATTTAATGACATCTTTGTATTTTATGATATAAGGAATAATTGTTTATTACTATGTGAAAAATTCATGGATGAAAAATTCTAGTGGCAGAAGCAACTTTACTAGTATAGCCAAATTCAAACAATATAGTAGTACAATATTAGAATGTGATAGAAATATCACTATATGACATCAAAGTCTGGGTCATAAGAAGCTAAATGTCCTTAGGGACATGGTGACGCCTTAGAACCCAGTCACCACGTTCCATGTTGTGAGGGAGCCAAACAGCCACATGCAAAGTGTACTTATAGGTATTTTGGCCATAGTCCGATCTGTGGTCTCAATTGAAAGCTGATATTAACTGCCAAACATTGAGTGAAAGAAACTTTACTTTAAACTTTAAAGTTTAAAGTTTAGCCTTCACTGTAGCCCTCACTTGAGGCCAGTGGAGTGAAGCTGACCTTCTGAGCCCTGCCCAAATGATAAGCTTATAAGCACAATATATAAGTCACTAAGTTTTGTGATAGATTTTTATAGAACAATAGATAACAGAACGTGAGTAAGAATCAAGTTTACATATTACACATAGGTTAGTGTTCTGCAAAAGTGATGCAGAGAAGATGAAAGAGCATAATGATATGGAGAAGAGTTATAAGGGGGAAAAAAAAAAGGATATGCAAAGCAAGAAAGAATGATTCCAAATCATGTTAAAGCTAAGAGAATGTGTCTCTGACATGGCAGGACATAAGATGGTAGCTGTTTTATGCAAAGAATGAAAGATCAAGTAATATTCAAAGAAGCATGGTCAAACTCTTATTAAAGTTCAAGAACTAAAACAACAGAGATTTTTTTCTTGAAAAATATTTCTTTTTGTATATTTTGGAGACTAACCTTTAATTGTTTTGTCTCTGAACTTAGATTTTTATGTGAACTTTGATGGGACAACTGAGCACATACACACATGGGCAGAGGAGCTAGGGCAATAGGCACGCCCACAATTCTTTGCCACTCCTGTCACCAAGAGCTTGTGATGTCCCATAAGCATAGAATCCGTATTGGTCTCTGGTGGATCTATGATACGCGGGAGTGCTGTTGGACTCAAAGCCAGCACAGGGTACATGTGTGAGGCCTATGACTCAGTAACTGCTGGGTGCTAACAACCTTAAAAGGCTGCACTTGGCCATCCAGGCCATAACTTGCTTCAAATGTAGAAGAAAATGTCCTTCTAAGACACATAAGTGAGCAAGGAACTCTTTCATATCCTTTCTTATGTTACTTCCCTGAGTTAGCTAAGTACTTACACTAAAAATTATGACATAGAAAGAAAACAATAGCCAGTTCCTTTCCTTTCAGTCCTTACTTACTCATCAGTAAACTAAAGGTAGAAAGCTTTGGTAGAAAGTGCATAAATCAAGAAGTAAAATAAAATCAGTTGAGTTTACTTATGGTGACAGTAGATAGCACATTTCAAAACACTATGACAAGTTGAGAAAGAGAATTCACAGGGGGAAAAACAGCTTTATATCTTGAGACCTTGGAAAGCACCTTATTTCTACTTTTTGAGCAAGGACCCCATATTTTTATGTTGCACTGGGTTTTTCAAATTATGTAGCTAGTCCTCTTCATAAAATACTAGTGGTATCTGAAATTATACATTCTGTTCAAACTGATGGCTCTATGGAGTAGCAGGACCTTAAAGAAGACCTTGAGATGGAAAAAGTCATAAATACCAAGAACAAGAAGGAGAAAAAATGAACAGTTTTTGTTATGGACAACAAATGCCAAGAAATATGAGCAAAATCTGTAAAATTATAAGGATTATGGAGTATTTTATACAAACAAATTTAATACATCTTAAGAAATAGATAGAATGTACCATTCTTAGAATATTCAGAGATATAAGTTGAGCACAAAATAAAAGTAAAATAATAAAGACAAGATAAAAATTTTAAAAATTAACAGTATACCTCAAATCTTAGAACATACTTCCATCCATGCAGGTTGGGACTACCAAACCCCTTTTACATAAGTCTTGTTTCGTTGACTCCTCTGTTAATCTATGCATATGACAGCATGGAGACTTCCTTACAACCAACTGACTGAGACATGAAAACTCCCACCTGATTTACATGGGCTTGCAGAGTATGTCAGTGCTAGCCAAAAGTGAAGAGCTAAAGCATTATGGTATGAGGCCAGGGATGCCTGTGAAGACAGTGGTGAGGGAAAATAAAATTTCCTAAGTGGTGAGTTAAAATAGCTGTCATATAAAAATGTATATTCAACTGTACCATCATTCAAGGAGGATAAAATAAAGTTGTGTACAGAGACCAGTGTTCCTCCAGCTCCCATTACTGATAAAGTTTAACCACTGCTAATAAAGTGGCAACAAAGAAATGCATATAAAACCTAGCTCTCAAAATTCAAAACAGAGCAAAGAAAGGTGAGTTTGTATCTGAAAAGTATGCATTGATACCTGCTGCATTCCATTCTTTTGGCACGCAGTTTTCTTATGCATTTTTCTACACATGTGGTTCTAGTTCAGGCAATCCGTATTGGTCTTTGGTGTCGACAAATAATAGGCGGAGCAGTAGCATTAGTCAAGTCATCTTGGAAAGGAGAAGTCCAGGTTTCTGAGCCCATGCATAATCTCTGTTTCTGCCACTGTGGGATATTTGATTATGGGCCTATTGAGGGATGGCTAGGAAGTGAAGCTGGATATCAGTCAGAGGCTGGTATCCATAAAGCACATCATTTTTTCCCACCTGATTAAGAGCTTCCTTTGTAGTGAATGTCCTTTGGTGCACATTTACATGGGATATAATATCTTCGTAATATATTCTAGTTTGAGAGGTTCATCCACATAGCTCTTCCTTGAGGTATTCATCCACATAGCTCTTCCTTAGAATTCCTTGTCATCAGTCTTCTAACCCTATTCCTCCCAAGTCCTGAACATCCACCAAAAGTGGTGGCAATAGCCAATGAGCCTTTATAGATCTGTGCTTCTGCACATCTCACCGTTCAGGCAAAGTAAACCCCCAACATGCTGCTTAAAGTTTTGCTCACAAGGAGTATGTTATGTATAAGACTGTTTTCTCAGGTAAAAGCTATAGTGCAAAACAAATCTGCCTACTAATACAAAGAACATGAAGCAAACTTGTCTGTCTTGGCTTGGACTCTGAGGTGGAATAATCGTCATCAATATTTATGGATTTATGCATTACAGTTTTGATTTATATTTTTACAATTCATGAGATTAAGAAGCCAAAATGAAAGACATTAATGAGAAAATATATCAGTTATGGCAATACCACTGGATTTCTCATCACTACCAAATCCAAATCTTTGTTGGATGGACATGACCTCTATCCAGATCAAATATTATTCCCACAGATTAAGCTCAGCTGACTATGAGTTCACCTGTCAAAATGACAAAACATAACACTGGTGAAAAATTCATCATGAATGAGTTTCAAAAGGCAAAAAATCACAGTATTAGAATCCTCTCATTCTTCTTAACTTTAGATAATGAAGAGTTGGACCCTAACTTAAATGTCTCATATTACCAAAGACATAAAAGACTTAAGTGCATAAAATTGAGAGGTTCTAAAAAGTGAAAAAAAATAGTTTTGAAAAGAGAACCAACTCACAACTTGTATAAATAAAAATTGTTATTCATTCAAAATCAACAAGATGCTGAATGTATAACATAAGAAGCAAACTACACGCACCGAAGAAAAAAATAATTAACATAATATAGACCTGAAAAATATTTGTAATACAGCATAGAGAAATTTTTAAAAAAGAAAAATAAGAAACAAAATTTGAGTCACTGAGGGTAGAATTAAGATTACACTATAAGAAGGTATTTCAGAAAGAGGGAATAATAGAGAATAGGAAAGAAATATAATTTAAACAGACTGTAATTTTAGGAATCGATGAAAGAAACATACCCTCAGTATGAAGAGTCATAATGAATCCTGAGCAAGATGAAAATAAATGCATACCTGAAATGTCATACTGAAATTATGCACTCAATGGTAAAGACAATATTTAAACATTTTTAAACACCTCATTTTCCACCTCCGAGAGCTTCAGTTCTGGCTCTCTCACACACTGCTCTTGGCTTTCAATTCCTGTCAACTTTTAGCACAAGAACATCACTACTTGTAAACTGAACTAAGTTTTTAGATGATGGATGGTGTTTTAATATTTTATTCTGGTGTTCTAGGTATGGTCTGTAAAATCTTTGGAGATAATTCAAATCTGGCATATTGCCAAAAATGGAAGTTTACAGGTTAAATTTGAATCCAGAATACTAATTACCTATTATTGATTGAAAATTTTATCATATACTTCTTACAGTACTTAGGACTTACCTGTTACAAATTTTTGGTCTCTCCATCCCACTATTATGTAAACTTTTTAGGGGTAATGCAGTTTGTCTCTTGTTCATTGCTGTACCTGCAGCCCAGAAAAGAGTGGCTGACACATAATAGAGACTTAATACTGATTTTTTTTAAATAAATGTATAATGAATAATTAAGTTCAGAAACTTCCTGTTAGGGGCACCTGGGTGGCTCAGTGGGTTAAGCTGCTGCCTTCGGCTCAGGTCATGATCTCGGGGTCCCGGGATCGAGTACCGCATCGGGCTCTCTGCTCAGCAGGGAGCCTGCTTCCTCCTCTTTCTCCCTCTGCCTGACTCTCTGCCTACTTGTGATCTCTCTCTGTCAAATAAATAAATAAAATCTTTAAAAAAAAAAAAGAAACTTCCTGTTAACCTAATAATTCCTATACCCTGAAATCTACATATGAATGAAATCATATGAAGAATCTTCCCATTTTTATCTTGTTATGTATCAACTTTTCTGTAGGTAAATGGATAGATGTTCAATTTTGCCTTCAGATAATCTTTCCTTTGATATTAGTATTTCTGGAAGCCCAAATCATGAAAATAGTTTTTTATATTAAGTTGTTTTATTCACAAAAACTTATCCCTTAACCTTACTAAAATAGCATTATAACAATCTATTTAGAGAGATGATGGAGAAGACAAGTTATCTTATTAGTTTAATTACTCATTTCCCCAGGACAGACTGGGTCTATTCTTCTGAGCCACTTTCATTTCCCTTCTCAATTACTAATTATTTACATCTGCCGATATCCATTTTCTTCATGTTCTTCAGACTCTCTTGGTGTCATAAGAATATAAATGTTGAATATGGTGGGGGTAAAGTCAGTATGACTACAGGAAAAGAGAACAATACTTAAAAGGACAGAGTTTACTGTTCTCACAGGTGTCAGAGAGGGGATCACCACATGCCAAACAGTGCCATGGGGGAAGTACCAGATTTTTTTTTTAATTTTTTATTTTTTATAAACATATATTTTTATCCCCAGGGGTACAGGTCTGTGAATCACCAGGTTTACACACTTCACAGCACTCACCAAAGCACATACCCTCCCCAATGTCCATAATACTACCCCCCTTCTCCCAAACCCCCTCCCCCCAGCAACCCTCAGTTTGTTTTGTGAGATTAAGAGTCACTTATGGTTTGTCTCCCTCCCAATCCCATCTTGTTTCATTGATTCTTCTCCTACCCACTTAAGCCCCCATGTTGCATCACCACTTCCTCATATCAGGGAGATCATATGATAGTTGTCTGTCTCTGCTTGACTTATTTCACTAAACATGATACGCTCTAGTTCCATCCATGTTGTCGCAAATGGCAAGATTTCATTTCTTTTGATAGCTGCATAGTATTCCATTGTGTATATATACCACATCTTCTTGATCCATTCATCTGTTGATGGACATCTAGGTTCTTTCCATAGTTTGGCTATTGTGGACATTGCTGCTATAAACATTCGGGTGCACGTGCCCCTTTGGATCACTACGTTTGTATCTTTAGGGTAAATACCCAATAGTGCAATTGCTGGGTCATAGGGCAGTTCTATTTTCAACATTTTGAGGAACCTCCATGCAGTTTTCCAGAGTGGCTGCACCAGCTTGCATTCCAGATTTTGATCAGTTGGTAGAAGGCAGAAGATGAGGAGAGGCTGAACCCAAGTTCATTGGGATTTCCAATGGAAACGCAAGGTAAGGCAGAGTAAACAGTTTAGAACTGCTAGTTTGGGAGGAGGAGTCAAGATGGTGGAGAAGTAGCAGGCTGAGACTACTTCAGCTAGCCAGAGATCAGCTAGATAGCTTATCTAAAGATTGCAATCACCTGAAAATCCATCGGCAGATCGAAGAAAAGAAGAACAGCAATTCTGGAAACAGAAAAACAACCAGTTTCTGAAAGGTAGGACCGGCGGAGAAGTGAATCCAAAGCGACGGGAAGATAGACCCCGGGGGGAGGGGCCGGCTCCCGGCAAGCGGCAGAGCAACCGCGCACAAAATCAGGACTTTTAAAAGTCTGTTCCGCTGAGGAACATCGCTCCAGAGGCTAACCAGGGGCGAAGCCCACGCGGGGTCAGCGTGGTCTCAGGTCCCGCAGGGTCACAGAAGGATCAGGGGTGTCTGAGTGTCGCAGAGCTTGCGGGTATTGGAACGGGAAAGCCGGCTACAGAGACAGAGCCGACAGTAAGCTCGCAGCTCGGGGTGACCTTGAACCGGTCGCAGGCTCGGTGAGCTCAGAGCGCGACCGGAGGTCAGGCAGACGGGAGTAACTGGCGCTGTTCTCTGAGGACGCACTGAGGAGTGCAGCCCTGGGCTCTCTGCTCCTCCGGGCCGGAGACCAGGAGGCCGCCATTTGGATTCCCGTCCTCCGGAACTCTACGGAAAGCACTCAGGGAACAAACGCTCCTGAAAGCAAACCCGAGCTGATTACTCACCCCGGCCCCGGGTAAGGGTGGTGTAATTCCGCCTGGGGCAAAGACACTTGAGAATCACTACAACAGGCCCCTCCCTCAGAAGATCAACAAGAAATCCAGCCGATACCAAGTTGACCTACCAAGGAGTGCAGTTTCAATACCAAGGAGGGCAGCAGAATTCCAGAGGAGGAAAAAGCAAAGCACGGAACTCATGGCTTTTTCCCTGTGATATTTTTTAGTCTTGCAGTTATTTAATTTTTTTCTTTTTCATTTTTTGTTTTTTTTTTCTTGCCTTCTGGTAAATTTTTTTTTTAACTTTTACCTTTTTCTTTTTTAACGTTTTTAACCAGTTTATCTAATATATATATTTTTTCTTTTTTAAATTTTTCTAATTTGTTTTCTTTTTTTAAATTCTTTTCTTTTTTTTTCTTCTTTCTTTTTTTTTTCTTTCTTCCTTTTTGAACCTCTTTTTATCCCCTTTCTCCCCCCTCACGATTTGGGATCTCTTCTAATTTGGTTAAAGCATATTTTCCTGGGGTTGTTGCCACCCTTTTAGTATTTTACTTGCCCCTTCATATAATCTTATCTGGGCAAAATGACAAGACGGAAAAATTCAACACAAAAAAAAGAACAAGAGGCAGTACCGAAGGCTAGGGACCTAATCAATACAGACATTGGTAATATGTCAGATCTAGAGTTCAGAATGACAATTCTCAAGGTTCTAGCCAGGCTCGAAAAAAGCATGGAAGATATTAGAGAAATCCTCTCGAGAGATATAAAACCCCTTTCTGGAGAAATAAAAGAACTAAAATCTAACCAAGTTGAAATCAAAAAAGCTATTAATGAGGTGCAATCAAAAATGGAGGCTCTCACAGCTAGGATAAATGAGGAAGAAGAAAGAATTAGTGATATAGAAGACCAAATGACAGAGAATAAAGAAGCTGAGCAAAAGAGGGACAAACAGCTACTGGACCACGAGGGGAGAATTCGAGAGATAAGTGACACCATAAGACGAAACAACATTAGAATAATTGGGATTCCAGAAGAAGAAGAAAGAGAGAGGGGAGCAGAAGGTATACTGGAGAGAATTATTGGGGAGAATTTCCCCAATATGGCAAAGGGAACGAGCATCAAAATTCAGGAGGTTCAGAGAACGCCCCTCAAAATCAATAAGAATAGGCCCACAACCCATCACCTAATAGTAAAATTTACAAGTCTCAGTGACAAAGAGAAAATCCTGAAAGCAGCCCGGGAAAAGAAGTCTGTAACATACAATGGTAAAAATATTAGATTGGCAGCTGACTTATCCACAGAGACCTGGCAGGCCAGAAAGAGCTGGCATGATATTTTCAGAGCACTAAACGAGAAAAACATGCAGCCAAGAATACTATATCCAGCGAGGCTATCATTGAAAATAGAAGGAGAGATTAAAAGCTTCCAGGACAAACAACAACTGAAAGAATTTGCAAACACCAAACCAGCTCTACAGGAAATATTGAAAGGGGTCCTCTAAGCAAAGACAGAGCCTACAAGTGGTAGATCAGAAAGGAACAGAGACCATATACAGTAACAGTCACCTTACAGGCAATACAATGGCCCTAAATTCATATCTCTCAATAGTTACCCTGAATGTTAATGGGCTTAATGCCCCTGTCAAAAGACACAGGGTATCAGAATGGATAAAAAAACAAAACCCATCTATATGTTGCCTCCAAGAAACTCATTTTAAGCCCGAAGACACCTCCAGATTTAAAGTGAGGGGGTGGAAAAGAATTTACCATGCTAATGGACATCAGAAGAAAGCAGGAGTGGCAATCCTTATATCAGATCAATTCGATTTTAAGCCAAAGACTATAATAAGAGATGAGGAAGGACACTATATCATACTCAAAGGGTGTGTCCAACAAGAAGATTTAACAATTTTAAATATCTATGCCCCCAACGTGGGAGCAGCCAACTATATAAACCAATTAATAACAAAATCAAAGAAACACATCAACAATAATACAATAATAGTAGGGGACTTTAACACTCCCCTCACTGAAATGGACAGGTCATCCAAGCAAAAGATCAGCAAGGAAATAAAGGCCTTAAACGACACACTGGACCAGATGGACATCACAGATATATTCAGAACATTTCATCCCAAAGCAACAGAATACACATTTTTCTCTAGTGCACATGGAAAATTCTCCAGAAAAGATCATATCCTCGGTCCTAAATCAGGACTCAACCGGTATCAAAAGATTGGGATCATTCCCTGCATATTTTCAGACCACAATGCTCTAAAGCTAGAACTCAACCACAAAAGGAAGTTTGAAAAGAACCAAAATACATGGAAACTAAACAGCATCCTTCTAAAGAATGAATGGGTCAACCGGGAAATTAAAAAAGAATTGAAAAAAGTCATGGAAACAAATGATAATGAAAATACAACGGTTCAAAATCTGTGGGACACAAAAATGGCAGTCCTGAGAGGAAAATATATAGCGGTACAAGCCTTTCTCAAGAAACAAGAAAGGTCTCAGGTACACAACCTAACCCTACACCTAAAGGAGCTGGAGAAAGAACAAGAAAGAAACCCTAAGCCCAGCAGGAGAAGAGAAATCATAAAGATCCGAGAAGAAATCAATGAAATAGAAACCAAAAAGACAATAGAGCAAATCAACGAAACTAGGAGTTGGTTCTTTGAAAGAATTAATAAAATTGATAAACCCCTGGCCCGACTTATCAAGAAGAAAAGAGAAAGGACCCAAATAAATAAAATCATGAATGAAAGAGGAGAGATCACAACTAACACCAAAGAAATACAAACTATTATAAGAACATACTATGAGCAACACTACGGCAATAAATTTGACAATCTGGAAGAAATGGATGCATTCCTAGAAACATATAAACTACCACAACTGAACCAGGAAGATATAGAAAGCATGAACAGACCCATAACCAGTAAGGAGATTGAAACAGTCATTAAAAATCTCCAAACAAACAAAAGCCCAGGGCCAGAAGGCTTCCCGGGGGAATTCTACCAAACATTTAAAGAAGAACTAATTCCTATTCTCCTGAAACTGTTCCAAAAAATAGAAATGGAAGGAAAACTTCCAAACTCATTTTATGAGGCCAGCATCACCTTGATCCCAAAACCAGACAAGGATCCCACCAAAAAAGAGAGCTATAGACCAATATCCTTGATGAACACAGATGCGAAAATACTCAACAAAATACTAGCCAATAGAATTCAACAGTACATTAAAAAGATTATTCACCACGACCAAGTGGGATTTATTCCAGGGCTGCAAGGTTGGTTCAACATCCGCAAATCAGTCAATGTGATACAACACATCAATAAAAGAAAGAACAAGAACCATATGATACTCTCAATAGATGCTGAAAAAGCATTTGACAAAGTACAGCATCCCTTCCTGATCAAAACTCTTCAAAGTGTAGGGATAGAGGGCACATACCTCAATATCATCAAAGCCATCTATGAAAAACCCACCGCAAATATCATTCTCAATGGAGAAAAACTGAAAGCTTTTCCGCTAAGGTCAGGAACACGGCAAGGATGTCCATTATCACCACTGCTATTCAACATAGTACTAGAGGTCCTAGCCTCAGCAATCAGACAACAAAAGGAAATTAAAGGCATCCAAATGGGCAAAGAAGAAGTCAAATTATCACTCTTCGCAGATGATATGATACTATATGTGGAAAACCCAAAAGACTCCACTCCAAAACTGCTAGAACTTATACAGGAATTCAGTAAAGTGTCAGGATATAAAATCAATGCACATAAATCAGTTGCATTTCTCTACACCAACAGCAAGACAGAGGAAACGTAAATTAAGGAGTCAATCCCATTTACAATTGCACCCAAAACCATAAGATACCTAGGAATAAACCTAACCAAAGAGACACAGTATCTATACTCAGAAAACTATAAAGTACTCATGAAAGAAATTGAGGAAGACACAAAAAAATGGAAAAATGTTCCATGCTCCTGGATTGGAAGAATAAATATTGTGAAAATGTCTATGCTACCTAAAGCAATCTACACATTTAATGCAATTCCTATCAAAGTACCATCCATCTTTTTCAAAGAAATGGAACAAATAATTCTAAAATTTATATGGAACCAGAAAAGACATCGAATATCCAAAGGGATATTGAAAAAGAAAGCCAACGTTGGTGGCATCACAATTCCGGACTTCACGCTCTATTACAAAGCTGTCATCATCAAGACAGCATGGTACTGGCACAAAAACAGACCCATAGATCAATGGAACAGAATAGAGAGCCCAGAAATAGACCCTCAACTCTATGGTCAACTAATCTTTGACAAAGCAGGAAAGAATGTCCAATGGAAAAAAGACAGCCTCTTCAATAAATGGTGCTGGGAAAATTGGACAGCCACATGCAGAAAAATGAAATTGGACCATTTCCTTACACCACACACAAAAATAGACTCAAAATGGATGAAGGACCTCAATGTGCGAAAGGAATCCATCAAAATCCTTGAGGAGACCACAGGCAGCAACCTCTTCGACCTCAGCCGCAGCAACATCTTCCTAGGAACAACGCCAAAAGCAAGGGAAGCAAGGGCAAAAATGAACTATTGGGATTTCATCAAGATCAAAAGCTTTTGCACAGCAAAGGAAACAGCTAACAAAATCAAAAGACAACTGACAGAATGGGAGAAGATATTTGCAAACGACATATCAGATAAAGGACTAGTGTCCAGAATCTATAAAGAACTTAGCAAACTCAACACCCAAAGAACAAATAATCCAATCAAGAAATGGGCAGAGGACATGAACAGACATTTCTGCAAAGAAGACATCCAGATGGCCAACAGACACATGAAAAAGTGCTCCATATCACTCAGCATCAGGGAAATACAAATCAAAACCACAATGTGATATCACCTCACACCAGTCAGAATGGCTAAAATCAACAAGTCAGGAAATGACAGATGCTGGCAAGGATGTGGAGAAAGGGGAACCCTCCTACACTGTTGGTGGGAATGCAAGCTGGTGCAGCCACTCTGGAAAACTGCATGGAGGTTCCTCAAAATGTTGAAAATAGAACTGCCCTATGACCCAGCAATTGCACTATTGGGTATTTACCCTAAAGATACAAACGTAGTGATCCAAAGGGGCACGTGCACCCGAATGTTTATAGCAGCAATGTCCACAATAGCCAAACTATGGAAAGAACCTAGATGTCCATCAACAGATGAATGGATCAAGAAGAAGTGGTATATATACACAATGGAATACTATGCAGCCATCAAAAGAAATGAAATCTTGCCATTTGCGACAACATGGATGGAACTAGAGTGTATCATGCTTAGTGAAATAAGTCAAGCAGAGACAGACAACTATCATATGATCTCCCTGATATGAGAAAGTGGTGATGCAACATGGGGGCTTAAGTGGGTAGGAGAAGAATCAATGAAACAAGATGGGATTGGGAGGGAGACAAACCATAAGTGACTCTTAATCTCACAAAACAAACTGAGGGTTGCTGGGGGGAGGGGGTTTGTGAGAAGGGGGTGGGATTATGGACATTGGGGAGGGTATGTGCTTTGGTGAGTGCTGTGAAGTATGTAAACCTGGTGATTCACAGACCTGTACCCCTGGGGATAAAAATATATGTTTATAAAAAAATAAAAAATTATATTTAAAAAAAAAAAAAAGAACTGCCAGTTTGAGTAATTGCTGTGTGTTTGGAATACATGGATGACCTCTGGTTGCTTGGAACCCCTGCCTCAAAGATGACATAGGGGCAGAGTAAATACTGGCTTGCCCTATGAGAGTTAAATAAGGAAATAATTGGGGCTATAGATTCTGGATTCGTTGGTTTGCATATGAAAGACCATGCCCTGAGCCCTTTCCTGTCTCTAAGTAATGGTTCACCTTAGAAGGGGCAGTCTCTTCCCAGCCAGGAAGCATTTTAGGATATCAAAACATCATAAAAATACAGAATTTTAAAATAATGATTTATACACCGTAATTTAATTTCACTGTACTCTGCCAAAAAATATGAAAATCTCATTCTATGAGCCAAGTTCATAAGTAGAAAAGGAAAAATGCAAATGATTATGCACAGCTTTTGAATTGGATTTTAATTCAGGCTGCAATGTTGGACGCTGTATAAAAGATATCAGAACTTTACTAATCAGAAAATAGGAAAGAGTATGAGTATAGGTATTCTATCTGAAGTCATAGTTCTTGTTATTATCTAATCTTAAGATTTTAATCAGATAAAATCTTTGTTTTTACATGATTCAGGTCATAATTTAATGCTAAATTAATTAAGTCCCCCAGTAGTCATATTCCTCTAACCTAAATAAATAAATAAATAAATAAATAAATAAATAAAATAAGGCAGAAATTTCTCCAAATGGCACTACTCTCAATTTATAAGATATTTTGAATCTTCAGATCGAAGTGGCTACTTCCTAATATTGCAACACACCGCCAAGTCTTGATGTGCAGACAAGCTCTCTCTCCTGCCTTTTACCTGTAGATCTAAATTTCTATTGCAAATTTCTTAACAACATGCTGAATAGCTAAATAACATGTTCAATGAGGTCACTGTTTATTACCCTTCCCTTTTCCCCCAAATACAAAATATCTGATTCTTCCCTATATTGATCATCTATATTGTTCAGCCTCTACCACACTTTAGAGACTTCTGATTGCCAATTCCTATCCCCCATGCATCTTATAATATGTCTTGATTCCTTTAACTCACTCTCATCTCTAATGTCACTCCCTTAGCTCATGCCATCATTATCTCTCACCTTGTTTAACTGGGTCTTTTTTTCTCTAGTTTGATTTCTTTTCCCTATACTTCAGGAAGCATGGACTTAAAGTTAAAAGGGTATTCCCCTGCTTAACACTCTTCACTGTCAGGTCCTACAAGGTCCTTCTTGCTCTGGATCTCATTTAACCATTTATCCCATATATTAAGCTCCAACAATGCTGACCAGTTTTCAGATTATCAGAATGAGCATGTTCTGTCTAAACTCTTACCTGACATTTTTTAAAGACTTTTTATTTGTTTGAGAGAGAGAGAGAGGGAAAGAGAACACAAGTGGACAGAGGGGCAGAAAAAGAAGAAGACTCCCCACTAAGCAGGGAGCCTGATCCAGGGCTTGATCCTAGGGTTCTGGGATCATGACCTGAGCTGAAGGTAGATGCTTAACCAACTAAGCCACCCAGGAACACCACACCTGATACATCCTGTTCCATCTATCTGAAAGGTTCTTCTTCATTTCCCAGAAAGACAGGCCTTATTTTCCTCACACCAGGATGAAGTCATATTCTTTTCCTAAGCACTTTTCATAGATATATGTTTATAAAAAATAAAAAATTATATTAAAAAAAAAAGATTTTTAGAATTAGGACCATGGTACACATTACCACACTGCTTAATTGATTCTTTCATTTCAAGGTAAGTTAATCTTTTTTAGCAAGCAACCAACAAAATAGCAATATAAATGTTATAATACACATTTATATAAATCTACACTTTCTGCAACTTCTTATAACAATTTTTAAAAGGAACCAGAAATATTTCTGAAACTTCCAGAACTGACTGGTAAATGGTTTCCCATTAGGACATCACTTAAAAGAGGCTGATGATGAAAATGGCTGCCATCTTGTTGTAATATATATAACCTAATTATTATAAAATATTGGTTGCCTATTATAGATAGCAATTTTATGCCCCACCCTTTGACAAAAAAGTTCTATGGTACCTTCCTTTGAATCTTGCGAATATTTTGATAGAGTTGACAGAAGTGGCTATTTGTGACTTTTAAGATTATGTAATAAAGGGCCTTTTTCACTTAAATATTCATTCTTCATTAAATATTCATTAAATAAATATGCATTCAATCACTAAAGTCCTGAGTCTTGGTGTAAGAATTCCAACTACCCAGAGGTTGTCATGCTGGGAGAAAACTCAACCTACACAGGTATGAGGCATTCCGATTGTCTGGCCCAAGAGAATTCAGTGTTCAAGTCATACCATCCCATGTATAAGATATGTGACTTAAAGTATCCAGATGAGTCCAGGCTCCAGGTGTTCCAGTGATCTTAATTATTTGAAACTTTCAATCTTAGCTCCCATTCATCATGGAATAAAGACTAAATGTTTGAAGTCAGAGTCTGTAAGCATAATGTAATAATTTTTTGTTTAATACCACTAATTTGGGGGGTAGCTTTATGCGCAGTAGTAGAAAATTGAAATGTGTGTGCTTGTATGTGTGTGCAGATAGATAACTATTTTTGTGTATATTTATATATTATAAAATTTTGTAAATTGATTATACTTGCATAAAATTTATTTATGTGTCTTTATATATATAATCAAGTAGAATAATAGTAATATATACAAAGGGTTTAGGTGATTTAGATGGCTGTCCTAGTTGTGTGCAAGCTAGTCTTAGCTGTGAGGAAGTCAGTTAACCCCTTAATATCAAGTTTTGCATTTATCAAATGAGAAAAATGATATTTCTGCAAAGTTCCTACAATGCCAGCATTAAATCATATAATAAATGTGAAAGCCCTTTTTAAATGGAAAGACTGATTGGAAGAAACTATCTTCTTTCAAAGCAAACATGTAATTAGAGAAAAAGTCATGATATGAAGCAGGTGCCAAATTAATGACCATGTAAAAGTTATTTCTATAGATTTGCAGATTGAGAGATGCATATGATGTCATGGGCTATGATTATAGTCTGCCACTCAGATACACTGCGGGGAAGAGAAGGCACTAACCAAATCTATAAGTTCCTTGTGCTTAAGCTGAAACTAAGTTTAAGAACTAGAGCTATTTGAATGTTTTATGGAAGTACTATTCAGAAATATACTCTCTGCTTTTTCCAATTTTTTTTTAAAGAAAATCTTGCATGCTTACTACAAGTCTGTCCCTCTTCTAGTACCTGATCCTCATCTGCATAGCTCTTAAAAAAGTCTGAAAGATCAAAACATTAATAGCTTTTCCACTGATGTCTCCCTTGACCACCAAGACAATCCCATCAGTCCCAATTTAGTCTTCCTATAGCCTTGTCTTAGTTAATAGAAAAGCCTTCCCCACCACCTTCCATCTGCACAGGACCAAACTCACAATTTCCCATGAATCTTTTATTTCTCTCATAAAACACAACTCACTTCTATTTCTTCAACAAATTTTATTGGTGCTACCTGCAAACATATCCAGGATCTGACCATCTGTAACTAAATCCATTAGTACCATTTTGGTCTAAGCCACCATCTTCTGCATTTTGAACTAACAAACAAAAAATAAAATAACAAAATCACTGATCTCCATAATTTCATAATTGCCTTCAGTAGAGTCTAAATAAGGCAGCCCTAGTGGTCCTTTTCAAATATCAATCAGATTACATTCTTCTCTGCTGAAAATCTCCAACAGCTTCCCATCTTACTCATGGAGAAATATTATAATTACCTACACAACCTGGTTATTATTGTCTTAATTGATGTGATCTTACAATATTATCAACTTCTGTCATTCTGTACTAGCAATATTATAAATATTATAAATATTATTTATTTATTTGAGGGAGAGAAAGAGAGGAGGAGTGGAATGAAGGAGCAAAGAGAGAGACAGAGAAGCAGATTCCCTGCTAAACAGTGAGCCCTCATGTGGGGCTCAATCCCAGGACTCTGAGATCATGACTGGAGTTGAATGAAGGCAGATGCTTAACCAACTGAGGTAGGCACCCTAATGCTTTATCTTCAGTCTTCCAGGCATGCAAGCATTTCAAAAGTTTGTAATTGTTATTCCTCCATCTGGATTTTTCAACTCTCTTCGTTCTTCATTCCAATGTTATTTTCTCAGTGAAATACTTTATGAGTACTTTTATTGAACTTATGAAAATTTTCAAACTATTACAAAAGCAGATAGCATATTATAAACAATCGTGTATATTTTACACAGATATAAAAAAATTATGAGCTCATAATCAATCTTATTTTATCTATATTTCCTCCTATATCCTTGAATCAAAATGAAGATTATTTTCAAGAGTATGCCAGATATCATAACATTTCATTCATAAGTATGAATATATATATAAATACATATATCCCACGTTAAGCAACATCCATTTCCTTTACTTGCTTTATTTTTCTCCAGATCACTTATCATTATCTAATATTGCATATTAAGTCATCATCCTGTTTATTTTTTCTCTCTAAACTCCATTAGAATGTATGTTACATGAGGAATTTTATACTTTTTGTTCACTACTATATCTACAGTGATTGTTATGATAATACTAACATATTTGGTGCTAACACACATTTGATGAATAAGACAATTTATTCCCTAGAGCTCAAAAATATGATATTATGTGACTTGTCTTTACTAAACATACATTGTCCCTCATAGCGGCACATAAAATGTAGCATACTCCCAAATGATGAATCTAGCACTTGAGTGATCAAATTACACACTTGTGAGAAAAGGGGTTTATTTTGCATTATCCTTACAAAGGGGGTGAACCACATAGCATTTATTTTCTAGCATAGTTGAAGGTAAGATTAAAATGCTTTAAAAACATTCAATTTGCATTTCTGAAAAAGGAACTATCAATCACATATTCAATCTAACAATACATGTATGCACCTGCCAACAGACAAATACATTCATTAAGCCTATAGAGGGATGTATGCATGCGGAAACAATACTGCATTCACATCACTAAAAAAAAGAAAGATTTTTTTTGTACAAATATGCCCACTAGCATTAACATTGAATACTAATAACATAACAGTGCCCTGAAGTGACTAAATACATGCCAAAGTGTGCTTACTGTTTCAATCATTTTAAATAATTTCAACAAATGCAAGTATTTCATAATTCATCTTTCATTCAGAGAGGTATTCTGCATAGTCTCCTTGGGGATTCATTTAGGACTAGCTTTTCCTTATTATACTTTGCACATAGCCTTCGGCTTATTGTGAGTTTTCATGGTTGATTTTACTTTATATGAATGCCAGGATCATATACTTTCATTTCAATTCATTATTTCTGGCCTTAGCATGACCTTTTCGTTTTATTTTTATTGCCCTTTTCTCAATCATCAACAATCCTGGTTTTATTGAAATAGTTCAGTCATGTTAGTAACTTCGGAAAAAATAAGGTAATTGAGATTCAGTTTCAACATAAGCACTTTGAACCAGAAAGTTAGGGTACTTTTCAAAGCATTTGAGTGTCCAGTGGGCATATATAAAAATGTATATATGAAATGACATAGATTGGGAGACAGAATTATAGGCAATATTATCCCTGACCTCTGTTTCTGATCAGAATAAAGGTATCCTGAATGTCTCTTAAATAACCAACTGTGTAATTGATACCATTTAGGTTCCCTGCATCCCAGGTTCCCAAAGCAGAAGACAATTCAACCTTTGAACTTCCTTTTTATAAATATTTACATATAATAGTTAAATTGCTTTCAGATCTTGGTCAAAGGATTTATTGCTCTAAAAAATGGCTGTTTGATGCATTGATAGCTTTCACTCTTTTCATTTCTCACTCTATGGAATTAACAGAAGGCTGCGGAGAAAGACACAAGAAATGAGGGGAAAAGGAAAAAGAGAGGAAGGGAAAATACAGTAATCTAAAAATGCCATCTTAGTACAGTTTGAAAAGAGATAAATTAACTCAGGGATCTCAAAAATAAATGAATAAAATAAAATATACATTTAGTTTAAAATAGAAATTTCATTGTGTTTGAAAATAATAGATGGTTAAAATGATATCATTTTGACTTAATCTCTAAAGTTGAGGGTATTTTCATAGACATCAGACAGTACTAGAAGATGAATGAAAGAGATAAAATTTTAGCAAATGGAAATAAATTAATATTTTATGAAGAATATTTTCAAATTTTATGACCTAAAGAATTGATTTCATTGTATGTTCTTTGTGTCTAATTGAATTCAAATCATAGAGCAATGCAGAAACTTTAAAAATCATAGAAAAACAAATGAGGGTAAAATCCATCTGTATCTGTAACAAGGACATTTGAATTAAACTTTTTTCTCCAAAGAGTACTCAACTAAGCAAGTTTTAATATGTTAATTCAGTAATGTATCTAAAGCATCTAAAGTAAGTCCACTGCTGTGACAAGTGAGAAGAATGTAGTAAATGAAAAGAATAAAGTGCATTATAACTACTGAGTATTTACCCCAAAGATACAGACGTAGTAAAAAGAAGGGCCATCTGTACCCCAATGGTCATAGCAGCAATGACCATAGTTACCAAACTGTGGAAAGAGCCAAGATGCCATTCAAAAGACAAATGGATAAAAAAGATACGGTCCATATATAGGATGGAATATTGTGCCTTCATCAGAAAGGATGAATACCGAACTTCTGTATCAACATGGACAGGACTGGAGGAGATTATGCTGAGTGAAATATGTCTAGCAGAGAGAGTTATCATATGGTTTCACTTACTTGTGGATCATAAGAAATAACATGGAGGATTGGGTGAAAAAGAGAAGAAGCGAGTTGGGGAAAATCAGAGGGGAGAGGAACCATGAGAGTCTGTGGACTCTGGGAAACAAACCTAGGGTTTTGGAGGGGAGGGGGGGAGGGGTTTGGGAGAGCCTGGTGGTGGGTATTGAGGAGGGCACATATTGCATGGAGCACTGGGTGTGTTGCATAAACAATGAATCTTGGAACTCTGAAAAAATAAAGTAATATTTTTTAAAAAGAATAAAGTGCATTATAACCCATATTCTTTCAATGAAAGGAGAGAACTGTAAAGAAAATTTTTCAATAAAATGAGTCAACAAAAGTAATGGAAAAAACAAGAGAGATGATGAACAAAACTATGCATTTTGGAGGGGAACAATTAACAAAATCTTCAGAAAAAGAACATACATGACTGAAAATTTAAAGTCTAGGCAGAGTCCATTATACCATTTGATGGGAAAGAAATGTTCTAGTTGTAGAGAAAAGTATGAATAGTAGATTCAGAAAGCTGAAGATGTTTAGGGAAACATGTTTTCAAGTTTTGCTTTTATTTTTTGATTTATATTAATTACTAAGAACAGACTCCTAAAAGTTGAACACTGACTTAGAGAAAAGCAAGGCTTATTACTTTGTAAAACATTAATATTGTACTTACTACTATTTATATTGCAGATTGTTTTCTATGACCTTTGAACTGCAGACTTTTTTTTTTTTTGCAACAGTATTTATATGATACAATTTTTGGTTTGTTGAGATTTCAAATTGCAAATTAAAAATTTTTAATAATTATTTTCAGATTTCTTTGACAGAAATCTGTTTTTTGCCTATGGAAATTTGTAGAATTTTCTTCTTATCTTTTATTATTATTCATATAATTAGATTTGTGTCCTTTTTAAAATTTTTATTCCTTGGGATTCAGTGAAACTTTTAAATTAAGATCAATATGCTTCAGTTTAGATAAACTTCAGGATTATTTTTTACATTATTACTTTTCCATCAGTCTCTTTATCTACTTCTAGGACTTCTTATATTTAGATAATAGTTCTCTGTAATCTTTTCTTGAATTTACTAATTTTTACTCTTTATTTACATCACACTCTATTCTGCAACCTATGACATTTTTTTTCCATTTATATTTTTTGCTTTTATATCATTATTACCCTTAGATAGTTTGAGGGGCCGAAATTTAGTTTTTGAAATGTTGTTGATTTGTTAAAGTTCTTTCCTTTGAGTCTCATTATTACTGCTGTAAAAGAATCCTTCTTAGCTAATTTTCAATGTGTTTTTTTCCCCTCAGTCCTTCATTGAATTTCTTTACTCTTTACTTGTTCGTAAGTGTATTTCTTTAAATATCTTCAAATATCCATAAAAGTCAGGATTTCTTGGTCAATGACAGATTAGCTACATAAGAATATGTTAGTGTCTGTTCTTATCGACAAAATTGAAAGTTTAACAAATTACGACCTACCTAATATGGCTTGGGTAGAAAACCTCTCCTTCTAGCGTCCTCAGTGCAAAGCTAGTGTGGTCTACTATTGTAAGACAGGGGAGAAACTGGGTCATCCAATGAAGCTTCCTGTGATCTTCCTGAACTGGTAAAATTTAAAACCACTCACACAACTCACCTGTTGCAAATAGCCTTTATCTGTGCTTTCTCATTTGCAGTGGTTCTTCAGCTACCCTTTGGTGCTGGGATTAATGGGCTTCTATAAACATTTTTGTTTTTGAGATTCTTTAAGAACTCAACCTCCTCAGATGGATCTTCAGGCTCCAAATTACAGCCTTTATTTGTTGCTGCTGCAAAAGGTGAGTGGGGAAGAACCAAAACTAGGACTACATTCTGTTTAAATGATATCGACAATTAGTTATTTCATGTTTCAATTCCTTTTCCCTTTACTATCTGGTTATGAGGTTAAGAATAATTAAGCATATAATTGGGTGTGATTGGAGTGTGATTGAGGGTGTGATCGAGGTGTGATTGGGAAGAGACATGAGAAGATTGGGTCTAATGGCTTCTGTGGAATGAATCCCCATGTCAGTGATTATGACCTTATAGAGGTCAGTTGCCTATAATGATAAACAAAGTGATCAAAGTTGGTCATGAATTGCCTTTTTTTGAATTTTGTAAGAGAATTTCTTACTAATATATTTAAGGATGGCCACTGTTCTCAACTAATTTAAAGCAAGGTCTTAATTTCAATAATGATAATAAAAGAAATCAATATAAATCCAGGATGTTTATTTTTTTGTTGTTGCAAATCTATACTGTGGCATTATTCTTGCTTGTTATAACTTCTTGGTTATTTTCCTTATAACCTTCCTCTGTGCTTTGATTCAACAATAAGAATTTATGCAAAAATACACGATTTCTTTATTTAACTATACATAAACCTAAAATGCTTTCATAACTAAAATAATAGTTGAAATGTGAACGATAATCAAAATGAGATTGACATATGTTGAAAAAAACTAGAATATAAACTAGTTTATGTAACTTAATCTGGTTATAATAAGAGTCATAAAAAAGAAATGTTCAAGGCTCAACCAGAGTAGCTGTTCCTTATTTCAAGGAAGTTGTTTGACTTCACAATTTATGTTTCTATTTATTGAAGAACATAAACATTCACATATCTATCTACTAATGCTCTTATACAATTTTAGTTGAATTTTCTTGATTTTATATTAAATAAACCATATTGAAACTTATTATTTAAATGATGGACATTGAGAAAAAAAATGCTGTGTTTACCAGAGTGTACAAAGTGTACTTGAGATTTTTATGTAGTAATTGGATCTGGAAGAAATTATGTGAAATGCTTCTTTTGAATGCTGAAAATCAAGAAATCAAGTAGCTGACAGTTGAAAGGTTGACCTTTAATCAAAGTGTCATTTTGATCAGTAAACACATATGGCCAGGACACGCATGTTCTGTATATGAGAATCTTTTCTGTAATACTACATTACACTAAAATATGATATAGATGGATTTATAATATTAGAAGCCAAAAAAGAAAATGTTAACAGGTAACTTGTGAGATGGAAGTTAATCCTTCTCTTTAATGTCAGACTTGTAAAAAAAAAAAAAGACGCTATTTATAATAATTATATTTTATATTATGTATAATATTATATTGTCAAGTACTTAAAGTATCTTGCTTATAGTATGATAATATTTAATCTGATAATCTAATAACTGAGTCTCATAAATTATTGATCTGATACATTTAAATATTTAAAATTTGTTTCTTCAGAATAAGACAAAAAAAAAAATCACCCTTTCTCGGAGCCCAAGCAGCACACTCCAGAGAGAGATATCCTACTTATGGGGAAAGAAGAGTGATGTGAACACCTAAATTTACCTCTGACTCAAGCATCAGTCCTGTCTCAGCAAACCTAGTGCCAGGCTGACTCCCACAGCCTCAGGCTCCAAGTCTGCCCCAGCACCAGAATAGACCCCACAGACCGAGACTCCAGGCCCTTCCTAACACCAGACTATCCCCTGCAGTCCCAGATTCTGAGTTCACCCTATTACCAGGCTAGTGTCCAGAGATCCAGGGTCCAGAATTTCAGAAAGGAATCAAAATATGGCATTACAAAACATCATTAAATCATAAAGGAAGACAGTAAGAAAAGGAGGAAGATCGATGGAACTAAAAAGACAGAAAGCAACAAAATGGTAATAGTGTGCTCTTACTTGTCAATAATTAATTTAAATATAAATGAATCAAGTTCTCCAATCAAAATATGTACAGTAACTGAATGGATTAAGTGACAATAGCAACAAGATACAACTCTATGCTGCCTAAAAGAGATTCTCTTTAGTTTATAGACACACATAGGCTGAAAGCAAAGGGGTGGAAAAACATATTCCGTACAAATGATAGCCATAAAGGAATAGAAGAAATAATACTTATATCTGACAAAATAGACTTTAAGTCAAAAACTTCCAAAAGAGACAAAGAAAGACATTTTATGATAACAAAGGGGTCAGTTCATCAAAAGGATATAACAATTGTAAATATACATGCACTCAACATTGGAGTACTTAAATACAAAGCAAATGTTAATAGAACTGAAGGAAGAAATGGGTAACAATACAGTAATAGAAGGGGACTTCAATACTCCACTTTCAACAATGGATAGATCATCCAGACAGAAAATCAATAAAGAAAATGCAAAGTTGAAACATAGTATACCAAATGTACCTAACAGACTTACTCACAGCCCATCTAGCAGCTGCCCAATATTCATTCTTTTCAAGCATGTTCAGAACATTCTCCAGGCTAGATCATATGTTAGGACACAAAACAACATATACATATATATATGGCAGTAACTAAAGATTTTATTTAAACTTCTTTTATTTTATTATTTTTTTAATTTAGTTTTATTTTTTCAATGTTCCAAGAGTCATTGTTTATGCAACACACTCAGTGCTCCATGCAACACGTACTCTCCTTAATACCCACCACCAGGCTCACCTAACCCCCCAATCCTCCTCCCCCTAAAACCCTGTTTGTTTCTCAGAGTCCACAGTGTCTTATGGTTCATCTCCCCCTCTGAGTTCCCCCAACTCACTTTTCCTTTCCTTCTCCCAATGTCCTCCATGTTATTTCTTATTCTCCAAAAGTGAAAGCATATGATAATTGACTCTCTTTGCTTGATTTATTTCACTCAGCATAATCTCCTCTCCTCTGGCCCTGTCCACATTGATACAAAGGTTGGGTATTCACAAAGCAAAACTTAACCAGTTTAAGAAGGTTGAAAACATGTCAGAAACCCCCAACAGTAACAATAGTATAAAACTAAAACACAAAGAAAACTAGAAAATTTGCAAATACATGAAAATGAAATACCCTCTGATCCACAACCAGTAGATCAAAGAGAAAATCAGAAAGGAAATTAAAAAAATATCTTGATCGCATGGAGCACTGGGTGTGGTGCAAAAACAATGAATACTGTTATGCTGAAAATAAATTTAAAAAATTAAAAAAATAATAAAATCTTAAAAAAATATATGTGCTTTGGTGAGTGCTGTGAAGTGTGTAAACCTGGTGATTCACAGACCTGTACCCCTTGGGATAAAAATATATGTTTATAAAAAATAAAAAATTTAAAAAAATAATAAATAAAATCCCAAAACCAGAGGTGATAAAATAAATAAATAAATAAATAAAAATAAAAAAATATCTTGAGACAAAAATGGAAACACTATTTATCAAAACCTATAGAATGCAGCAAAGACAATTTTAACATGGAAGTTTATAATGGCAAATGTTTATACTAAGAAAAAACCCTCAAATAAGCAGTCTGACTTTATATCTGAAGGAACTAGGGGAAAAAGAAAACACCTAATTCAATAGTAGAAGGCAGAAGGAAGGAAATGACAAAGATCAACGTGGAAATAAATGAAACAGAGACCAGAAGAATAATAGAAAACATGAATGAGTTGTCTTTTTGAAAAGGACAAAGTTGACAAACTTTTAGCTTGACCAACTAATTAAAAAAGTCAGGACTCATAACTAAAATTAGAAATGCAACAGATATTACAATTGAAACCACAAATACAGAGATCATAAAACAGTACTATGAACAATTATATTTCAATAAATTTAACAACCAGAAGACATGTACAAATCTATAGAAATATCAAATCTATCAAGACTGAACCATAAGTAGAAAAACAAAACAAACAAATGTGTAAGAAGATTGAACAGTAAAAAACAAACAAACAAACAAACAAACAAACAAAAAAAACAACCTCCCAACAAAGAAAATCTCAGGAACAGACGACCTCACTGATAAATTTTAACAAAATTTTAAGGAAGAATTAACACTAAACTTTATTATACTCTTCCAAAAATTAAAGAGGAAAGACTACTCCCTCTATAAAATAAAATATAATTTTATTTTATAAAATAAAATACTTATTTTATGAAGCCAGAATTACCCTGTACCAAAACCAGAAAAAGATACTATAAGAAAAGAAAATTACAGGCTGATATCTCCAGTGAATGTATTCCTCATGCAGAATCCCCCCAAGAAAATACTGAACAAAACAGTACATTAAAATGATCACATGCCATGGTCAAGTGAAATTTATCTCTTAAGTCCAAGTATGGCTCAACATTATACTAACCAATAAATGTAAAACACCACATTAGCATAATGATGGAAAAATCATATGATCAGCTCAATATATGAAAAAAAAAAAACCACTTCACAAAATTTAACACCTTTTTGTGATAAAAGCTCTCAACAAATAAGGTATGGAAAGAATGCATCTTAAATAATAAATTTCATATAATGAAAGTCCATAGCTACCATCATACTCTATGGTGAAAAGTTTAAATCTTTTCTCTAAGATTAGGAAAAACAACAATAACAACAAAAAATGGATGCCCACTGACTACTATTTTATATGGCACTTCAAGTCCTAGCCAATTAGGCAAGATAAAGAAATAAAAGATACTCAAATCAGAAAGAAAGATGTAAAATTGTCCCTTTTACAGATTATATAATCTTATCAACAGAAAATTTTAAACATGATACCAAAAAACTGTTAGATCTAATTCACACTTTCAGAAAGTTGCAAGATGCAAAATCAATATACAAAAGTCAGTAGCATTTCTATACACTAACAATGAACTATCTAAAAACAAAATTGAGAAAACAACCCTATTTACAAATAGCATCAATAAAAAATAAAATACTTAAAAATACTGAAAAATAAATTAACCATGGAGGCAAAATAACTGCACCCTGAAAACTAGAATAATAATCATAATAATCATTGATTATTATTAAAGAAGACATAACCAAATGAGAAGATACCCTGTATTTATAGATTGGAAGTTAATATTGTTAAAATGTCCATATTACTTAAAGCAATCTATAAATTCAATGCAGTACCTATGAAAATTTCAATGGCATTTTCAGAGAAAAGAAAATCCTAAAATTCCTATCAAACTACAAAAGTCCCAAGCAGCCAAAGCAATCTTGAATAAGAAGAGAAAGCAGGAAGAAGCACATTACCTTATTTCAAAAGCTATAATAATCAAAAAAGCAGGACACTAACATAACCAAATATATATAGACCAAGGGAACAGAATTGAACCCAGAAATAAATTCACATACTTACTGTCAATTGATGTGTTACAGTGGTTACACATCACGTTAAGAACATTAAGGACACGCCATAAATAAAGGACAGGCTCTTCAATAAATGTTATTAGGAAAACTGGATAGCCATATACAGAAGAATGGAATTGGGCCCTTATCTCATACCATATACAAAAATATCAACTCAAAATGAATTAAGACTTAAACATTATATCTGAAAACATAAAACTACTAAAATAAAAGATAGGGGGAAGTCTCTTGACATTGGTTTGACAATGAACTTTTAGATATGGCAAAAAGAACATAGGCACCAAAAGCAAAAATAGGCCAATGGAATTGCATCAGATTAAAATTCTCTCCAAAAGAAATGTCTATAAGAAAATCTACATTCCTCCTTTTTTAATTTGTTTTTGTTTTTAGCTTTTGTTTTTGTTTTTCTGCTCACACAGAACACTTATCACAATTCTGGTCACCAAATGTGTGAGGCTTCTTTTCCTACACCAAGCAATTCTCTGATACCAGCTGAGTGTCCTACAACTTCACTTAATTCTGACACTATTCTACCTTGAGATAACATCAGATCCCACTAGAAGGGTTCAGTATTAGAGGACTGCCATCCCCTTTCAGATACCAGCTGCAAGCATCAGGTTGTCACCTGAATTTCTTACTGCCTGTATATAAATCAGAGTTCCCATGACTCATTCCTTGTGTTTAAATATTTGCTACAATGGCTCATGGAAGGCAGAGAAACACATTTATGTTTATTATAAAAGGATATCATAAAGGGTACTGATAAATATGCTGATGAAAGAAATACCTAGGACAAGGTTTGTGTAAAGAGTACAGAGTTTCTGTGCCTTCTCTAGGTGCACCCTTTCACAGCACCTCTACATGTTCAGCAAACTAAAAGCTCTCTAAATCCTATACTATTGTGATTTTTCTGGAGGCTTCATGATGCAAGTATCATCAATTATTAATTCCATTTTCAGCCCCTTTCCCATCTCTGAAAAATGAAGGGTGAGTCAGAAAGTCCAGGCTTCTAATCATGGTTTGTTTGGTCTTTTTGGTGGCCAACTCCCATTTTGATTCTATGATGGGGCTCACCAAAAGTTGACTTACTGGAAGAAAAGACACTCCCTATCACCTAAAAATTCCAAGGGAGTTCTGTCAGTAACCAGGGTCAAAAACAAAATATAATATAAATGTAAAACAAATATATAGGCTATATAAATTGCCTATTACTTCACAAAAGGAAACAATTAAGAGACAATGTACCCATTGGAAAATTTTTGTAAACAATACATCTGTCTAATTAATATCCAAAATCTGTAAGGAACTCAAACAGTTGATATAAGAAAAGAAATGGTCTGGTTAACTTTTACATTGGTGATTTCTAGAGCCTAGGAGTATAGCCACTGTGTAAGTAGAAGGTTAAAAATTTCAGCATTCATGCTCATATCTATTAAATATAGCCTTATAAATGAAGTCTAAATAATTACACAATAGAATTTTCTGTATACCTATTCTGTAATCCAGATAAAAATTCTAAAAGTGTCTGTAAAAACAAACAAGCAAAGAGACAGTAACCACCCCCCCCAAACACAGAGATTTATTGTATTGCTGCATTGGCTTTGATGTACTTTTTTAAAGGAAGGACAAAACATAAGTATACATATGTAGTATCTTTTTTTGTGGCCTAACATTCTAAATTTTAAAAAAGAAATCCAAAATGACTCCCATTCCTGCCAAACATCAAAGAAATGTTTTGTAAGCCACCACTTAAAACATATTCAAACATGGAGAGAATAAATAAAATTATTATAATCATTCTGTCATCATTGATTAAACATTTTTCAAAAATCATCCCATTTTGTAATATTTTGTAATAGTCTCCACATTGCTCCAATAGGTCACAAAATACACTACATGTAAAAAACCTGATTAATTTAAAGAATTTTAATATCAAGAATAATGATTATAATTTATGCAACATAACTTCTTTTACTTAAAATTTTCTTGAAGTAGTCATGTTGAGTTTCTGAAGTCATTACAATATAATAATCACATTTGAAATTATTGTATTTATATCTCTATATAACTATACATTCAGCTTGAATATAAAGAGACTTGGAGGGTACCTGGGTGACTCAGTTAGTTAAGTGTGCCTTCAGCTCAGTCAATGATCCTGGAGTCCTGAGATCAAGTCCTGCATCGGGCTCCCTGCTCCACAGGGAGCCTGCTTCTGCCTCTGCCTCCCTCTCTCTCTCCTTCTCTGTCTCTCATGAATAAATAAAATCTTTTTTTTTTTTTTAAAGAGAAATTTTGAGGTTGTCAAACCTATTCTTATGACAAGGAAAAAATTGTCAAATTAACAGGTTTCAGGGCAAACCATCAACCTACAATCCAGAGAGAATGATTCAGATAGTTACAACTGAAATCTGCAGAAGCTCCCAGAACCGTGATCTAGTAGAAACAGTTAAGTGAAGTGACAAGGTATGGAGACTGAATGCAGACTAGCTTAAGAGTGTGAAACACCTGGGACTGCAGTTTCAGATAAGTCCTTGTACCTGATGACTTTTATTCCAAAAACCCCATGAGGTTTTCATAGTAAAGGTCCAAGAATGATCCTCTTATGGTTCTGGCAATGGAAAGCAAGAGTCACACTTGTGAAATACATCAAGAACATTTTTCATACATTGACTATATTTCAGAAGCAAAGACTTTACTACAGTAATACTGTACCCAGAAAGGGAGGTTCCTTCCACTCTAGCACCCTTGAGTTTGCCTGTTTCAATGAATGGAGAAAAAGACTAGAAAACACTAGTGAATATGACAGCCAAGAACAAAAGCCTACTGAAGACTGAAACTTAATCATAGGATTATACAGTAGTGTCTCTCTGCTATACCTTCTCATTATAACAACACAGCTCTAGTAAAATAGCAATGTAATAAAGCTGAAAGACCTGAAAGATTAAGCCTCTTTCAGAGGAGAAGTACTTAGGAAAGCCCAAAGCCAGCAGAGGGAACAAAAGCAAGTAAACTAGAGCAAACAAGTTTCTGTACCTGAAGTTACAACAAACATTAAACACAAGACAATTTTTATGAAGGTTACCATAAAATGACTTATAAAGTCCCTATTTAAATCAACTCTTATTACCTAATACCTTATGCTTAACTTTGATCAAAAAATTACAATACTAAAAGGCAAGGAGGAAAAAAAAAAACGTCTGAACAGGTAATACAAGCATCAGATACTGGAGTTATCAGAGAAGGAATTTAAAATAACTATGATTGAGCACCTGGGTGGCTCAGTCAGTTAAGCAACTGCCTTCAGCTCAGGTCATGATCCCAGAGTCTTGGGATTGAATCTCACATCAGGCTCCCTGCTTCTCCTTCTCACTCTGCCCCTGCTTGTGGTCTCTCTCTCTCTGTCAAATAAATAAATAAAATATTTTTAAATATAATAAAATAACTATGATTAACATGTTAAGGGTTTTATGGAAAAATTTTTTAAAATGCCAGAAAAGATGAATAATATAAACAGAGAGATGGAAACTCTAAGAGAGAATCCAAAGGAAATGTTAGAAATAAAAACAACAGAAATGGAGGAAACCTCCAGTGGGCTCATAAGATTAGTAATAACACAGACACAACCAACTATAATGTTGACATTTTAGGCAGGTGATCAAATGCTTTCCTTATTCCATAACTTATCACCATGTGGATAGAAATCCTGTATAACAAAAGAGGATCACAGTGGAGCCCTCCACAAGGATAAACTTGTCTAATTAGTTAATTAATTAAAATTAAGAACATCTTTGATAGGTCATCATAAGACTGGATACGGCTAAGGAAATAAGTAAGTTTAAAGAAAGACCGATTTAAACTTCCCAATATAAAATGCAAAAAGAAAAAGAAAGGGAAACAAAAAACTGGGACAGATTATCCAAGAACTCCAGGAAAATTTCAAAAGATGTAACATAAATGTAATCTGAACACTGGAAGAAGAAACAACAAAGTAAAAGAAATATTTGAAATAATAATGATCTAGAATTTTCCCCAAACTAATGACAGACAACAAACCACAAATCCAGGAAGTTCAAGCACCAAAAGGGATAAATTCAAAATAAACAAACAAAAAATTAAAGATAAGCATATCATATTCAAACTATAAAAAGAGTAAATCTTGAAAAAAGCCAGGAAATATCTGAATTTACTCTGTCTATGGAAAAATAAAAATTAGAATTACAGTGGACATCTTGTCAGAAATCACATAGGCAAAAAGAAAGTAAAGTACCTATTTTTTAAAAGGTCTGTTTATTTATTTGAGGGAGATAGAGAAGAGAGTGGGGGGAGGGAAAGAGGGAGAGAATCTTCAAGCAGACTCCTCAATGAGTGTGGAGCTCAATGCAGGCCTCAATCTCATGATGCTGACATCATGACCTGAGCCAAAATCAAGAGTTGGATGTTTAACTAGCTGAGCCACCCAGGTCCCAGAGTGAAGTGTTTAAAGTGTTAATAGAAAAATACCACCAACTGAGATTTCCATATGTAGAAAATCATCCTTCAAGTGAAGGAAAAATAATAATTTCCTCAAACAAAAATTGAGAATCCCTTGCTAGCAGACCTGCCTTTCAAGAGATTTTAAAAGAAGTTTTTCAGGGAATGGGGTTCCTGGGTGGCTTAGTGGGTTAAGCCTCTGCCTTTGGCTCGGGTCATGGTCTTGGGGTCTGGGATTGAACCCCACACCAGGCTTTCTGCTGAGCAGGGAGCCTGCTTCCCCCTGTCTGCCTGCTGTTCTGCCTACTTGTGATCTCTCTCTCTCAGTGTCAAATAAATAAATAAAATCTTTTTAAAAAAGAAGTTTTTCAGGTAAAGGAAAATTATATACATCAGAAACTCAGATCTACAGGGAAAGAAGAACAATGGGGAAAGAATAAATTAGTCAAATAAAATATTTTATTTTTTCTAATTTTTTATTTATCTAAAAGATTACTATTTAAAATAACATAAATTTATTGACAGATTAAGGTATATAAAAAATAGAACAAATGGCAGTAATATATAGGGATAGGAAAAGGAAGTTTATTGTATTCAGTTATAGGGTACCTGAGCTACATGAGAAATGGTGTAATGTTATATAAAAGATTTAAATTAGTTTGAAATATATATTGAAAATTCTAGGGAAATTGCTAAATAATATTTTGAAAAGTAAGTATAATATGCTAAGAGAAGATAGAAATGGAATCATATAAGAAGCTTAATTAAGACCAAAAAGGGCTCCCTTCTACACGATTACGCTGAGCTAGTACCCGCGCCTGGAATCGGGTCGCAACCCCAGCCGCGCCTGCCGCCTGCCACTGCCTCTGGACCATGGACCCCCGCAAAGTGAGCGAGCTTCCGGCTTTCGTGAAAATGCGTAAGCAGGATCCGAGCGTTCTGCACACCGAGGAAATGCGTTTCCTGCGGGAGTGGGTGGAGAGCATGGGGGGTAAAATACCACCTGCCACTCATAAAACTAAATCAGAAGACAGTATCAAGGAAGAAAAATCAGATAGTAAGAAGGCAGAGGAAAACATAAAGACAGATGAACCATCAAGTGAGGAGAGTGATCTAGAAATTGACAATGAAGGTGTGATTGAACCAGATACCGATGCCCCTCAAGAAATGGGAGATGAAAATGCAGAGATAACTGAGGAAATGATGGATCAGGCAAATGATAAAAAAGTGGCTGCCATTGATGCCCTAAATGATGGTGAACTACAGAAAGCCATTGACTTGTTCACAGATGCCATCAAACTAAATCCTCGCTTGGCCATTCTGTATGCCAAGAGAGCCAGTGTCTTCATCAAATTACAGAAGCCAAATGCTGCCATTCGAGACTGTGACAGAGCTATTGAGATAAATCCTGATTCAGCTCAGCCTTATAAGTGACGCGGGAAAGCACATAGACTTCTGGGCCATTGGGAAGAAGCAGCACATGATCTTGCCCTTGCTTGCAAGCTGGATTATGATGAAGATGCTAGTGCGATGCTGAAAGAAGTTCAACCGAGGGCCCAGAAAATTGCTGAACATGGGAGAAAATACGAGCGAAAATGTGAAGAGCGAGAGATCAAAGAAAGAATAGGAAGGGTTAAGAAGGCTCGGGAAGAACATGAGAGAGCTCAGAGGGAGGAAGAAGCCAGGCGACAATCAGGAGCTCAGTATGGCTCTTTCCCAGGCGGCTTTCCTGGGGGAATGCCTGGAATGGCAGGGGGGGTGCCTGGGATGGCAGGAACGCCTGGGCTCAATGAAATTCTTCGTGATCCGGAAGTTCTTGCAGCCATGCAGGATCCAGAAGTTATGTTGGCCTTCCAGGATGTGGCCCAGAACCCAGCGAATATGTCAAAATATCAGAGCAACCCAAAGGTTATGAATCTCATCAGTAAATTGTCAGCCAAATTTGGAGGTCAAGCATAATGCCCTTCTGACAAATAAAGCCCTTGCTGAAGGAAAAGCAACTTCGATCACCTAATGGATGTCACAATAATACAAACCAGTGTACCTCCGACCTTCTCATGAAGAAAGCTGGGGTGCTGTGAAGAGAATCCCTACCCCTCTGCTCCCCATGCAACTGAAACATTCTACAATGGTTTGCCATTAGGGTATTCATTCAGATAATGTCTTCCTACTAGGAACTACAAACTTTAAACACTTTTGAAACCTTAAAAATATTTAAAAACATATAAAAAGGGTGTGTTAGTCCCTACATTTTTCTTTACTAATCATTTCAGTTTTTTTCCTTTGGATTAATTGGGCAAGGAAGATATTTCAGTGTGGAAGATTCATTGCTCAGTTATAACGAGTGAAATAAAGGTTTATTAGTAGGAGGCAAATAATACATTAAAATAGATGAAGTTTGAGTTGGAGATACAGTTTCTGAGGCATTTTGACTTGTCTTTTTAAATGCTTTATTTTTTAAACACAATTTATTTTGATAGAACCATTGGGACCACCAGTATTGCAGTCGGACCTGGGTAGGGACCAGAAATGCTTGGCAGGGCAGCAACAACTTTACTCCTTTTATATAGTGTGCACCCTTGTGCAGATGCATTTAAATCTTACACTGTGGTGAAGGGATGATTTTTATAATGCTGCAGTAGACTTGGATTACTTAGCTGTGTTCTTGTCTGATATAGAAAATAAATGTTTTGCATTATTTCCACATAGGGGAAATAAGGGGGGAAAAAAAGACCAAAAAGGGCTAAAAAGAAAGAAACAAAGAGCAAATATGATAAAAAAAAAAAAAATTAAAACATTGTGGGTATTAATCCAACTCTGTCAACCATTACTTTAAATGTGAATAAAATAATTACAACTGTTAAAACACAGATATTATCAGAATGCATAAGACAAGCATAACCGAAGTCTATCTTATCTATAAGAAATCTATTCTAAATATGAGAACACAGATAGATTGAAAGTAAAGTAATAGAAAATGATATACTGTTAGAATGAATCAAAAGAAAGATGGAGTAGTTATATTAATTACATACAAAACAGACTTCAAAATAAGGAAACTGGTCAGGGAAAGAGGGGACATTACATGATGATAAGTGGATGAATTTTCAAAAAAGATAACAATACTAAATGTGTATATACCTAACAACAGACCATCAAAATATAAGCATCAAAAGCAGAACTGAAAGAAGGTAAAGACAAATCTACTACCACAGTTGGAGACTTACTACTCCATTCTCAGTAATTGATAGATCAAGCAGGCAGAAAATCAATAAGGATATGGTTGACCTGAACAGCACCATCAATCTACTTGGTCTAATTGACATTTATAGAAACTCCAGACAACAGTAGCAGATTACAGATTCTTCTGAAGCTTACATAGAGCATTTACCAATATAAACCTTGCTTTGGGCTCTAAAATACACCTTAACAAATTAAAAAAAAATAAAATAAAATATGTCCTCAGAATAGAATGGAATTAAACTAAAAACAATACAGAGATAGTTGGAAAACCTCAAAAGATTTAGAGATTGAAAAATATAGTTCTAAATAAGACTTGGATCAAAACAGTTATCTCAAGAGAAATTAGGACATGTATTGAACTACTTAAAAGTTAAAATACAAGTAATCAAAATTTAAAAAATGATTAGAAGAAAATGTATAGTACTAAATGAATATATCGAGGAAAGTAGATCTAAAATTAATAATTTAAGCTTCTACCTTAGGAAAACAGACAAAAAAGAACAATTTAAGTCTATACAAATTAGAGCAGAAATCAATGAAATTAAAAACAAGAAAATCAGCAAAACCAAAAGTTTTTTATATGAAGAGATTAATTAAACTGATAGACCTCTGGCCAAGACAATAAGGCATTAAAAAGAAAAAAAAAAAAAGAAGACAAATTACAATTATCAGTAGAGGATTCATCAGTACTAATCCCACTGACATTTCATGGATAATAGAGGAATACTATAAAGAATTTATTTATTTATTTGACAGAGATGATAAGTAGGCAGAAAGCCAGACAGAGAGAGGAGGAAGCAGCCTCTCTGCTGAGCAGAGAGCCCAATGCAGGGCTTGATCCCAGGACCCTGGTATCATGACCTGAGCTGAAGGTGGAAGCTTCAACCCACTGAGCCACCCAGGCACCCCAGGAATACTATAAACTAATGTATGCTTATCATCTGATAGCATACATGAAATAGACAAATTTCTTGAAAGACAGAAACTACAAAACTCATGAGAACTAGATACTTTGAATAGGTCTATAAATCTCCTAAATAAATTGAATAAACATTGAATAGAGTTTCCTGTGAAAAGCACCAGGTTTAGATGGTTTTGCCAGTGAATTCTACCAAACATTTAAAGAAGTATAGTACCATTTCTCCAATGTCTTCCTAAGACATTTTCTTAGTCATCCTATGAAATCAGGATTACTCTAATACTAGTTAAAGACTTTTTTAAAAAGTCGACTTTTTTAAAGGACAACTATAGACCAAAATTTCCAAAAACATAGATGCAAAATCTTAAGCAAAATATTAGGAAATTAAAGCCAACAATGTATAAGAAAAATATACACCAGGATCAACTGGGACTCATTACAGTTATGCAAGGCTAATTAGTCATTCAAAATTCAATCTGCCACATTAACAGATTCAAAAATAAAAATCATTTAATATTAATTAACATAGACATCTGACAAAATTCAACAACTAATAATGGAAAAAATTCCCATCAGACTAGGAATAGAGGGAAACTTCATCAACTAGATATATGTAACTATGAAATTGTGTGTTAAGATAAAATTAACTACAGTTAATTAATGTCAAATTCATGCTTTAAGATCTAGCATTTCCTGTTAACACCGACATAGTTTAATCCAAGCAAAATAACTGTTTATTCCATCTGCATTTATCATGTACTTGAGCAGACTTCAATGAACATTTGTTGGTGTCTTTTTCAGAATATATTTCTCTCTTCTTATTCCCCATACCCTATTTTCTTTAGGAATTCTGCCCTTTTCCAAGGATGTACTTATAATAGGGTTGGCCATGACTTTGATCCTAATTCAAGCACTGGATCCTGTAGATTTTTGCCACCTGTGGACTTCAGGGCTTGGACAATGAGTCAATTTATTATACCAATAAATATACATGGTATGATGTAGATTTAAAGTCTAAAACAGCCACAGGTATTTTGTTGACAAAAGATGCGAGGTAACGGCTACTGTGGACAACTGAGTTAAGTCAGAGGATAAACTTATTATTGATTAAAGATTCTTGGTAAAGTATGTTGATGTAATAGCTCAAACTTTATGTGAACTTGGGTCTTTTCCTTGGCTTTCCAAATTTTTGATATACTTGTTTTGTAGTTGTTGTTGTTTTTCTTACTGTTAGCCATATTGGCTTATGTTTTCCCACAGTTGCATCATGGATTCTTAAATGATGCAGTCATCTTTATATAATTTTATTAGTTAATCAAGAAATGCATTCCTAAATATTTATAAAGTCACTGGATAAGTATTAATCAAAATAGAAATAACCTGAAAATGAACACTTCCTGCATGGGACAATTTGTGGTGTAAAAAAGGGGTAGGATAAGTCTTCACTGAAATATTCAACACAATCCAATTCCCATAAAAGATGTATTAAATATATTTATCATTTTAAATCAATCAATACTAATATCAACAGTAGTACTACTAATAAATTAGTTAATATGTTTGCACACTTATTTTTGAACAGTAACTTTTTTAGGGGTATTATGTGTGGGGTAACCATATAATTTAGTTCAGAGAATGAAAGGTGTTTCTGTGACAGTTTACATCTGCAAAACTGGTGTAACTGAAACTTCCAAGATACTTTACTTATCATCATTATTTAATTTTCTTCTTACAAAACTCCTAAGAGGAATGTGCTATGATTATCTTCATTTTGCAGATGAAGAAACTGAGACAGGGGAGAGTTAAGTAACTCGTTACAGAACATGTGGCCAGTAAGTGATACAGAAGTTTTGAATATAGAATCCTGACTCCAGAAACTTGATTATTAAATATATTTATATTTAAATATAAATTATTTTAACAATATATTTAATATTATATTAAATATAATTTACAAATATAAAATATTTATATATAAATATATTTATATTTTATATTTATATTTATATTTATAAATAATATAAATATAAATATATATAAATATTAATAATAATATATTTAAACTGGGTTATTAAATATATAACTTACTCAGATTGCTGTCTATACAGAGAGATATATATGTCAAATATCTATTGAAGTAGGAAAAACTTCTATGTAACACTTCAGCTGCCATCCCTCTATCCTAAATTCCTGTCATTTAGTATACACAAAAGGTTATGTTGTCTAAACATCTTCTCTCTACCTCAATCCATCTGTTTCCCAACAATAGGTCCATGACTTAAACAAATGAGACTTCCTGCTTTGGATTACAGAAAAAGCAATTTCTATTATTATATGGGCTACTTTTTCCTTCCCATTACAATTCCTGGGAATAAGCAGAGAATAATGATGGGGCCCACTTATATGTGCTTTGGACAAAAGAAGGATCAGATAAAATTTTGGAGTGTTGGAAAAAATGAATTCATTACAAAAAAAAAAAAACACAAGTTATATATGGTATTGCCCAATGAAATAGCTTAACATTAGGAAACTAATACAGAAGCACATCATTCTTCAGCTACAGGTTAGCATTCCTGTACTTGTCAAGGTAGAGTTGACTATGCCACAGAATCAACTCTGAAGCCTCCAAAAACAAGTACACTGCTGGGTCGTCTAAGAGTTCTTTGGGTCAGAAAGCTTTTCTCTATAGGTCTCCTGCTACACTAAAATGCAGGGAGGATCTATGCAGAAACAGCAGCATTAGAACACTTTGCCTGAAGCCAAAATGGAGGAAAAGAAAATCCTGAAAACTCCACCAACTCTTAACTGACTATTATAGGTCACACGGTCCCTGTGTAATCCAAGGGAGGCTGAGAAATATCTTTTGTGTACACCCTTTAAGAAGCAGACATAGGTTAGTAAGTGGGATTGATTCTTCTACAATTGCCATTTCTAACAAATGAATGTTCCAACTTCCTGTGAAATTTTGTGTTATTTCAAGTGTTTGATCTGTGACACTTTACTTAATATGAATTTTTGAAGTGTTAAGATATAAGATCTAAGCAAAAATTCCTCTCCAGCCAAGAAACTAAATTTAGGGTGATTTCAACACTATTACCTGGAAGGTACTATTAATGTTGACTAGTGAGTGTGACAGAGTGTATAAACAGAATGTTACTTCATAACTGAACATTTCATGGCATTTAAAGTACTCATCAAGGATTTTTGTACTAACTATAAATTTTAGAGTTCCTAAAAGTCTCTGAAATTATTCTTCCTACCCATCAGCAATTTGTATACATCAGATATTAAAGCCAGCCTCAGCATATTGCATTTTTATAGGTTTCAGCAACTGAATTGTCCTCATTAAATTAATCTGCCTAAGCATTTTTACATTTGATTATCCTATATAGATATACAGAAAGTTTCTTTGACTATCAGACTTTTCATATTATTTATAACAACTATAATAGTCCTACTTTCCATGAAACTCTTTTTCTAAAACAGTAAAATTTTTTGTTGTTTGACTCACCAAATATCATTTTTTTAAAAAATAAGTATTTTCCTCTATAATGAAACATAATCCTTTTTCATTACAGAATACAGACTTGAAGAAGAAAATGATCATTGTCTATGATCCTTCACATAAAAATATCCAGTATTATCATTTTGTTTAGATCCTACTAATCACATATGAATGTGTGTGTATACACACAAATTTGATAAAGATACAACTTCTGTTTTTACAAAAATTCATAGCAATATACTTCCACAGCCCTTCTTCAAAGGCTAAGCTTTTAAAACACAAAATATCTAGTGAAAAAGGAGGAGGGAGAAGGAAACAGTGTTATATATTTAAACATTGTTCAAATAGATAACACTCTGTCCTACATATGCAGATAATATTCTTTAGGAATAGTTAATACAATGTAGAGAATATTTAAATTTAATTGTGCAGTTTGAACAATAGCTATTGAAGAAAATATTCATAGAATCTAGAAATTGAAAGCTGTCTACAATTGTCATTGAATGTATTCATTTTTAAGAGAAAACGTTTACCTAACTGAATTTGCAAACATCAAGACTTCTTTGTATTCTTCCTAACACCACCACCAACACCTATCAAACCCTTAACAAAAAAGTGTCTTCTCTATTAATAAGTGTTCTAGAGAATGACAAAATAATTGATACCATTATCTCATTTTGAATCTCTATAAGTCATGGGCATATAAATTGAAATGTGTTTGTTCGGCAATTCTTTAGGAAAATCATAAAATATAGAATGAGTTTTGTTTTTAAATTCTCTTAGTATTCAAATTTTGTCACAAAATTCCAAGTTCTAACCTGTTATAGTTTTTATTCATTTTGTTACACACACACACACACACGTATAACCTGTATATATACACATGCATACATATATATAACCACTATACAACAAATAACATTATATGTGTCATATGTCCCTGTCATATATAGTATATACAAATGCAGTATGTATGTAATATACACTGATACATATGCATGATACACATACATTCATGTCTTATGGAATTATTATCAGTCCAACTAATAATAAAAGTGGTTATGTAAAGTATAAAAAATCAGATTGCTTTGGGATCTTTGGGATCTGCTTAGTCAATGAAGCATCTGCCTTAGGCTCAGGTCATGATCTCAAGGTCCCAGGATCTAAAACAGCATTTGGGGTCCCTGCTCAGCAGGGGAGTCTGCTTGTCTCCCTTCCTCTTCCCCTGCCTCTTCCCCACTTTTGGGTGCTCTCACTTTCTCTCTCTCTAAAATAAATAAAATCTTTAAAAAAATCAGTTTTCTTAGCACTGAAATTCTAGTTCTGCAGCCAACCTGCTTTGTATATCTAAATAAATTACTTTTGATACTAACAAAATTTCATTGAACTTACATTTCTCTGATATACCTTTGGGCTACGAGAGAGTTTTATGGTTCATTCTTTCAACTTTTAAGTAAATATTTCATGTAATCTTAATATTGTTTACAGTGCAGTTGAATTGAAGACTACCGAAATTGATATGCTCTCCATCTCCACTTGCCATGAGAAATGACTGTTCCAAATAAGACTTTTATAAATCCTACGATGAACTGAAATCATTCTGCTTTATTCATCTCCCTCCGAGGCAGCAATTATTCACATATTGTATCACCAGCTGTGTTTTACAAGATTCTCAATTCTGTTGTATAACTTTTAATTGTGTCCTGAGAGGTAAAGGTCTATGAACCACAAAAGTCATATTGTCTTCTCTTCCCTTATTTCAATTAACTCTACTCATCATTTGGGTTTTTCAGAATCTCCTTATGATAACCAATTTAGAACCCAGTGTGATTATTTTCATACATGAACATTTAACTCTTTTCATCAGCAATGCTTAAAAATAAAAAAATAGAAAACCTTTCAACACACACTCTCCCTCTTTATAAAAAAAAGCATAGATTGGTTATTTGAAAGTCATTTTGCCGATTAATATTAACTTATACTTTTTCTTTCTCTCCACCATACTTACCCAGTCATTTTCTAAATATACAAACAAATTTTTTTCTATTTTTATAATGTAAAAAAAATGTCATTCTCACAACACTTTTGTGGTCATAGTGTATTTAATAGAGGGATTAGAAGTAGAAGATTATATGTTTAAAGTAGGGAAATACATACAAAAATTGATAGATTACATTAAAATCTTGAAAGTCTTTTCAAGTGTATTATGTAAATAGAATTAATATACTAAGAATTTTATTAAATGGAAAAAAATCTTATTGATTGAAAACATCAGTCATTGCAAAGAAACTGAGCCATTCATTGTTTTCACCTAATTAACAGACAGCTATTGTTTTTAATCAAAACTATTTTGATTGTTATCAATACAAAGATAAAAAAAAAAAAAAGACATGCTTCCGGTCTTCTAAGAGAATCTAGTGAATGTAGTTGTTGAGCATTTTAGAATAATTTGCTAAGAAGTTTTTGCAAAGTTAGAAAAACTCATGTTAACATTTTGGTTACATTTCAATGTTTTGACTCCACCTATTTCTCTTTTATGTCTTATTTTATTATTAGACCTCCATCAGTTCAGTTTGCAAGGAATAATATTTCAAGGCAAGTTATTTGTATATCTGATATATTTAATGGCACATAATTCTGTTAATAAGAATCAGCTGTTTTCTTATTGATCAAAGCAACAGATGTACCATAAGCATAGGGAAGTGCACACGTTTGGATACCCAGACATCCTCAGAAATGCACTGGCATATTCAGAGAGTAGAATGATTGTAACCCTGGATTTTGAGTAGCAAGAAACTTACTTTGAAGAGCAACTTTATTCAGTTCACTTTTTCATCAATATAGAGATGGGAAGATCAATCATGTGATTTTTCCTTTAAGATCCATAATATACGACAACTTTTCACTTCTTTTATTTCTGACTTTTGGATTCATTTGCTTAGAAGTGTTGCAGTAAAATGTTAAAAAAAAAAAACCTCTTTTTTCTTTTAAACATTTTTTTTCTATCTTACTCCAAAATTGCTATTTCCCCTTTTATTCCTCAAGTCCAATAGTATAATGTCTCTTTCTTGGCTTTAAAATATTAGGTACCAACATCCATTATATGATTATGTCTCTTCCTTTTACTCTGGAACAAAGTTATCTGGTTTTCATTACATACAATCTTACAGATATTGCATTCCTTTTTTATCTTCATAACTATGGCCTCAGCCCTAGTTACATTGGTGATGCACTTATTGCATCATCAGTCAGTTCCCCATAACAAATTCTCCTTCATTTACCCATTTAAAAAGCAAGATCAAGGAGGCTGCCTGGTTGCCTCAGTCAGTTAAGCATCTGCCTTTGGCTCAGGTCATGATCTCAGGGCCCTGGGTTCAAGTTCCACATAAGGCCCCTTGCTCAACAGGGAGCCTGCTTCTCCTTCTGCCTCTGCCCCTCATTCTGCTTGTGTGCCCTCTCTCTCTGTCAAAATAAATAAATAAAATCTTTTAAAAATTTTTAAATAAAAGAAGCAAGATCATCAGATTTTATTTGCAAAACATTGCAATTAATTATTTTCAACTATTCTAAAACAAAATTGAAATATCAAAATTTGAGCAGTTTGTGAAGGAATTATAAACTTACTGGTAACTTTGATGATAAAGTTTAAGTCTTTATTTAAAAAATAGTGTTTTATATCTTATAGGTTCTCCCACTTTTTCAGATTTGTGACATGCCATTTCATCAAAAGCAGACTGTGGTTCACACATGAACCTTTTTGTATATCTTCCAATGCCTGCTTCTTTATGCAGAATATTATTTTTTTCTAAAGATCTTTTCTTCCTTGTTTTGACGTATTCCTGTGCATCCTTCAAAAACCAATTCAAGGGGCACCTCGGTGATCCTATCCTGTCTGTTGGACATCTGCCTTCAGCTTAGGTCATGATCCCAGGGTCCTGGGAGTGGGCCCCACATTAGGCTCCCTGCTCAGCTAAGAGCCTGCTTCTCCCTCTCCCTCCATCCCAGCTTATGCTCTCTCTCTCTCTAAAATATGTAGATAAATCAATCAATCAATCAATAAAATCTTAAAAAAAAAATCAAGTCACTGCATGGTGGAAACCTTTCCTAACTTCCAGGTACCATGCTAAACAGTTTTTCTTATTCTGCAGGTAGTGGTCATTAACAATCTGCCTCCTCCATGGTACATGAGGGCTATCTTTTCCTCATGACCATTTTTTCAGAGGCTAGATGGTATGGTATATGACATTTACTTGATATTCAGCAAGTGTTCAAAGAAATGATAATATATGAGCTAGTATTCAAAGTAAGCTATAAGTGCCTGACCAATAGAACTCTCTGAGGTTTTTGGCCAGTGCCTGTATTTCTCCAGACTACAGCTCAACTCATTTCAACAGTGCTCATAAAGTAATTGGCTTCTTCAAATACCTTAGCTTCTTCCTATACTGATTTTGTCTGCTTTTGTATTCATGTAAATATATCTGCATTCATTTAAATAATTTGGTTATCCCATAACCTAAATAAACCCAACTAAACTGGCCAACAAAATCAAGGGAACCAAATCTTAGCACTGGCTGTAACAAACTTTCATTTTTATTTTTCGTATTGGTGCCCTAATTATTTTATTTGTGTTTAATTAAAGTCTACATTTTTCTCAGGAGGTAGACTTAGAAAACTATATTTGAGAACCCATAGTGAAAAACACCTTAAAAGAGTATATATTTCTGTGTTAATAATATATTCTAAGCTTTCATTATTTTAGTGTTTTAATTGTGTTTCACACTAAAGAGGTAAAATATGTCTTCATTATCATGTTTCTGGGCCAACCCGATTCTTGTCAGACTAAGTCCAAGACCACATTAGAATCAGAAGAGGTTCTTAGTGTAACACTTGGCTGCTTGTTCCAGTCTCCTATATAGATCAGCAGTTTAATATTCCTTCATTTCTGCAGTGTTATACTTACAGTCAAATAGTCGTCTTTGAGACACCAACCATCAAAATTTTCTAGGAAATCACAACCAGAGAACACACTTATTTAAACAACAAACTAAAATCTTTTTATTTTAATTTGATAACAATTATTGACCATTCAATAGTATCAGTGCAATTGTTTAGTGTCAACCAACAAGATCACAAATAGTCTAATTGGTCAATTAATGATTGTTCTTTTGTTGACTTAGAACAACATCCCATTTGTATAAGGTAACATAAGTATGAAAACTGAAGGGGTTCCTGGAAAGACTAAAAAACATAATTAATGGAATGCCTCTAATATAGTGCTTGGCAGTGAATTTCAGTAATACCTAAATCATCTATTATAATTGTTATTTTTTTTTCTCCGCTGCTGTAACAGTAGGCATTATCTAATGATACAAGAACATGAATGAATATTTTTCCAAACTTTGGTAAAAATATGTTAGCCATATTTTTATGGAGAGTTCATATTATTTTTCCCTGGATTCAGATTTAAAATATAATAGCCATATTGGTGAAATATTATAAATTCAGTATAGCATTTTCCATAGCAAAATTCCAAGATTCATGACAAGAGTCATGATTCATTGGCAAAGAAACTTAATTAAACTTTTTCATTAAAATGTAATGTTCAGTTAAAGGGAGAAACTCTGGAAACCTAGCATTCTATACCCCAGATAAGTGAGAAGATTATTCTTATTAAACTGGTAAAGATTCAGGCATGAATTTTGACTCATGTATAACCAACACAAAACACAAAACTATAAAAATATTCCATTTATATCTTGATTATGGGTTTGAGCTTCTAACATTCACAAAGAACATTAATCTTTTGATTTTTTTGATATTTTTATTTTTCAAAATATTTGACTTTTAATTACATTTATTTTGGATTAATAGACAGAATAAATTAACATAAAGGTGACATTAAAAACATAAAGCGAGTTAGTCCTTTTAAAAATGTCTTTTATTCTTTTTAATAACAGAGAGAGTCTCAATTTCTTGCTTGCCTGAAATATCCATCTCTTGATAATTTTCTTTTTTTAAGGAAGAAAAATTAGGCTTTATTATCAAAATGCCTAACATAAAATAATGCTGTTTTGTCTCCCTTATTCCATTATTTAATAGTTATTTCTGTTTCTAATCATTCTGGTTTTCTTGTATGGGCAAGCTTTATAGTTTACCATATAAGTAAATTGACAAGTTTTCAAAAAGAATATTTAATAGAAAGAAAAGTAAGTAAGTAACTATAGAAATGACATGCAGGGATGGTGAAAGTTATGGCAATATTTATTAATGGTGCTTGATACTTTTATTAGAAAAGTTTGGTGGGCATTATAGTCAATATTATAAATTTAAAAAAATATACTTTTTACATAAGAACAGATTACCAAATTTTGGGTGAGTAAAACAAACTTGTTCTATATATTTTTATTTGTAAATTTTCTAGTATCATGAGTTGATGGTATGTTCCATTTAGCAAGATAATCTTTCAATCATATTAAATGGTAAAAGAATAACCTGGTCTAAATACATATTCTATTAGAAAAATGTATTCACTTTGTTAGATTATTTCTGCCATAAATGCTTCTAAATTGGGATTTCTGATGATCTTTCATTTTGTTTGAATGCATAAAAATAGATTGTCTAGAAAAAATATGATCCTTTTTTATCATGATTTCAGGCATGATTCCTCATTTGATTGGAAAACAGGGGGACCTTAATTCTTCAAAATAGTGAATGAAGACAAAACTATACTTTTAATGCATTATGCTGATATAAAAATACCTTTTCTATATCAACATACTCACCTAACTATGAAAAATAATAATCTGGAGCTACAATTAAACCTTAAAACTGTTTTCTCTGACAGTAATTTATAGAAATAATCCAGTCCATCAAGCAATGTATAATTTGTGGCTAAGAAATTAGTCATTTAGAAAGGATATAGTAATTACCAGTGAGAATTTTCAAAAAATATATTTATGCTAATCCACAAATAATTGAAACTGAAGGAAATGAGTTAAAATGTTATTTTTGGAAACTAATATGTGCTATGGAAGATGTGTTATGGCCTGTTTTCATGGTGCTAGCTTCTTTTGTTTAAAGATTTACTCATTTACAATTCAGATATCCTCAGGAACAAGTATCTTTGTTATTTTTTTTCTTTCAGTATTAGAAGATCTAACTATAGTTCTTAAATAAATTAGCATGCAAATATCTAGATAGGAGTATAAACTTGAAATGCTGGATCTTTCCTACAAAATACTTTCACTTTATACTAAATCAAGTAATTTATTTTTCACTATATTGTCAGTATATTTCAGGAAATAATTTTACATAGACTAAAGCAGCCAAAGACTATGGTGTGAAACAGTTTAAATAAATTACATCCTATTGGTGTTTATTTATTTTTTTATCCATATGGTCAATTTCAGAAAAAGTTACATCATGGAGTGGAGATTACTAATGTAAATAAAAAATAATTAATGTAAATATAAAAATTAAAGATTATAAAAATCATCCCAGATTAAAATAATGTAAGGAGTTATTAACATTTATTCATTAACTATTCTGAGTTCATTAAAGAGTAGGTGTTTTTAAGTGGCATTTTCTAAATTAAACTTTGTAATAACCCATACTGATGACCATAAATATTGCCATTTTACATCATGGAAAGTTAAGATTAAAAGTATTAGTGTGTTGACTAATACTTACTAATACTTACCACAAAACGAGTAAGTGGCAAATCAAAGATTTGAAATTGATTCACATAACTCTAATGTCTGTGTATTTTTTGCCAGTTTCTGTCACCAACTAGACCCCAAGACCTGACCTTTATTGTCCACCTGCTTATAATCATTAACCTTTGTTTTCCATTTTTCCTTAAGCTCTTTCCAGCTTATCTCTTAATGGGGAAGACAAATAAAATCCAAAACTACCCCCAGGTGATGATGATTGCACTGATTAGACCACTCACTGGCCCAGACCACCCAGACCATTTGAGCTAAACCCTTGACATGCTTGTGTTGATGGACCCCTGGAATGACCAGTAACTACATTTACCTCATAGTTGTACTAAAATCTCTGCAAAAGGAGGTGCCTCAGCTTCATGTATACACAATACACACGATGTAGGTATAGGCATGTTTCCTTAAGGTGCAGATGTGACCTTATGCCTGCCTCTACATAAAAAGACAAGGCTTTCTTATCTAAATATTCATTCTAACCCTAAATAAAAAGTACCCTCCAGGGGCACCTGGGTGGCTCTGTCCTTAAACGTATACCTTGGGCTGCAGTCATGATCCCTGGTTTCTGGGATGGAACCCAGCATTGGGCTTCTTCTCCCACTTCCTCTGCTTGTGTTCCCTCTCTGGCTGTCTCTCTCTGTGTCAAATAAACAAAATATTTTAAAAAAAAAAAAAGTGCCCTGGGCGCCTGGGTGGCTTAGTGGGTTAAGCCGCTGCCTTCGGCTCAGGTCATGATCTCAGAGTCCTGGGATCGAGTCCCGCATCAGGCTCTCTGCTCAGCAGAGAGCCTGCTCTCTCTCTCTGCCTGCCTCTCCATCTACTTGTGATTTCTCTCTGTCAAATAAATAAATAAAATCTTAAAAAAAAAAAAATCTTAAAAAAAAAAAAAAGTGCCCTCTAGTACAGAGTCATAGTTTAGGAAGCCATTCAAAGTGATTTCTTTATTTGCTACAAATAAAGTTTTCTTTGTGCAATGACTCAACTGGTGAAGTTCTGACTCACCAAAGAGCAAACTAATGCTAGTTCAGTTACACTTCTATCTCTTTATTTCTCACCTATTTTTTGTTTATATTTTGATTGTGATTTTTTTTAGGATGGTGTCATGCAGTTCAACAGTATAAAGCCCATAATTTAGCACAATTCTAGTGAAGAAGAAACTAGGATAAGATAATATTTAAATGAACTACCAAGGGAAAAAAGCCAATGCAAACGATTTCAAAAGCATTTTGCCATTTCATTTAGCAGAGACTGGAAATTAAACAATGTTCTCCTATCAGAAGACTAACACATGAGAAAAATCCAGTTTATGTATATTCAGATAAAAGCATCATATTCTAAATTTCTTCCAGAAATCTGCAAGATAGTTTTATGCAAAGAGTTGTGAAAGGTCTTTGGGTTTAGTGGATTAAAGTTGCTCCCACAAAGCTTGCTTTTATTGGGCCCAGCATCATAAAAACCTGATTTTTCTGAAATGCTTTATCTTCAAACAGATACAAAGGTTCATGGTTATAAGAAAGTCACCTCAAGGGTTTGAGACGCTGCTAGAGTAATTTGCATACAGATAAGCTTAATATATACAAATATTTTTTTACAGTGAATTAGAAACCATCTCTGTCAGAGAAACCACAAAGCAATGTAGTAAATCCTACTGAGCAGCTCATATTTGCACTGCTCTACTCTCTTATTCACCAATCTCTTTGCCACCCTGTGAAGCAGTGTGAAATGAAATAAAATGAAAAGAAATGAAAGAACCTAGAATTTCATACACAAGGCAAAATGACAATCTATTAAAGTGAGACAGAATCTTCCCTACCAAGATCTCATTCAGAAGTGCACTAATGGGGGAGAAGCCAAGATGGCGGAGAAGTAGCAGGCTGAGATGACATCAGGTAGCAGGAAATCAGCTTGATAGCTTATCTAACAATTGTGAACACCTACAAATCCAATGGGAGATCGAAGAGAAGAAGAGCAACAATTCTAGAAACAGAAAATCAACCACTTTCTGAAAGGTAGGACCTGCGGAGAAGTGAATCCAAAGTGATGGGAAGATAGACCGCGGGGGAAGGGGCCAGCTCCTCGCAAGCGGTAGAACAACAGAGCACAAAATCAGGATTTTTAAAAGCTTGCTCCACAGAGGGACATTGCTCCAGAGACTAAACCGGGGGGATGCCCACGTGGGGTCAGCATAACCCCAGGTCCCACGGTGTCACAGAAAGACCAGGGGTGACTGAGTGTTACAGAGCTTGCAGGTATTAGATCCAAGAAGCCGGCTATGCAACAAAGATGAGGAGTGAGCTCTCAGCTCAGGGGTACCTTGAACTGGTCACAGGCTGGATGAGCTCAGAGCACGGCCGGAAGCCATGGAGACAGAAATGACCAGGCGCTTTTCTCCAAGTGTGAGCGATTGAATGCTTTCTTCCAAGCACAACCAGAGGCCAGGGAGACAGAGGCGGTTGGGCGCCTTTCTCTAAGGGCACACTGAGAAGCGGGACCTGAAGCTCTCGGCTCCTCCAGGCCAGAGACTGGGAGGCCACCATCTTCATTCCCGTCCTCTGGAACTCTACAGAAAGTGCTCAGGGAAAAAAAGCTCCCGAAAGTGAACCAGAGCGGATTACTTAGCCCGGCCCCTGGTAAGGGCGGTGCAATTCTGCCTGGGGCAAAGACACTTGAGAATCACTACAACAGGCCCCTCCCCAAGAAGATCAACAAGAAACCCAGCCAAGACCAACTTCACTCACCAAGGAAAACAGCGGAATTCCAGAGGAGGAGAAAGTAAATCTTATCTGGACAAAATGAAAAGGCAGAAAAAACACCCAAAAAAAGAGCAAGAAGGACCTAATCAATACAGACATTGGTAATATGACATATCTAGAGTTCAGAATGACAATTCTCAAGGTTCTAACTGGGCTCAAAAAAGGCATTGAAGATATTAGAGAAACCCTCTCTGGAGAGATAAAACCCCTTTCTGGAGAAATAAAAGAACTAAAATCTAACCAAGTTGAAATCAAAAAAGCTATTAATGAGGTGCAATCAAAAATGGAAGCTCTTACTGCTAGGATAAATGAGACAGAAGAAAGAATTAGTGATATAGAAGACCAAAAGACAGAGAATAAAGAAGCTGAGCAAAAGAGGGACAAACAGCTACTGGACCACGAGGGGAGAATCCGAGAGATAAGTGACACCATAAGACAAAACAACATTAGAATAATTGGGATTCCAGAAGAAGAAGAAAGAGAGAGGGGAGCAGAAGGTATATTGGAGAGAATTATTGGAGAGAATTTCCCTAATATTGCAAAGAGAACAAACGTCAAAATCCAGGAGATGCTAAGAACTGCCCTCAAAATCAATAAAAACAGGTCCACACCTCGTCATCTGATAGTAAAATTTACAAGTCTTAGCAACAAAGAGTAAATCCTGAAAGCAGCCCGGGAAAAGAAGTCTGTAACATACAAGGGTAAAAACATTAGATTGGCAGTGGACCTATCCACAGAGACCTGGCAGGCCAGAAAGAACTGGCATGATACATTCAGCTCACTAAACGAGAAAAACATGCAGCCAAGAATACTATATCCAGCTAGGCTATCATTGAAAATAGAAGGAGAGATTAAAAGCTCCAGAACAAACAAAAACTGAAAGAATTTGCAAATACCAAACCAGCTCTAAAGGAAATATTGAAAGGGGTCCTCTAAGCAAAGAGAGACCCTAAAAGTAGTAGATCAGAAACAAACAGAGGCAATATACAGTAACAGTCCCCTTACAAGCAATACAATGGCACTAAATTCATATCTCTCAATAGTTACCCTAAATGTTAAAGGGCTAAATGCCCCAACCAAAAGACACATGGTATCAGAATGGATAAGAAAAACAAAATCCATCAATATGCTGCCTACAAGAAACTCATTTTAGACCTGAAGAGACCTCCAGATTTAAAGTGAGGGGGTAGAAAATAATGTACCATGCTAAAGGATATCAGAAGAAATCTGGGGTGGCAATCCTTATCTCAGATCAATTAGATTTTAAGCCAAAGACTATAATAAGAGATGAGGAAGGACACTCTATCATACTCAAAAGGTCTGTCCAACAAGAAGACGTAACAATATTAAATATCTATGCCCCTAATGTGGGAACAGCCAACTATATAAACCAATTAATAACAAAGTCAAAGAAATACATCGACAATAATGCAATAATAGTAGGGGACTTTAACACTCCCCTCACTGAAATGGACAGATCATCTAAGCAAAAGATTAACAAGGAAATAAAGGCCTTAAATGACACACAGAACGAGGTGGACATCACAGATATATTCACAACATTCCATCCCAAGGCAACAGAATATACATTCTTCTCTAATGCACATGGAACATTCTTCAGAATAGATCACATCCTGGGTCATAAATCAGGTCTCAACCAGTATCAAAATATTGGGATCATTCCCTGCATATATTCAGACCACAATACTCTGAAGCTAGAACTCAATCACAAGAGGAAATTTGGAAAGAACCCAAATATATGGAGACTAAACAGCATCCTTTTAAAGAATGGATGGGTCAACCAGTAAATTAAAGAGGAATTGAAAAAATTAATGGAAACAAATGAGAATGAAAACACAATGGTTCAAAATCTGTGGGACACAACAAAGGCAGCCCTGAGAGGAAAATATATAGCGGTACAAGCCTTTCTCAAGAAACAAGAAAGGTCTCAAGTACACAACCTAACCCTACACCTAAAGGAGCTGGAGAAAGAACAGCAAAGAAAGCCTAAACCCAGCAGGAGAAGAGAAATCATAAAGATCAGAGCAAAAATCAATGAAATAGAAACAAAAAACAATAGAACAAATCAACGAAACTAGGAGCTGGTTCTTTGAAAGAATTAATAAGATTGACAAACCCCTGGCCAGACTTATCAAAAAGAAAAGAGAAAGGACCCAAATAAATAAAATCATGAATGAAAGAGGAGAGATCACAACCAACACCAAAGAAATACAAACAATTATAATAGCATAGTAGGAGCAACTCTATGCCAACAAATTCGACAATCTGGAAGAAATGGATACATTTCTAGAGACATATAAATTACCACAACTGAACCAGGAAGAAATAGAAAACCTGAGCAAACCCATAACCAGTAAGGAGATTGAAACAGTCATCAAAAATCTCCAAACAAGCAAAAGTCCAGGGCCAGATGGCTTCCCAGGGGAATTCTACCAAACATTTAAAGAAGAATTAATTCCTATTCACCTGAAACTGTTCCAAAAAATAGAAATGGAAGGAAAACTTCCAGACTCATTTTATGAGGCCTGAATCACCTTGATCCCAAAACCAGACAAGAATCCCATCAAAAAAGAGAATTACAAACCAATATCCTTGATGAACACAGATGCGAAAATTCTCACCAAAATACTGGCCAATAGGATCCAACAGTACATTAAAAGGATTCTTCACCACGACCAAGTAGGATTTATTCCAGGGCTGCAAGGTTGGTTCAAAATCCACAAATCAATCAGTGTGATACAATACATTAATAAATGAAAAAATAAGAACCCTATGATACTCTCAATAGATGCTGAAAAAGCATTTGAAAAAGGGCATTATCCCTTCCTGATTAAAACTCTTCAAAGTGTAGGGATAGAGGGCATATACTTCAATATTATCAAAGCCATCTATGAAAAAACCCAGTGCAAATATCATCCTCAATGGAGAAAAACTGAAAGCTTTTCCACTAAGGTCAGGAACACAGCATGATGTCCGTTATCACCACTGCTGTTCCACATAGTACTAGAAGTCTTAGCCTCAGCAATCAGACAACAAAAAGAAATTAAAGAAGTCAAACTATCACTCTTTGCAGATGATATAATACTATATATGGAAAATCCAAAAGGCTCCACTCCAAAACTGCTAGAACTTGCACAGGAATTCAGTAAAGTGTCAGGATATAAAGTCAATGCACAGAAATCAGTTTCATTTCTTTACACTAACAACAAGACAGAAGAGAAATTAAGGAGTCAGTCCCATTTACAATTGCACCCAAAACTATAAGATACCTAGGAATAAACCTAACCAAAGAGGCAAAGAATCTATACTCAGAAAACTATAAGGTACTCATGAAAGAAATCGAGGAAGACACAAAGAAATGGAAAAATTTTCCATGCTCCTGGATTGGAAGAATAAATATTGTGAAAATGTCTAGTCTACCTAAATCAATCTACACATTTAATGCAATCCCTATCAAAATCCCATACATTTTTTTAAAAGAAATAGAACAAACAATCCTAAAATTTATATGGAGCCAGAAAAGACCTCAAATAGCCAAAGGGATATTGAAAAAGAAAGCCAAAGTTGGTGGCATCACCATTCCAGACTTCAGGCTCTATTACAAAGCTGTCATCATCAAGACAGTATGGTACTGGCACAAAAACAGACACAGAGATCAATGGAACAGAATAGAGAGCCCAGAAATAGACCCTCAACTCCATGGTCAACTAATCTTCGACAAAGCAGAAGGAATGTCCAATGGAAAAAAGACAGCCTCTTCAAAAAATGGTGCTGGGAAAATTGGACAGCCACATGCTGAAAATGAAATTGGACCATTTCCTTACACGACACATGAAAATAGACTCCAAATGGATGAATGACCTCGATGTGAGAAAGGAATCTATAAAAATCCTTGAGGAGAACACGGGCACCAACCTCTTTGACCTCAACCGCAGCAACCTCTTCCTAGGAACTTCGCCAAAGGCAAGGAAAGCAAGGGTAAAAATGAATTATTGGGACTTCATCAAGATCAAAAGCTTTTGCACAGCAAAGGAAACAGTTAACAAAACCAAAAGACAACTGACAGAATGGGAGAAGATATTTGCAAACGACATATCAGATAAAGGGCTAGTATCCAGATTTATAAAGAGTTTAGCAAACTCAACACCCAAAGAAAAAATAATCCAATCAAGAAATGGGCAGAGGACACGAACAGACATTTCTGCAAAGAAGACATCCAGATGGCCAACAGTCACATGAAAAAGTGCTCCATATCACTCAGGGAAATACAAATCAAAACCACAATGAGATACCACCTTACACCAGTCAGATGGCTAAAATTAACAAGTCAGGAAATGACAGATGCTGGCGAGGATGCAGAGAGAGGGGAACCCTCCTGCACTGTTGGTGGAATGCAAACTTGTGAAACCACTCTGGAAAACAGTGTGGAGATTCCTCAAAAAACTGAAAAATAGAGCTACCCTATGACCCAGCGAGTGCACTACTGGGTATATATCCTAAAGATACAAACGTGGTGCTCTGAAGGGGCACATGCACCCAAATGTTTATAGAAGCAATGTCTATAATAGCCAAACTATGGAAAGAACCTAGATGTCCATCAACAGATGAATGGATCAAGAAGATGTGGTATATATACATAATGGAGTACTATGCAGCCATCAAAAGAAATGAATCTTGTCATTTGCGATGACGTGGATGGAACTCGAGGGTATTATGCTTAGCAAAATAAGCCAATCAGAGAAAGACAACTATCATATGATCTCCCTGATATGAGGAAGTAGAGATGCAATGTGGGAGGGTTGGGGGTTAGGGAAGAAAAAATGAAAGAAGATGGAATTGGAAGGGAGACAAACCATAGAAGACTCAATCTCAAAAAACAGACTGAGGGTTGCTGGGGGGAGGGGGGATAGTGGTGGGGAGGGAGGTGGGGATATGGACATTGAGGAGGGTATGTGCTATGATGAGTGCTGTGAAATGTGTAAACCTGGTGATTTACAGACCTGTACCCCTGGGGATAAAAATACATTATATGTTTATTTAAAAAAAAAAAGAAGAAGAAGAAGTGCACTAATGGAGTCTAGAAAATACAACAAATATGAAGTAGAATGGCTCCAAACCTGGCATTTCTCCAGTCTTTATCTTCCATTTATATTCATACCCCCGGGGGCCTTATACTTCTGCATCCTTCCCTCTGACCTCACTGGAGAGGTGCTATTTCTCACTGGATTATTGGTCATGAGTTTACCTTGGATTCCCAGTGCTCACTTCAACTTTCACCAAGGTAACTTTAGCAAGGCATCATCATAAGTATTTCTTCTTTACTTACTAGGCAATTTCCATGAAGTGCTTTAGGAAATCCAACATTTTAACTTCTTATAGCTAAAATCCATCTGCCATATTATCCAAGTTTTATATTAAATAATGTATTTTGCTTTGTGTTTGAATAACACATTTTCCTGTATATTGAAAATGACCCATTTCTACTGACTTGTGTTCATTTAAGCATAATTTTCCATTTGCTTCTGAAAATACATTCTGGGGAGGATGACCTCATCTTCAGAAAGTAGATTCCCTTCAAATTTAGAGTGTGGTCCTATTTTGCCACTGGTCTAAGAAACTTTTAGTATTCTACTTTTCACATTCTTTATAAATGCCATGGTTTTCTCCAAATTAACAGCCCTACACGGTGAACTCATTTCAACCTCTGAAGTTGTATATCTGAAAATACAACTTGGTTGAGGAAAAACCCTGGTAGAGGATATGAAAAAAAATGGGTATTCAGAAAACAAAACAATCACTCAGTATAACATGATAAGGGACTTTTTTTAAATGATATTAACAGTCCACACAGGTATTTATAATTGTCGCTCTCGCCAGCAAGAACGACCAGGAGACACGGAGTGACAAGCTTGCGAATCTTTATTGTTCTCCCCTTACCTGGAGGTTTACCCCTATTTATATCCCCCCTCCTCCAATCAGCAGACTGTACACGTGAAAGGAAGCATGATCAATGCTTAGCATGATAGAAAGCACGCAGTGTCCAAGGGCTTCCTGTTCTGGGCATAGCCAATCATCTTTCAGGTGGTGCGCAGGTCCTCTGTTTAGCCACAGGTGCAAGCGCCATGTTGTCTGCTATGTACATAGCTGCCCCCGACAACTCCCCCTTTTCTTTTATATATATGGCAGGGACCGTGCCTGTCTTAGGTTGCCGATCCTCACCTTCCATGCTTACCCGTCATCGGGTACTCCCCCAGTCGAGGAGCCCCTGTCTTAGGTTGCTATGGATGTGGGACCAGTCTTACCCATCTTTGACTACCGGTCCAGCATGCTGAGCCATATTTGGGGGGAGGTACCAGCCTCGAGGGCCATCATAGCTTGTACAATCATATCTCGTTGTTGTCGTTGTTGGCGGCCTAGATGGCAGAGGTATCTTAGCATAAATATAGACGCTCCCACCGTAAGAGCACAAAATACTCCTATGCCTGCCATTCCTTTAAGAAGGACAATAAGCTTTGGAAAAATTTTACCCAGTCTGCCACAGAAGCCAGGGACACTTTGGTGTCATTTAAGCTTACAATTTGGGATCTAAGCAGCCACGTCAGGTTATAAAATTGGGCTGTCCAAGTCCCATTGAGCATTTTCCCAACTCTCTAGAAATATTGGCAGCTCAGGTGAAATTATGATACTCTACTGGCGTAACACAGATTCCCTTCATATTGCTTATACATCCCACCGCTAAAAGTCCCTCTACAATGTCCATTTGTTCTTGTAGCAAGTCCACTCTCTGATTTACAATTAGGATCCGTGCATGTAAGTGTCCATTGATCTGTTCCTGGGTTGCCAATGCCTCTGCTAGTTGTCCCGTCACATTGTTGAGTGCTGCGGCAGTCTGTACAGATTTAGTCAGGGCTATAGCTGCTGCCATGGCTGAAGCTGCCGAAGCTGCTATTGCAGCCACAATTGCGGCTGTAATTCCAAAGTCCCTTCTAGGTCACAGCAACACAGGCAGCTCGTCTATGTTAACCAACACCGGCATAGGAATGTATGTTGGTATTCTTGTTATCAAAGCAGAGTCCCCTGTTGAGCTGTTCCAACATTCAGACAACCAGCACCTGTCACCCAAGGCAAGCCGGTAGTAGCATTGGTGGCGAAGATAGGAGGGAGGATCTTCGACTCATTTGTCAGTGGCATCTGGACAGGCCAGGCCTTCACCAGCGCCCACATCTGTCATTGGCTCGCTTCTATCATGCTGTCCTGGCTCAGGATCATCACCATCGTCATCCACAGGCTCCATTGCCACCATCCTCATGAGCCTCTCAGGAACCCACACTGGAGTCGCAGCATCCTGTGGAAAAACACAGAGAGATCCTCGGTGCCACCGGAGCACCGGGTCCGGGCCTTTCCATATCCTGGTAAGGATATCTTTCCATTTAACCATCATCTGTGACTGCTTATGCTGGCCCCAGTGCCTTTCTGCGGCAGACAGGCCATCCGTATCTAGCGTCAGGAAATTTAAAATAAATGTTACTAAATTGCTGAGATCTCTGGGGGTGGTGTATTCTTCCCCTACTCCCCCTCTTTTTATTTTTTGTAATGTGGTCTTGAAGGTTAAGTGGGCTCTTTTCACTATTCCTTGCCCTTGTGGATTATAAGGGATTCCTGTGCTATGTTGAATACCATAGCAGGCTAAAAAGCTCTTGAATGTTTTAGATGTATAAGCAGGCCCATTATCTGCTTTCAAACTTTTAGGTACACCCCAGCATGCAAAGCTTCATAAACAATGGGTTATTACATTTTTAACATTTTCTCCTCTTAGTGGTGTGGCTGTTACTATTCCTGAGCAAGTATCTATGGACAGATGCAGGTATCTCTGAAGTCCAAAGGATGGAACATGTGTCACATCCATCTGCCACAAATGATTGGGGAGCAGGCCTTTAGGGTTAACACCCCATGAGGGCATTGGAAGATGTACAGAACAATTACCACAGCTTCGCACAATCTCCCGCACATTTGCTCTGGATATGTTAAATCGCATTTTCAAGGTATCAGCGTTCACGTGCCATTTTTGATGATAGAGCTTTGCTTCTTCTATAGTACAGCAGAGATCAAACTTAGCATTTGCATCTACCCATGTTGTTACCTTCTGTTAAAGGTCCAGGCATCCCCGAGTGAGCTCTCATATGGCCAATATAAAAGGGTGCATATCGGGCTCTTATAGCGCTCCTTAAGTCTGATAACAATAAGGAGATGGGAGATTGAGATGGAGAAATAATAGCTGTTTCTATCGAGTGAGTAACAGCGACTGCATATTTGCTGTCTGACATTATGTTGAGGGGCGTGTCTGCAAATGACTGTAGGACCACAGTAATTACCAGCAATTCTGTCCTCTGTGCTGTGTCTGCCGGTACCAGCACAGGTGTTACTTGTCCATCTATAACATACGCACCCGTTCCAGCTTTGCTACCATCAGTGAAAACAGTGGTAGCTCCTGCTAAAGGTTCTAAGTGACATACCTTTGGCCATATGAAATATGTTTCTTTACAGAAGTCAATTAGAGGATGAGAAGGATAGTGATTATCAAACTTTACAGGGTAAGAAGTCACTAAAATAGCCCAATCATCATTGGAATTTACAAGGATATTCATTTGACCCTTATCATAGGGAATAATGCAAGTATCAGGTAATCATCCAAGAATGCTAAGACACATCTTTATGCCTTTGGCAGTTAAGCTAGCAACAGCATTTAGATATGTAGTAGCAGCACAGGAGAGATTATGTGGTAAGTAAGCCCACTGTAGAGGCCCTCCTTGCCATAACACTCCTGTAGGTGAGCCTGGCGATGGAATGACTATAGCCATCACTGGATCTGCAAGGTTACATCTATCTGCAGTAGTATTAGACATTCTCTCTTCAATCAAATTTAAAGTCTTAACAGCCTTGGGGGTGAGGGATCTAGGAGAATCTAAACCTGGATCCCCATGTAGAATATCAAATAATGGTTGTAATTCACTTGTGGTGACTTTAATATATGGCCTTATCCAGTTAATATCTCCTAGGAGTTTTTGGAAATCATTTAAGGTTTTAAGGCAATCCTTCCGTATGCTCATTTTCTGGGGTGATATCATCATGTCTGAAACCCTCAGACCTAAATATTCCTTCAGGTTTCCTGCTTGAATTTTCTCAGGGAGATTATTAGCCCCCATGTGGCAAGCTGTTGTTGCATGTAAGTCAATGCCTCAGGGAGTGTCTGCGGATCCTCTCCACAAAGTAAAATATCATCCATGTAATAATAACAATGAATATATGGGAATCTTTTTCGAAAAGATTGAAGGGCATTGCTGACAATTGGCATATTGTCAAATGGCCAATTGTAGAACTATTGGCCATCCCTTGCGGGAGGACAACCCATTCATATCTTTGATCAGGCTCAGCATGATTAACAGATGGGAGGGTAAATGCAAACCTTTCTGTGTCCTCTGAGTGTAGGGGTATAGAGAAGAAGCAGTCTTTGAGGTCAATAACTATGTACGGCCAATTTTTTGGCAATGCAGTGACTATGGGAAGTCCCAATTGAATGGGTCCCATTATCTGCATTTGATCATTTATTTGTCGGAGATCATGCAACAGCCTCCAATTACCTGACGTTTTCTTTATGACAAATATAGGAGTATTCCAAGGAGATGTGGATTCATGCAGATGACCTTCCTTTAATTGTTCTTGGACTAGCTCTCTAGCTACCATCAATTTCTCTTTTGTCAGCAGCCACTGAGGCACCCACCGAGGAGTATCATCCTTCAATTTATTTCTTATTGCTCCAGTGGCTCCTGGAAAAAACCCTGGCCCCCCATAGATGGTAGCCTAGGGTCTCCTTGCCTTTGCTTTCCTAGTCCTTCTCCTGGTTTATATCCCATATTCTCTATTATATGCTTTGCAGGATCACTATATAATTTCTCTGTGGTTATCACGATGTCCATTTGTTCCAAAACGTCTCTTCCACAGAGCATTACGGGAAGGGGATGCACATAAGCTTGGAAGACTCCCCTATGTCCCTCTTCATCCTCCCACTCTAATGAAGAGGCACTAAGGTCTGGACTCGTGGCCACTCCAAGACCTCTTAGTGTTTGATTTGCTTTTACTAGTGCCCAATCTTTTGGCCAGTCTCTTTGGTTAACGATGCTTTTGTCAGCTCCTGTATCCAATAGTCCATAGAACTTCCTTCCCCTTATCTTTAAGGGTAACATAGGCCTATGTTTCATATCCATAGTTAAGCATGCTAAAGAATCCCCTGTCCACCCAAACCCTCCTTGTCTTTGAAGACCCGTAGATGCATAATTATCATGCTTACTAGACAAAATCAAGAGCTGAGCAATTCTTTCTCCAGGGTTAATGACTGTGATATCCTTTGGGGAGGAAACTAAGATTTTAACTTCTCCAGTAAAATCTGGATCAGTCACTCCTGGATGAACAACTCCTTAAACCTTTTAAGGTAGAGGAACTCCTCCCTACCAGCAACCCCACGGTTCCCTCTGGGGGGCCTCTCGCTAGATCAGAGGGAACTGCCTGCACTCCCATGTCTGGCGTTAGGACCAGTCTGGAGGTTGCACAGATGTCGAGTCCTGCAGATCCTTCAGTTGCTCGCCCTGGTCTGTTGGGGGGTAATGTTGCTGCGCCATCTGGGGCAGAGTCATGACCGCCCCGTACATTTGATTCGGGCCCCAGGGGGATGGACCCGGCCGTCCATTTTTTGACTCACCCCAATTATTAGGGGGTAATGGGTTGCCTTCTATATCAACCACAGAATGGCATTCACTAACCCAGTGGTTTCCTTTTCTACACCTTGGGCATAGGTTGGGTTTGGGGTATCCTGGTGGTTTACCACTAGCTGCCTCACTAGGCTTCACAAATTTAACTGTTTTTATCTGCCCTTGACCTTGATATTGCGTTTCTCTTTGAGGGCAGTCCCTCCTGAGATGGCCTTCTTAGCCACACAGGAAGCATCCTTTGGGTCTTGCTCCTGTGCCTTGCAGGGCTTGTGCAAATGCAGCGGCCATAACCTGCTCTTGAATGACTTGCCCTGAAATGTCTCTGCAAACTTTAATATAAACAGATAAATCCTTAGCCTTCCATGGTCGGATGGCTTCTCTACACCATTTATTTGCATTTTCAAAGGCTAGCTGTTTAACCAGCGGCATGGCCATGTCCACGTCCCCGAACACTCTTCCTGCCATTTGCATCAACCTATCCACAAAATCTGTGTAAGGTTCATTTTAGATAGTAGCCCTTGTAGCATTTTAGATAGTTGCCCTTGTAAGTCTCCTGCCCCCCGCAAGGTTCTCCAAGCTCTAGTCACAGCTGTAGCTATTTGATGATAAACTCCAGGCGGATATTGGCTTTGCGCTTGGGATCCCAGATAAAGCCCAGTGCCGGTCAACATATCTAAATTCCACTGAGGATTTCCTGCTGCTGCATTTCTCCTTGCTGTCTCCTGGCAATTATCCTGATTTTGTATTTTCCACTCTAAATACTGTCCCCCTGATAGTACAGCTTTAGCTAAATTTCCCCAATCTTCAGGAGTGAGGTAAAGGCTCCCCACAGCTTCCACCAAGGAAATTGTGAAAGCAGCCTGTGGCCCATATTGCATAACCACTTCTTTAAGTTGCTTCACCAATTTGAAGTCTAAGGGCCGATGATACCTCTGCTGGTTCTGATCTTCCATAACAGGAAAAAACACTTTTCTGGGACCGAGTACCTCCCTCCAATTTTCCGCTATGCAAGCAGGACATCAACAGGCCCCCCGAAAAGGCGGGCCTATAAGGGGGTGGCCATTCATAAGGTGGGGCTGTAGGGCCAGGAGATGGCGCTGTGGTATTAGGTTTATTCCCTACTTCCTCTTTTAATTTTAACTGCGCCATAACCTTTTGTAACTCCTCTTTCTTCTCTCTCAGTTGAGCCAGAGCCTTCCTCACTTCTCCATCTTTTAAATTTTCTTCTCCCTTCACCTTCTCCTGCGTGGCTATGTCTTCTAGCTCGTCCTCAGAGAGCCATTCGGAGCTTTCACTATCAATATTAGAGCTTCAGAGCGACTCTCTACAAGACTCTTCTTTCACTTGCTCTAAAACCTCTTCCCCCTGTTTTATGACTTCCCTCACTGGCTCCTGCTTTGACTGCAGGCATAGTTTTACTAAAGACCACACAGCAAGGTGGCCAGCGCTGACTTCCGGATCACACCTGAGATCTTCTCCTAAATGCTCCCACGGGGTATATTCAAAAGTCCTTCCTCCAAAAACCAGGGCACTACTCTCTCGACCTCTTTTAGAAAGGCACAGGCTGTTTTCGTTTTTAAGGGGGTGCCATTAGCCTTTAGAAGCTCTCGCAAAGGTCCCTCCATCCTAAGTCTAGATACCTCGTTTCCCATTCTTGGAAAGCTTTCTCTCGTCCTTACGGAACTTCCCTGTCAAAAGACAGACTCTGGGTGCACACTTAACCTTCTCGTTGTCAATCCCCTGTCTCCTATATCGAATTTTGAGGTTCCCGGGTCTCGGCGCCACTTGTCGCTCTCGCCAGCAAGAATGACCAGGAGACACGGAGTGACAAGCTTGCGAATCTTTATTGTTCTCCCCTTACCTGGATGTTTACCCCTATTTATATCCCCTCTCCTCCAATCAGCAGACTGTACACGTGAAAGGAAGCATGATCAATGCTTAGCATGATAGAAAGCACGCAGTGTCCACAGGCTTCCTGTTCTGGGCATAGCCAATCATCTTTCTGGTGGTGTGCAGGTCCTCTGTTTAGCCGCAGGTACAAGCACCATGTTGTCTGCTATGTACATAGCTGCCCCCGACATATAATCAATCTTTCCAAAAACCCAACTAAAATTATTGTTAAAGGGGCACATGTCTTCAACCAATTAGGCCAAAGAGAACAGGAAGCATGAATCACTAATATTTTGGAAGCCAAAAGCAAGTGTAATGATAGAAACCAGCAGAGGGCACTGATACATACACTGATAGTGTGGGAAGCCCAGAACAAGCTGTTTAGGGCAGAGATCACCCATTGTGTCAGAATCCACAAGACAGGAGTATTTCCCAAAGGAAAAGGTAGGTGGACTTTGAGAAAAAGCAGTCTGACCTGCCTTTCTTCCAGATCCTCTTTCACTTCCTACTCCCCTTTCTACAATCCCAGCAGAAGATTAAAAGTGTAACCTTTGGGAGAAGTTGAACCCCGGTCCTTCTAAAGTCTGTAACAGCAAGCTCATGCCAGTAGTGGCAACTAGGTTGATAACAGAGGATTAAATAGTCTGTATATATTAAGCAATGAGATTCCCATCCTCAAACTTTCTCTTGGCTCTAAAAATTTTTCAGAGCTAGTTTCCCCAACCTTTATCCAGGAAACTGGAGAATTTCTTTCCAGTAAATTGGCAAACCCAAGAATATCTCAGAAACATTGAAAGTTGGGATATCCCACAAACAAGGCAATCCAAACTGATTGCACTACATTGCATCCTATCAACAGACTTTTAATGTAAATAAAGAAAAATAAAATAATCATAACCTTCATTTTATATGTGAATACAAAGCATATTATTGAAAATAACATTTGGTAAAATTGATGAGTTTACTATTTTGGATGGGTATGTGTGCTTTTTGTTTCCATGAGATCACTTTTTTTCCCTGTTTTTCTTAACACTTTCATTTCTCCATGGCCATTACTATTCTAAATGGCATTAAATCTTTTTGGGTCCAGATGGTTATTAGCATCATCAAAACAGCTCACTAACAAAGTAGTAGAACATTACATTTATTTAACAAGTCATACAAAATTAATATTCTCAAAACTACAAGATTACTATTAGTAAATTTAATAATTAGATTCTTTTGATAAAAGTCAAGGGCTTCATATAATAGCTTATTACTAAACACAAATTTTCTATTAATTTTTACTCTACCTTCAAGAAACCTGTTAGTATCATGCTACATTCAACATCACCCACTAAAAAAAAAAAAAAAGAAAAGAAAAGAAATATAAAAATGCAATATAAACCCAAAGGAGTAAAGATACTGACTTTTGTTATTTTTTGACTCAGAAAGCAAACACGCTTTACTTTAGATATCTCTAGAGGTATCGCTGACTTTCCTGAGTTTGCATCTTGAATATTTATTTATAAACTTTCATTCCAAATATTGAATATTTTGTTCTTTCCTTTTCTTACTGTGTATGAGCCAAGTACATATTTTTGCATGTTGTTTTGGATCATCTCTAAAGTGTTTGGTAGTACATTTATGATTTGATTCTCAGTCTTATTTTCGTTGTAAGTCCTATGCAACTGAGAATGTTCAATGTTCTTTCATAGATGAGTTTTTTTAAAAGAAAGAAAAATATCTCCACTTTGGAAATTGATATGCCAATGAACACAATAAATGAAATTTTAAGTACTTTTCAGTGAAAGGGTATTCTGCACAAAGTATAAAGCTAAATTTCTTCGTCTTTGGTGACAATTTTTTTTTTTTCTCCTCAGATAGTTTGGATTTCCAAATTGTCATCTGAACACCATTACACTTTCCTACTCACCTACCACACTTCCCCAACACCAGACTTTGCTCATCCCAGCAACTAAAATGTGACTTCGCTTAATTTAAATATCCAGTGATGAACACTCAAAAAATAGCTATAGACTCTTGGCATAAAAATAATTCTTACTAATAAATCTCACAGAATATTTTTAAACATATAATTTAACATTTTCTAGTTAATTTATTTGGTTCTAGAAATACATAGTCCTTTCAAAGTTGATAGATAATTGCCCACTGTTTTATTCCCAAAAAGAATTTCCTAGGATCAAGTTTGACCCAGAACAGAGATTCTTCTGGGAAAAAAGAAAGCTGACCTATATTTTAGCAGTTATATTTAGCAGGATTGGCATAATGATTTGGAAAGTTGAGGAGTCACAAATATGGTACTGATTTTTTCACCCATGAACTATTTACTGAATTCTAGGTGGCATATGAAGCTGGGTACTGAGCAAAAACTGAAGTGTGAAAATCGCCATAATTCCATGGCATCTACAAGAAAATAGCCCATTAGTGGAAACACAGATACAAGCCAGATTTTCTCTCAAAGCACTTGCAGGATTATGAAGCAAAGCATGACTAAAGGTTAAAGAACCAAACTCAAATCCTCTGAAGGGTACAACTGAATCTTCCATACTGGGCAGAAACAACAGAAGCTCAACAGCCTTCAAACCAAGTACAGGAGATACAGAGCTTTTTTTTTTTTTTTTTTTTTTCTTCCTATGTACCCTTGACTGATTATTACCTATAGCTAGAACAGTTTGGTTCTGCATAAATTTTATTTGTGTGTGTGTGTGATTTTATAAGAGGTCATTGCTGAGGTACATTGTCCATATAGGTAAGTGGGTCAGAACAAAAAATTATTTTATGGTAGTGATGTCATACAATTCTTAGATCCCCTTGACTTGAAAAATTTGAATAGGGATCTGATACTAAGTACTAGTTTTTATGATCAGCTATCACCTTTTTTTTTACATTCTTCTTCCAGCTATTAAAAAACAAGAGAAAAGAATTGGAAGCCACTAAGCTGCTAAGTGTTCAGTACCTGGTCATCAGAGTCATTCATTTCTGAACAGCTATCACAATATTTTGAATTGCTACTCCATAGGCATACCAGAAGTTTTTCCACCCAGGCAATGTACTATAAAAAGACTCAGACTGTATGATAGTTATGTTATTCCTTCTAAAGAATGGGAATAAAAAGCTTATGAAGGTTGATACATCTCAGAGGGGAGTTCTCAAGAATAAAAATTTTAAGTAATAGTGCTTTGGAAATTTAAAATCTGCAAATTGGATTCTTAAAATGCTACATGTCCTACTGCTCTTGTAAAACCTTTCTGTATTCCTAGGTGGTATCTGTGTATTATTTTTGAAGTTTCTGATAAAGGATACAAACATTTGCAAGATGGGCAGATAAAAGAAACTGAGAAAGAAGAGAAAGATAGAAGGATAATTAGGAAAGCACAGTCATGGTACAAAAGTGATCTAGAAGTAAAGTAAAATAAGAAAAAAAAGTCCCTTCCAAAGTCCCTACCTGATACAACTCTCTGATCACTTGGTGCCCCATTTGAGGCCCCTATTCTACTCTCACCTTTGCTCACTCTGTTCTAGCCCAGGTTTCAAGAAAACATTTTGTTTATTTTTGTTTCAGCATTTTTGCATACATTCATCTCACTGCCAGGAATGATACTCCTTTGTCCTGTTCACCTCATTCATCCCTTTCTTGGCGAATTTATAATCATGTTTTAGGCTTAATATCATGTTCTTAAGACAGTTCTCCTTACATGTGTCCCCTTTTATCTATACTCAAACACCTGTGTTATTCTTACATTTTGGAATGTATCACAAGTCATAAATTATGTATTAATTGGTCTGTCTCTATTCATTGCTAAACTTTGTGAACTCATAATACAAGTATGTGAAGCTCACACACAAAAATATTGCTAACAGTTACTGATAAATGCTCTATTAATTCATTTTTATCAACCAATATATATAAAAACTATACATATGTATAATATATATGAGATACATCTAAGAGGAATTTTAAATAAGAATAATTTTAAAAAGGAATATAAGTATGCTCACCATCCTACCAACAGGCTTAAGTAATAGAACACTAATAAATTCTTTAAATAATTAGGATATTAAAAAGGTGTTGGTAAAATGGATGATAGTTGAGCACAATTCAAATCCTGAGGGACAACAATCAATGAGAGGAAAGGAAAGAAATATCAAAGGAAAGAAAAAAAAAAGAGAGAGAGAACATAAAAAAAAAACATATGAAACAGAATTGGAACCAAACACAAGAAACTGATTTCTTCTAGGTTAGCAGGACAGAAGATTGATTTAGGTGTATGGAAGATCTGTAGTTCTGGTGGCTGAAAGTTTGGGGATTTTTTTCTCTAATAGTCTTTTTTGGTTGTTTTTTAAATTATGAATAAATTTATTTTCTAAGGGTGAGAATCACTTCTTGCTTGTAGACTAGATTTTTAAGAAATGTATTTTGAATTGAAGAAAAATTATTAGAGAAGTTTAGGATCATATATTTTTACTGGGATAAACTTAGAATTTATATATATAGCTAAGATGTTTATAATGCAATGCCTATAAAAGTTTCTATTATCAGAATCCAGTTTAACATACAAATGCCCATTTCTCTCTCTCTCTATATATATATATACACACACACACACAAATGCATACATTACTTAATAATGTTTAGAGAAATTGGGCCCAGTACTCATTGTTTCTATAATTGTGCTTAAGGATACACAGAAGCTGGTCTTTTGGAATTTTGGAACAAAAAACAAAAACACATTGATATACATCACTCTGGAATGGGTGACCTGACCTCTGGCATCCAGACTAAGGGTCTAGTGGCACAGAGCAGATGTTTTTGGAAGAGCTGTCTGCAGTGGAATAGCACTGCTTCAGAGAATGGTATCTGAAATTTGGTACCTTGGAACCATGTTCTTTGCACACGTCACTGATATAGAGTGTGGTCCTCTCATAGAACTTCTCTCAGAGAGAATGATCCTCTTCCCTCACTGTATTTGTTCTATCCCTAGGGAGCTGTGGGAAATAAGATTTTCATGAATTAGAACTCTTTGGAAGGCTTTCACAGACACTGACCTTACGAGGATGAGAGCTCCTAGGATTTGGGCAATACTGAGTTTCTCCTTCCATGAAAATATCTACAATTATTTGTAAATAATTCAAGGTTTACTATATTTCACCACAAAGTAAAGATTTCTTATACCACAATTTTTCCATCCTCAATTATTTATTTTTTTTAAAGATTTTATTTATTAATTTGACAGACAGAGATCACAAGTAGGCAAAGAGGCAGGCAGAGAGAGAGGAGGAAGCAGGCTCCCTGCTGAGCAGAGAGCCCGATGCGGGGCTCGATCCCAGGATCCTGGGATCATGACCTGAGCCAAAGGCAGAGGCTTCAACCCACTGATCCACCCAGGCGCCCCACCATCCTCAATTATTAATTTTAACACATATATTGGTTGGATAGAATTTGTTTCTGAAAATAATATGAGGTTCCTACTGTTTTCCTCAGAACCATGCTTTGTAATTATAGGTATACCTCAGAGATATTCTAGGTTTAGTTCTAGACAACTGCAATAAGGTGAATATCAAAATAAAGTGAGTCAAATGAGCATTTGGCTTCCCATTGCATATAAAAGCTGTGTTTACACTAGACTGTAGTCGATTAAGTGTGCAATAACATTGTATCTCAAAAATGTATATATCATAATTTAAAAATATTTTGTTGCTGAAAAATTCAACCATCATTTTGCTGATGGAGGGTCTTGCTTCATTGTTAATGGCTGTTGACTAATGAAGGTGGTGGTTCCTGAAGGCTCAGGTGACTCTGGCCTTTTCACAAAATAAGACAATAAAGTTTCCTACATCAATTGACTCTTCCTTTCACAAATGATTTATCTTTAGCATGAGATGTTTGATTGCATTTTACCCAAGTAGAACATCTTTCAAAATTGGAGTCAACCCTTTCAAACCCTGCTGCTGATAAACAAACTAACTTTATGAAATATTCTAAGTACTTTTCATTTCAACCCCCTCCACAGCATCTTCACCAGGAACATCAAGAAACCACTTTCTTCACTTATCCATAAAAAGCAACTCTCATCCAATCAAGTTCACTCATGAGATTGCAACAATTCAGCCACACCTTCAAGCTCTACTTCTAACCATAGTTCTCTTGTTTTTTCCATAACATCCATGGTTGAAAGTTGAAATTATCCCTTGATCCATGGGCTACAGAATGGATGTTGTGTTAGCAAGCATGAAGATAACATAAATCTCATTGTGCTTCCACATCAGAGCTCTTGGGTGGCCAAATGCATGTCAATGAGCAGTAATATTTTCAAAGAATTATTTTTCCTGAGCAGTAGGTCTCAACAGTGGGTTTAAAATATTCAGTAAACCAATGTTGTAAACAGAAGTGTTCTCATCCAGGCTTTTTTTTTTTTTTTCTATTTAGCAAACTTAAGCAAAGTAGATTTAGCATAATTCTTAAGGGCACTAGGATTTTTGAAATGTGAGTATTGGTTTCAACTTAAAGTCACCAGCTGTATTAGTTCCTAGCAAGAAAGTCAGCCTGTTCTTTGAAGTTTTGAAGCCAGACATTGACTTCTCTTCTCTAGCTAGGAAAGTCCTAGATGGCATCTTTTTCCAATAAAAGGCTCTTTCGTGTACATTGAAAATGCACTGTTTAGTTTAGCCATGTTCATTATTTACCAGATCTACATCTTCTAAATAACTTACTGTAGGTTCTACATCAGTACTTCTTGTTTCACTTTGTATTTTCTGTTTTGGAGACAACTTCTTTCCTTAAATGTCATGAAGCATCTTCTGATAGCTTCTAGCTTTCCTTCTGTTGCTTCCTCACATCTCTCAGCCTTCATGAAATTGAAGAGAGTTATGGCCTTACTCTGGATTAAGCTTTGGCTCAAGGGAATGTTGTGGTTGTTTAAACTTCTATCTAGACCTCTCAAACTTTCTCCAAGTCAGCAATAAGGCTGTTTTGTTCCCTTATTCATATATTCACTGGAGTAACACTTTTGATTTCCTACAAGAATTTTTCCTTTGCAATCCCAAGTTGGCTGACTGTTTTGGCACAAAAGGCCTAGCACTCAGCCTGTCTTGGGTTTTCCATGCCTTCCTCACTAAACTTAATAATTTCTAGCTTTTGATTTAAAGTGAGAGATGTGTGGGGCACCTAGATGGCTCAGTCAGTTAAACATCTGACTTTTGATTTCAGCTCAGGTCATGATCTCAGGGTTATGAGATTGAGTCCCATGTCTGGCTTTGTGCTTGGCAGCTCTGTGGTGGGTGCAGAGACTGATTGGAATTCTTTCTCTCCCTCTCCCTCTGCCCTTACCACCACATGCCCCCTCCCCATGTGTTCTCTCTTTCAAAAATAAATAAATAAGTAAATACATACATACATAAATATGTAAAATAAAGTGTGAAATCTATGAATCTTCCTTTCATTAAAATACTTGAGGTAATTATACAGCTATTAATTGGCCTAATATGAATATTGTTGTGTCTCAGGGACTAGGGGGAAAGAGATGTGGGGGGACAGCTGGTTGATGAAGCAGTCAGAACACACACAACATTTATTCATTGAGCTCATTAAGCTTACTGTCACATGGTTGTGGTACCCCAAAATAATTACTATGACAACATCAAAGATCACTGATTGATCACCATAACAAATACAATAACAATGAAAATGCCCCAAAATGTGATATAGAGACATAAACTGAACAAATGTTGTTGGAAAATGGTGCAGATAGATTTTTTCAATGCAGGGTTGCTACAAAACTTTCATTTGTAAAAAATACGATATCTGCAAAGCACAATAAAGCAAAGCATAATAAAATGAAGCATTCCTGCAATGTTTTTTTTAAACATGCAGAAAAATGCACACACCATAATAGTCCACCTTAATGAATTTTTGGTGATCACATTTGTGTAAACATCAGCTGTAAACACATTACCCAAAGCACTGCAACTACCCAAAAGCAAAATCAGGTAACTGTTATCCTGACTTGTTACACCATAGGTAAGGTCTACCTGTTTTTTGTTTGTTTGTTTGTTTACTTTCTACAAATGGAATCACATAATACTCATTGTGTATTTGATCATTTTGTTTGACTCATTCTTTGTAAAATTACACATGTTATGGCATGCTACACACGTTATGGCATGTCATAGTATCTCAATATTTTTATTTTATAATATCCATTGTATGGATATATTATAATTTATTTATCCATGTTATTCTTTTTTTTTAAGATTTTATTTATTTATTTGACAGAGATCACAAGTAGGCAGAGAAGCAGGTGGAGAGAGAGAGAGAGGAGGAAGTAGGCTCCCTGCTGAGCAGAGAGCCTGATGTGGGCCTAGGGATGGATCTCAGGACCCTGAGATCATGAGCTGAGCCGAAGGCAGAGGCTTAACCCACTGAGCCACCCAGGCTCCCCATCCATGTTATTCTTGATGAATTTGAGTTGCTTGCATCTTACAGCTTATCAAATGATTGGGGTTTCAACCTTTTCTCATGTTTTCTTGCACAAACATAAATATTTCTGTTTAGCATATACTTAGGAGTGGATAAATTTAACTCCTATGTATCTGAATAAATACATTAAGATATATTTTTAATGATACTGCCAAGTAATTTTTTATAGTGTTTGTACTATTTGACACTATAATCAAGAAGTGAAATTTCCAAAGTATGAACTCCTTCTTATAATGTTTGTTACAGGGACACCTGGGTGGCTCAGTTGGTTAAGCCACTGTCTTTGGCTCAGTTTATGATCCCAGGGTCTTGGGATCTTGTCTGGCGTCAGACTCCTTGCTCAATAGGGATCCTGCTTCTCTCTCTGCCTCTGTCTGCCACTCTGCCTGCTTGTGCTCTCTCTCTCTCTGACAAATAAATTAATTAAATCTTTTAAAAAATAAATAATGTTTGTTATACCTGATACCAGTGTCAATGAACAAACATTAAACTGGCAGAGACTAAAACTGAAGCTTTCACATGGTGGTATTTATTGAGATTAGCCACTAGATTTTAAATCAGTTTAGCAGATCCCTTCTATTCTAAATGGTGCAATTTGTCTTTATTAGATTCAATATGTTTTCTTGAAATGGGTTGGTCTTTCAGCACCACTATCCAAGTACTTGGAGAATGCCCGACCTACTGACATGGCATCCCACATAATATCATCACTTCAAATCAAGAGACCCATTAATGGCAAAGGAAGTGTGGCAGTAGGTGTGTGGTCATAAGAATCCTCTGGCTTATCAGGTACTCACCAGAAGTCGCCAGAAGTAGCTGAAGTAACAGAATGTTGGAATGAATTTTGTATCTACTATAGACTCATCTAAGACATCATTTTAGAGACAATACCCTCTGGGATCAAGTTATGTCCTTCAGAATAGGATATATGCAGTGGTATGCATATGCATATGAGTCATCTATAAAGCTGTAATGACTGACTGGTCCCACCAACACTTCCTTTGACCTATTTGTAAAATCTAAATTTCCTGATTCTGTGCACTTAAACTCTGCTAAATTACAGTACTTGATTCTCAGGGGGAAAGCCTTCTTCCAGGAATCATGGTAAAATTTCCACTGGATTTAAAGTTTCAACCACCAGTCACTTGTACTGCTCAAGTCAGTAGACAACCGTGCAAAAGAGGCACTTTATAGGCTGAGATAACCAAGCCTAATAAACATGGGAAGCTAAGGCTGCTTCTTTATTAGGAAAGAGAAGATCTTTGAAACTAAAGAGATCCACTGAGTTATCTTTAGTGTTCTTAGTCTAATGATAATAATATATTGTCTTACTAATTCTGAGACATCTTACTTTCCAATAAGTGTCTAGAGTGGTGTTTTGAGCCTGAAAGATTATGGTCTTCATGATTTTATTTCCAGTGAAGCTTACCTTCCACCATGGTGAGACACTGGAGTTACTATTTATTTATTTGTTATTCTGAGCATTGTGGTAGGCTTCCAGGAAAAGAACCTGGATGGCAATACAACTGACTTCTGATGAGTGATGGAGGTAGGAACAATTTAGAATAAATGTTGTTTTTGAAGAATTTAATGACTAAATACTTGCTTTTTTTCTGACTAGTGGCCAAAGCTCTTGGGGGGGGTTGGAGAATCTGGGGCAAGAAAATACTCATTTCACAAAAATTTGGGGCTCTAAAACTTTTTATAATTATTATCAACATTATCATTGTTTTGTAATTGCTCTTATTTATAAGTGGTCAGTTTGTATTTTTGAAAAACATTCAGGAAATTTTGCATATGTGCAGCCATTAGCTGGATTATAGAGTTAATACCATTTTTATTTTTTCCCACATAGGAGCTAATAAAGATTGATATATTACATCTAGTTGTAGTGTTTCCAGAGTGTCTTTTTTTAAAGATTTTATTTATTTATTTATTTGACAAATAGAGATCACAAGTAGGCAGAGAGGCAGGCAGAGAGAGAGGAGGAAGCAGGCTCCCTGCCAAGCAGAGAGCCTGATGCAGGGCTCTATCCCAGGACCCTGGGATCATGACCAGAGCTGAAAGCAGAAGCATTAACCCACCCAGGCAGAGCCACCCAGGCGCCCCTCCATAGTCTCTTTTGACTAGAACACTCCTCCTTCCTTTAATTGTTCCTGTTATTGTATTTTGGGACATTGGCGCTCTTTGAGTCTGAGCCAGTTATCTTGCAGAATGTCTCCCTTTCAGGATTCAGTTTGATTGATTCCTCAGGATTTAGTTCCATTTAAGGTTTATTTTTTTTAATTTATTTTTTTCAGTGATACAAAATTCATTGTTTATGCACCACACACCCAGTGCTCCATGCATTATGTGTCCTCCTTAATACCCACTATCAGGCGCACCCAACCCCCACTCTCTTCCCCTCCAAAACCCTCAGTTTGTTTCTCAGTCTCTCATGGTTTGTCTCCCCCTCTGATTTCCCCCAACTCACTTCACTCTATCTCCCAATGTCCTCCATGTTATTCCTTATGTTCCACAAGTAAGTGAGACCATATGATAATTGATTCTCTAGGCTTGACTTATGTCACTCAGCATAATCTCTTCCAGTCCCATCCATGTTGATACCAATGTTGGGTATTCATCCTTTCTGATGGTAACTGTTTATCAAGATAGAAAGAGTCATATTGATATGAATACATTAACTGTAGGGGATCTACACACAAAAATAAACTCAAAATGGATGAAGGACCTCAATGTAAGAAAGGAATCCATCAAAATCCTTGAAGAGAACACAGGCACCAAACTCTTCGACCTCAGCTGCAGCAACATCTTCCTAGGAACATCACCAAAGGCAAGGAAAACAAGGGCAAAAATAAACTATTAGGATTTCATCAAGATCAAAAACTTTTGCACAGCAAAGGAAACAGTTAACAAAACGAAAAGACAACTGACAGAATGGGAGAAGATATTTGCAAACGACATATCAGATAAAGAACTAGTGTCCAAAATCTATAAAGAGTTTAGCAAACTCAACACCCAAAGAAAAAATAATCCAATCAAGAAATGAGCAAAAGACACGAACAGATATTTCTGCAAAGAAGATATCCAGATGGCCAACAGACACATGAAAAAGTGTTCCACATCACTCAGTATCAGGGAAATACAAATCAAAACCACAATGAGATGCCACCTTACACCAGTTAGAATGGCTAAAATTAACAAGTCAGGAAATGACAGATGCTGGCAAGGATGCAGAGAAAGGGGAACCTTCCTACACTGTTGGTGGGAATGCAAGCTGGTGCAACCATTCTGGAAAACAGCATGGAGGTTCCTCAAAAAGTTGAAAATAGAGATACCCTATGACCCAGCAATTGCACTACTGAGTATTTACCCTAAAGGTACAAATATAGTGATCTGAAGGGGCACGTGTGCCCAAATGTTTATAGCAGCAATGTCTACAATAGCCAAACTATGGAAAGAACCTAGATGTCCATCAACAGATGAATGGATCAAGAAGATGTGGTATATATACACAATGGAATACTATGAGCCATCAAAAGAAATGAAATCTTGCCATTTGTGATGACATGGATGGAACTAGAGGGTATTATGCTTAGTGAAATAAGTCAATCAGAGAAAGACAACTATCATATGATCTCCCTTATATGAGGAAGTGGAGATACAACATGGGGGGTTAGGAGGGTAGGAGAAGAATAAACGAAACAAGATGGGATTGGGAGGGAGACAAACCATAAATGACTCTTAATCTCACAAAACAAACTGAGGGTTGTTGGGGGAAGGGGGTTTGGGAGAGGGGGGTGGAATTATGGACATTGGGAGGGTATGTGTTATGGTGAGTGCTGTGAAGGGAGTAAACCTGGCGATTCACAGACCTGTACCCCTGGGGATAAAAATACATATGTTTATAAAATACATATGTTTATAAAAATATTAAAAAAATGTTTTTATGTTTTTATAAAAAACACATATGTTTATAAAAAAATAAAAAATAAAATTTCAAAAAAAAACACTTGGCAAAGAAAAAAAAACTAAACATAGAATTATCATCTGACCCAGTAATTCCACTAATGGACATTTACCCAAATTAAATAAAAGCACTTAATTTGAAAAGATATATGCACCCTTATGCTTATTATAGCGTTATCTACAGTAGCCAAGATATGGAAGCAGCCCAAGTGTCCATCCATAGATGGAGAGATAAAGCACATGTGGTGGGGTCCCTGGGTGGCTCAGAGGGTTAAGCCTCTGCCTTTGGCTTGGCTTGGGTTCTTAAGGTCCTGGGATTAAGCCCCACATTGGGCTCTCTGCTCAGCTGGAAGCAAGAGAGAGAGAGAGATCTTACCATTTGCAACAACATGGGTGGACCCAGAAGGTATAATGCTAAGTGAAATAGATCAAAGACAAATACTGTACAATTTCACTTATATGTGAAATTTAAGAAACAAAACAAATGAACAAACAGAATAAAAGAGACAAACAAACAAAAAGCCAGACACTTAAGTACAGAGAACAAACTAGTGGTTGCCAGAGGGGAGGTGGGGGGGATGGGGGAAAGAGATACAGGTATTAAGAGTACACTTATAGTGATGAGCACTGAGCAATGCATAGAATTGTTGGATCATTATACTGTACACTTGAAATGAATATAACACTGTATATTAACTATACTTTAGTAAAGATTAAAAAATAAAATAATTATTACATTAACGCACTGAGCCACCCAGGCGCCCCAATAATTATTACATTAAATAAATAAAGGATGTCTTTTGTTTTAGATATATGTTAAAATGATGTCAAGTCATTATCTTTTCACCATGCTGACCAAAAGTCATCGCAGAGGAGGCCTGCAGGCTCTGGTTATTAAATCACTAAAAGAACTTGAAAAATTTATTGACTAAAATTTTCATAGGGCAAGGAATGTGTTTCTATCCCAAAGAGGATTATAAAAAGGAAGAAATAAAACCTTACAATTAATACCCAAAAAAAAAAAAGAAAGAAAGAAAGAAATAGTAGGGGATCTTAACATACCACTCTCAGTAATAGATCATCCAAGCAGAAAATCAATAAAGAAATAAGAGCATTGAATGACACACTGGACCCAATGGACCTCATAGTTATATTCAGAACATTCCACCCTAAAACAACAGAATACTCACTCTTCTCAAGTGCCATGGAACTTTATACAAAAAAGACCATTTACTGGTCAGGGCTCAACCGATACCAAGAGATTGAGATTATTCCCTGCATATTCTCAGACCACAGTGTTTTGAAACTGGAACTCCACTACAAGAAAAAGTTTGGAAGGAATTCAAACAGTTGGAAGCTAAAGACCACCGTGCTTAAGAATGTTTGGATCAACCAGGAAATCAAAGAAGAACTTAAACAATTCATGGAAACCAATGAGAATAAAGACACTTTGGTCCAAAACCTATGGGATATGGCAAAAGTGGTCCTAAAGGGGAAATACCTAGCCATCCAAGCCTTCCTCAAAAAAAACCAAAAAAATCCATTTAAGTTTTTAACAAGAAAACTACATAGGTGGCTTTGAAAGTTATCTTTTCTTATCACCAGAGGAAAAACTTAAATTTTCTCAAATTTAATTGAGCTAACACTTTGAGTTGGTCTATAAAATAAAACATACTTTTGTATTTTAAACAGAAATCTAAAAAATTGTACCTCTCCCCTGATTAAAAAAAAAAAAAATGAGGTACAGTTTTAAGACCTTCAGAAGTAATTCAAAGGGATTGAAAGTGTATTCAAAAGCAAGTATCACAGAATTATATGAATCTGTATATGTTTTTGATATACCAATACTCCTAATCATCATGGGTCCTTTAATAATTTAAATTACTCTACTAAATTTGTTTTGGAAAACATCTATGTGTATATTCTTTTTGATCTTATCATAGAGTGGTATGTGGTAAATACACAACTTTTATTTTATTATTATTCATATTCCAACACAGAGCTTAATGAATTGAAATTTCTTAAGTTCCTTTTACTTGTTAGAAATCCAATAAGCGATCACTTCTAACACTGAAAACTATAAAATTTTGCAAATGTAAAATTCATATTCAACAGAATTTAATATACAATGATAAATAGGGATTGTGGAAAAATACTTATGTATTTTATATTTTAATATTAACAAATATCAGATAGTTATAGTATTTAATTTCTATTGGAGTTTATTTAAATTATTAGTGTCAGTATTTGTAATATATTGGTAATTACATCAATTGCAAATATAATTATGCTAAAAATTTTTAACTGCCAATGTAAAATGTGTGATCAATTGTTTTCAAAAATTTCTGTAGGGGTATACAAAGTATTTGAGAAACATTTATTTAATGCCCTATTTGAGTCCCCATTTTCTGCTCAATAATTACACTTATTCTAGATAAACTCAGTTTCAGCTATAAATTAAATTATTATCACTGTGCTGATGATTCCAATATGTCTGGCTCAGGCCAGTCTCTTAAGTTTTACATTAATTCACTTAATAATTCATTAAATGTTAGTGCTTATTAGATTTCAGGGATTCTTTTAGGTTATGATGAGCATCAATAGTAATAAAACCCCCAGTCCTCATATAATTGAACCATGTAGGGGAAAGAGTAAATAAATAAAGGATAGTCCAGCACTTTATCCTGCACTTCCCAATATGTCACTAGCTGTACATAGCAATTAAGGAATTGAAATGTAGCCAGGCTAAATTATAATTTAGTGCCAAAAGAGAAGGTAAAATACCTCATTAATAATTTTATGTGGATTATATATTAAAGCACTTTTAATATATTAAATTAAATATATTATTAAAATTTGTATTGCCCATTTTTTTACTTCTTTATGTGGGCACTAAAAATTTAAAATTACATGTGTGGCTCAAAATATTCTATTGAACAATACTTCTGAGTCTAATGTATAATAATAGTATAATATAATGTAAAATAAATAGTATGCAATATAAATATATATTATATATTATATGATACATGATGTGATGATATAACAAATGCCATTAAGAAAATAAGAGCTGATTTGTTATTTTAAATTAGGTTTTAAATGAGAAAAGACCTCATTGATGGATTTACCTCAAGCAGGGATCTGAAAGACATGAGAAAGCAAGCTCTGACTCTCTAGAGGACTCATTGTCAGGGCCAGGAAACCCAGCTAGTCCAGCTAGTCCAAATTCCAGATGTAGGAATACAGATGGAAAAGCATGACTTAAAGTCATCATTTTCATCAGTAGCCTAGGCCTCCTGCTTTGTCCAGTAGTCATGGATCTTTTCCTACCCACCTTTTTCTTTATCCCCCAGTCCAGAAACCTGTCAGTCTTCCTTCATTCTTCCACATTTTATTAATTATAAAGCCTGTTTATGTGCTTTCTATCTTTCAAACTTGTTTCTTTTCTCCCATCTCTACTCTCTAAATCCACATGACCAACAGTTTGTGCCTTAGTTATATAATAGTCTTTTAACATGTCTCTAAATTTCTAATCTTGCCTCACTCTCTATTAGTCAGGTCTAAGTAAGTTATGATATGACAAGAATCACAAGTTCTAGTGGACTATAATGACAAACATTTATTTCTTGCTTATATTCTTCCCCTAAGAGGTCAGCTTTGTCTTTGTTTAGGGTCTTCCTCACTTGGGACTCAAGCTAAAAATTGCCTTCTATTTGGTACAGAAGGAAAAGGAAGATAGTAGAACTGTGTGACAGTTCTTATAGCTTCTGACTGGAAGTAGCACTCAATGCCTTCCTGAGGTAAGTGACTGAGTCTAATGGCATTGCATATGAAGTAAAATCTACCAAGGCTAGTAGAAGAGAGGACTAGCATATATTTTAAAAATAAAATGATCTACAAAAATTCTACCCCCACTGTTCCTGAACTTTTTTCAGAATATTTTCTAAAATATTTTCTAAAATATTTCTAAAATAAAATATATTCAAATCGTCTACTTAAAATGAATATATGGTTTTCCATTATCATTAGTGAAAAATTCAAATTTCTTAGGATGATTAAAATTTTTTCTCTGTCTAGGGGTGTCTCACTGGCTCAGTCAGTAGAGCGTCTAACTCTGAGTTTCAGCTCAGGTCATGATCTCAGAGAGGTTGGATAGAGCCCCATGTGGGGCTCTGTGCTCAGCATGGAATCTGCTGGAAATTCTCTCTCTCCCTCTCTCTCCCTCTGCCCCTGCCCCTGCTCACTCTCTCTCTCTCTCTCTCCAATAAATAAATAAAAATCTTAAAAACTTTTCCCCCTATCTGGATCCTGTATAACTTCATCTTTTTGTTACTTCCCCTCCCTCTTGATACTTCCAGTCTGTGTGGTCTCTTTGACTGAACCCTGGTAGCTTTTGCCAGGAACATCACCATTTAAGTATCTCATTATCACCTTTTGCCTCAATGAAGTTAGGAGCTCATCTATACATTTCTATAGTACCCATGCTTCCACTCTTGAAATACTTATCATATTATAAAATTATTGTATTATTCATTCAATTGTTTGTGCCCAAAACCTCATATTATAAATTTAATAAGAAAAAAAAGTTCCTAACACATTATAGATAATGTTTCAAATGAATGAATTGATTTTATTTAAAAAAATTTTTGAAAAAGCATATGCATATAAATTACCAAAATACTATGGTCCAGTCAGTGTACTAGAGACTACAAAGGGAATACAATTTCTATTTAAACAAGAAAAGAAAAAATATATATAAAAACAGCATTCCTAATTCAATACACTTCTTTGAAATTAACACAGCTAGCTAAAACGGACAGAAGCTAGTTTAAACAAACAAAACAACATTGTTTGCTAAATACTGTTTAGACACTTTCAGGTAACAAATCACAAAGTGTTCTAAAGGAGATAATGAGGAATATTACTTTCTTAGACGAAGATAATTCTTTATGATTTACATATTTGAAAGTTGCAACAAATCATAAGAGACATGAGTTTAAGACAATTCTTTCTCTGTTGTCCTTTTGAACCTGTTTAACTGTTCCCACATAAAAGTTATTCTCCCATAAATCAAACTCAAAATATATTAAAGATGTAATGTGAGACAGGAATCCATCGAAGTACTAGAGAAGAACACAAGCAACAACCTCTTTGGCCTTGGTTGCAACAACTTCTTGCTAGACACATTTCCAAAAGCAAGGGAAACAAAAACAAAAATGAACTATTGGTGCTTCATCAAGATAAAAATACTTTTACACAATAAAGGAAACTGTTGACAAAACCAAAAGACAACCTACAGAATGGGAGAAGATATTTGCAAATACCTTATCAGATAAAGGGCTAGTATCCAAGGTCTATAAAGACCTTACCTTACCAAACTCAACACCCCAAAATAATTAGCCCAGTCAAGAAATGGGCAAAATACATGAATAAATATTCCTCTAAAGAAGACATACAAATGACCAACAGACACATGAAAAAGTGCTCAACATCACTCAGCATCAGGGAAATACAGGCCAAAACCACAATGAGATACCACCACACACCAGATGGAATGGTTAAAACAAACAAGTCAGGAAACAACAAATCTTGGCAAGGATGTCGAAAAAAGGGAAACTTCTCACACTGATGTGGGAATGCAACTTAGTGCAGCCAGTCTGGAAAACAGTATGGAGATTCCTCAAAAAGTTAAAAAATAGACTCAGGAATTACACTACTAGGTATTTACCCAAAGGTTACAAATGTGATCTGAACATTGCACATCAATGTTCATAGCAGCTATGTCCACAATACCCAAACTATAGAAAGATCCCTGATGTCTCTTGGCAAATGAATGGATAAAGAAGATGTGGTATATATATATACAATAAAATATTATTCAGCCATCAAAAATTAAATCTTAACATGTATGACATGGATAGATATACAGGGTATTATGCTAAGTGAAATAAGTCAATCAGAGAAAGATAATTATATGATTTCACTAGTATGTAGAATTTAAGAAACAAATCAGAGGATCATAGGGGAAAATAAGGTAAGATGAAATCAGAGAGGGAGACAAGCCACAAGAGATTCTTAACTACAGGAAAAAAAGTGAGGGTTGCTGGAGAGGAGGTGGGTGGAGTGATGGGAAAACTGGGTGATGGGCATCAAGGAGGTCACATGATGTAATTAGCACTGAGTGTTATATACAACTGATGAATCACTGAACTCTACCTCTGAAACTAATAATACACTTTATGTTAATTAATTGAATTTAAATAAAATTAAATTTTTAAAAAATCCTCAATGACAAAATGTCAACCAGTATAGATTGGTGATTTCATGTGCCATGACTTTAGTAATTTTTTAAGTGAGTAATTTTAATTACATTAAAGAAACCTAAGAATGTGAGAAAAGATATAACCATACCATCATTAAGTTTTGGTGGCAGAAATATTCTGAAATATTGGTTTTTATATGTATTAAACTTTATTACTGTTTATTCAACAAACAGGCATATTGCCATTTGGTTGTGAATCTATCCCTTTAATTAAGTCTGTTTGAATTTGTTTTTTTTCTTTTTGTTTTGTTTTGTTTTGTTTTGATATAATTATTTTGAAAAAAATGTTTTTGATGCCACAATTCAAAGGCCACCAAAAACACACCTGAAGGGAAAAACAATTATGTACTGCTTGTTTAGTTGAGATCATTGCATTTTTTAATGGATATAAAAACTAAAAATGTTCAAATTCAAGGATAATCCTTTCCTTCTCCCAAGTAGATACCCAGAGGCACTACACATGCACACACTTTTTACCATTAACAATGCATATACACTCCTACTTTGACACACTCTTTGATCTCACAAATCAGTATACATTGCTCAGGTAGTCAGCCAATAAACTCACTATTTTTAAAGCAATAAATTAATAGCTAAATAAGCATATTATATATTAAAGTCAAATAATCAACTTTATTTTTAAATAGCATACATTTTCTAAATACTTCTCATAGTCAAAATTATAGATAATTTTTTGACAAATAGGAATCCAATCTTACTATGAATGAATTTCTGAACCATGAGCCTGTAACAAATGAACTTGTTAAATTTCTTATAACATGAACAAACAAAACATTATGATTTGCAAAAATGGAGTACTATTCACATATACATTCTAATCATTGCAAAAGGAAATTATTTTTTTCTTCCACTTTGTTGTTATTTGTTAACAGAGAGGATCACATGAATACTGAATAATGTATATTCCTGAATTCAGATAACAACTGTAGTGAAAAAAATTATGTATTCTTTGATATGACAAATTTCTTTCCAAATAACTTGTTTCAACTAGAACAAACCACAGCTATTTTTTTTAAGATTTTATTTATTTATTTGACAGAGATCACAAGTAGGCAGAGAGGCAGTCAGAGAGAGAGGAGAAAGCAGGCTCCCCACTGAGCAGAGAGCCCGACGCAGGGCTCGATTCCAGGACCCCGGGATCATGACCTGAGCCGAAGACAGAGGCTTTAACCCACTGAGCCACCCAGGCACCCCAACCATAGCTATCATTAACTGAAATCAAATATTCTCCAACAGAAAAATAAAGTCATAGACGGTTTTTATTTGTTTGGGGTTTTGGGGGGTTTTTTTTTTGCTTGTGATAACTTCTTCAACATATTTTTTTCTTGGTTCTTAAAATAACAGTTTTGAATCTCTTAATTTAAAATTTATTTTTGTGTGTAATACAGAATAATTGTGAATCTTGTTATAGCAGTAAAAAATATAAACCCATATTTGCAATTAGATACAGAGCATCATAAAGTAGGCTTTAGTTATACTCAGAATTCTGTTTTTTGTACATCAAGACATATATACATGGGCCAGGTGATCAGAGTAGCAGCTAGTAACTAAGAAGACTGAAAGAAAGGTCTGATAACAACCAGCATAGTTTGATTTCAATATTCTGGCAACTATAATGTCTATAGCAATGCAAACCAACTGACTGTGCTCCCTTCATCTGTCCAATCCATGAATATTTTTTCTAACCCTTTTATGTTCTGTGCTCCTGCCACATCTAATATTCTTGTCTTATGGTGGTGACAATAGGATAAATAATTCCATTACAGTGTCAGAAGTTTTAATAAATTAATAAATAAATTATCCATAAAACAAAGAGGATAGAGCAAATTTATCAATTGAAAAGTATTAGTATTTTTTAATTATTAAAAATAAATCCGTACAACGATTCCTTTGAAACTTTTTTCCTTTTAGATGTATAAATCTGCCATCCTTGAGACACTGACATTTCAAACTCAAGGACATCCTTTCCTAGAAAGCTACACCCAACACAAACACCTTGTTTCTGACTTCACTTCTTTCTCAAGTCAACCTAAATGTCAAACTGTAACTTCCATTACTTTTTCACCATGACAAAATTTTCTTGGTCTTTTGTTGGCCACTTACCCCTGCCATATTATACTCTGATCAGTGGACTTCTAGCCACACAGATGCTAACTACAATGAACCATTAAAACTATGTATATCAGTAGCCTTCAAACCCACATTCTCGACTTTCAATACAGAAATTCTTTTCTGTGATAATTTAGCTCTCTTTCCCATTTTGTCTCAATGGTCACATAATCTATCATTCATTTTCTCATACCTCTTACTTACTTCCTAATTCACTCCAACTCCATTAAGAAAGATTGAGTCAGAACAGTAGTCATCATCTTTCCATATCACATGCCTTGAGATTGTCATCTTTTTTAGCCTTGCTAGTTGTAATAGTTAACTTTATGTGTTGACTTGGTTGGACCACCATTCCCAGATAGTTGGTCAAATGTTATTTAAGATATTTCTGTGAAGGTGTTTTTAAATAGCCTTAACATCTAAATTGATGGACTTTAAAGCAAATTTCTCTCCATAATATAAGTGGGCTTCATCCAATCATCTGATGGACTTAGTAGACAAAAATTGATGTCAAAGAAGGAATTCTGCCTTCAGACTGCATCTGGACTCAGACTCTAACTCTTCACTGGGTCTCCAGCCTACTGAACTTCTCTGAACATTTTAAACTAGAACTTCCACAATTACATGAGCCAATTCTTTAAAATAATTTTCTCTCTTTGTCTCTCTCTTGATAGGTAGATAACTTGATAGGTGATAGATAGGTAGATGATAGAGGATCATGATAGATAGATAGATATAGAGATACAGAAACAGAAATATATGTATGTATTATACATACATTCTTTAGGTTCTATTTCTCCAGAAAACCCGACTAATACCCTTATCATCCCTTCCTGTCTGGGGTCTTAGATTCTTTCCTCTCTCACTACAACAAGGAACTCACTTTTTCATTCATCTTTTCAACTATCTTTCATATCTTCCTCTATATTCTTTTTTTTTTCCTTTTCAGCAAATATATATGTTTGAGACTCCCTGTAACACAAAGAACAAACAAAATCTTCTCTCTGATTCTTATACCCTTGCTCTCTTGCAATAAAGTTTATTTTAAATTGTCTTCACTATTGGGGCTCCTGGGTGGTGCAGCTGGTTAAATACCAACTCTTGTTTTTGGCTCAGGTCGTGGGCTCACATTGTGATCTCAAGGTCATGAGATCAATTTCTTCATGGGGTTCCACACTCAACAAGGAGCATGCTTGGGTTTCTCCTCTCTCTCTCTCTCTCTTTGCCCCTCCCCCCACTCTCTCTCTCAAGTAAATATATATATTTTTAATTTTCACCACTATTTACCCTTGCTGTTTCACATACACCCAGTTTTCACTTCATTGCAGTTTTGCCTATACTCATTTAATCAGAGCCACCAATATTTATATGCTGTCTTTTGTAGAGACAAATCACATCTTTCCCTCAAAATAAGTTTAATAATAAAAGAAGATGCTTTGTGTAAGCTGAGTTGTCAGCGACTTGTATATATTCAAATTCTTTAAAAAAAATTACTTAATGAATACATTTGAATGAAAGAATAAACAGATAATGGAGTAGGAAAATACAAGAGTGAAGTACAGTGCAAAAGCATTTATACATTTGCAAAGGTATACAATTGTTAAAACGATATATTCAGAAAATGGTAGGATTTTCAACATTTTAAAAGGATAGGGCAAATGGGATTATTGCATGAAATTAACTTGAACATATAGACTGAGGATAGATTTTTAAGGTTTTATAATCCCTTCTAATGTTATTTCTATAGTAGAATTCAAAGGGAGTTCATTCAAAGTTGTTACATAAAATAAACTAAGCCACCTCTGCCATATTTTTAAATTCTTTACCTGCGTGTTTCTGGGCTCTCTGTTCTGCCTCACTGGTCTGTTTTGTATCCCTGCACCATGACCAAACTGTCTTAAGTACTACAATTTTATAACAAATCTTTAATATTTGATAAGACAAATTCATCAGTCTTCATTATTTTTCTAAGTGCCTCAAAAAAACAAAAACAAAAAACAAAAAACAAAAAAAAAAACAACTCGAGTAGCCTGACAGTAAAAAAGAGCAATAATTTTTGGTGAATCATTGACGCCTATCTCTGAAACTAGTGATACTTTATGTTAATTAATTTAATTTAAATAAAATAAAAATTTTAAAAAGAACAATAACTTTCAAAAAATGAAATTTGAACAAAAATTTAAAATAATATATGTGAGCTATATCAAGAAGCAGAAAAATATGACATATTAACCAGGAGACAATACAGTGAATGGAATGAACCCAGAAATATTTGAGATGATAGAATTAAGATGAAAGTTTTAAAAATTGTCTATAAATATGCATTTAAGAATGTAGTGAATATAAAATTAGAAAGTTTTAAAAGAGAACCAAATGAGTCTCTAGGGTTGAAAAATACATTATTTGAAATAAAGAATTCATTAAACGGTGTAAGGACGTATTGGTGGAAAAGAGAAGAATTAATGAACTTAAAGACCTACAAAGAAAATATGCAAACTGAAACATGAAAGAAAAGACAGAGAAAATAGAGCCTCAGTGTCTTGTAAAACAATAACAGGTGATCTAAGGTATGTATAATTAGATTCACAGGAGTACTGGAACACAATAAAATATAAAAATTATTATGAAAAACTATTTCTGAGTTTGATTAAAAACTATAAATACATCTATCCAAGAAGCTCAAAGAATTCCAAGCAGGATAAACACCTGAAACCAAGGTAAAATTGTTAAAAACCAGTGTAAAACGTTTTTACAAAAAAGCAAGGTAAAATTATACATATTTTATATGTATATATATATCCCATATATATATATCCCACATTAAAATAACAAGATGAGTCACTCCTGATTTTTTTTAAGAAAATGATTAAAATATCAGCATTTACCAGTAACAATTTTTTACTTCTGTTATTTTAAAACCTTGGAATCATCTTTGTAAGTTTCTTTTATTAAATTTGCTTGACTTCACAAAATTTAATTTTCAAAAGAAAATGTTTAAATAATTTTGAATATTAATATTAATAAATAATAATTTTGAATAATAATTTAAATATGTTGAAAAGTATTTTATTATGATTTTTCCTTCTCAAAATAACACCTTTTGGAGATGTATTATGTCTCCAAGTGTACAATATCTCCAATAAAATAAAAAAAGTATTTTATTATTTTAGTCCTTTTTTTCTCTCCAAAAAATACCCACCTTTTTGGAGACAAATTATGTGCTCACTCAAGCCTTACAAACTATGGATTTTATTTGGCTGTACTGGATTTGGGAGTTGAGACTGATTTCCTAGGCTATTCCTTCTTTTTCTTCCATTTCCATAGAATTTCCTATCCTTGGTCACAATCAGTATTGCAAAATTCCTTGAGGTTCAAAAACCTCAATTTACAGAGAAAAGGAAGTACAGAAAGGCACATGACTTGCTAAGGCCAGAGAAGTTCCTATTTCCAGATTTAGGTATAAAAGACAGGACGCTAGTGGTGCCTGGTTGGCTCAGTCTTTAAGTATGTGCTTTTGGCTCAGGTCATGATCCCAGGGTCCTGGGATAGAGACCTGCAATGGACTTCCTGCTTAGCGGAAAGCCTGCTTCTCCCTCTCCCAGTCCCCCTGCTGTGTTCCCTCTCTTGATGTCTCTGTCAAATAAATAAATAAGATCTTTAAAAAAAAAAAAAAAAAAAACCAAGACTCTATGTTCTTTGTCCTTTATTTTGAATGATGTGCTGTTGCTGTTGTTAAATTATAAAGCAAATGCATTTGAAATGAAATACAAAATGACACACTGGAAGCAAAAACATCTCTCCTTAAAACTCAGATCTACTTTCCAGATGTAAACAATGTTTGTATCTTATTTTAATATGCATTCTTTTAAACAAAAGATAAATGAATATATAATTTCAGAACATTCTGGAAGAGCTGTCCCAGTTTACTTTTGCCTAGCTCAAATAAATCATTCTAGTTGTGAATAATTAGTCTCTAGTAAAAAGGAGCACAGAGGGTGCCTGGGTGGCTCAGTGCGTTAAGCTTCTGCCTTCAGTTCCGCTCATGATCTTAGGGTCCTGGGATCAAGCCCCACATCAGGCTCCCTGCTCATCGGGAGCCTGTCCCCTCTCCCCCACCCCCGACATCTCTACCTACTTGTGATCTCTGTCAAATAAATAAATAAAATCTTAAAAAAAAAAAAAAAAAAAAAGGAGCACAGACCCAGAGCACGTGGAACAGGAAGACAGGAATGCCTACAACATCGCCTCTGAGTGGATCCCTGACCTAAGTGAAGCAGCCCCACATCAGGGCAATGGGGAAGCAGATCCTGAGCTGGATTTTGGCCACACTTGATAGAGAACATGATTCCGTGCTGAGTACCTCTGAGCGCAATACAGAATGCAGCTGCACAGGGGAGGCCAAGAAAAGGGAAACCTATTTTTGATGGGAACATAAGGGAGTTTTACTTGGAAGATGCAACATAGCACCATCCCAATGATATACTGTAAAAAAGTGTCAATTGCCCCAACAACTCAAAGTGTTGGCCATGATTCTGTATTACTCTTTTATTTGTCTTCTCTTTTTTTCCCCCTCTCTTTGTTCCTCCTTTATTCCTTCTTTTCTCATTTCCATCTTTTTTTTTTTTCATTTTTTGAGAAGAGAGGAAAATCACAAAGCTGCTTTCCGACACTAATTTCTTAACAAATATCATGGATAGCTAAACTATCAGATGGAAATCTTAATTGAGAAAAATCAAAAAAGAAAAAACAATGGGTATAGAGAGAAAAGTTGGTTCTAAGTTTGGAACAACAACGAAAACAGGTCTCTGATTGGTAAAATTCCTCAAAATACCAATAATGTCTTATTACTGAAAAATTTCTAGAAATAGTAAATAATTAGTTTTACCATCAATGAATTGTATAAACAAGGAATATAATGTCAGTTTTCATATAGTGTCAAAATATTGCCTAAAATAGAAAATAAATTTCAGGATATTTATAGTATTTTTATGTATTCTATACCTATTCAACATTTAGCTATTAACATGTTTGAGGTGGGAGAGAGAAAATCAACTGAGTTTTTCCAAATAATTAGTTATGACTAAGATAAGTTTAACTTGTTTTCTACACTCTAGCTTTGGTTAGATATAGAATTCAAATTAACTCATAAATATTAAAATTACAGGCTTAAGGAAAGAGTGTTACTTGATGCATAACCTATCTGGAAGTATTAAGCTAATGCAAAATTTGCAGTTAAAATATTGCTAGTCTGTGGAAACTGTTCTCCCAAAATGGCACCCCTGAGACCTATAGAAGGTAATGCATGTCTTAGGATACATTTACTGCAGGGAAACAGGCTTATCCATCCCACACCTACCACTAGTGCTATTGATAAATATTTCCTTCATATATGTTAACAGTTTCTTCAAACATTAGTACTGAATCTTCCAAAGTATTACTCAAAGAATCACAGAAAACAAAAACCTCTGCATTAGTTTTCAATGTTTTGTTTTTAGTTTTTATGAAAATATTTTATAGCATATTTACTGTATTTTCCTTTAAGTCAATGCCTTTCATAAAATAAGTGCTACCCAGTAAGCCCTTTTTGAGAAAATGGGTGAGTGAATTATTTACTTACGTGGTAAGCAATTATTTGCTTACATTTGCTTAAACATGCATAGTTGTGTTAATTTTATCTAAGAATAACTAGTCTAAAAATTTAATGCAAGCATTCACAGATACAACTTTCATATAAGTTTTTGTGCTTCTTAAATTCAAGAATTCTGTCATATAAGATAAAAAATATTGTTTTTATGAAATTAATAATTTTGATTAGTTCATAACATATGACATGCTTTACAAATTGTTAAAAAATTGTGAGAAGTATTTGCATAGCCAGAAATATTGTTTTTATTAATCAATGGGAAGAAAGTATTTTACGGACTTCTATTTGCAGAAAGATGAACATTTTACTGTCCTGCATTTTGAAGCTGGATGCTAAGCTTAATAAATAATCAAGTGTTATTTTTGTCATGCCACTTCAATTTAGGGACCATAAGTCTGTCTTGTAAGATAGTATAAAGGACAATGCTCCTAGAATTCTCTTCACTGCCTAACTTGACTTCTGGTGATGAATTTTCCGTGGTGTTATATGAGTCCCATCTGTTTTTAAGTATCAACTCATCAGCTAGTTATTAATTTAAATCCCACTGAATATTGCTGGAAGCTGACCAGTGTATTCACTGCATGACACCGAAACAGATCAAAATGACACACGTTGCAATAATTCTGGGAACTAATGTCCACAGGCAACAACTATAATTGTTCTTCACACTAGCAGACATTTTCCCTTTCTCTAGAGACAATTCTTAACATATGCATTTTAATTGGCTTTAAGAAATGATATCACGATGTAGAAGATGGCAGTTCATCTTCTGGACCACTACATTGCACATGCAGCTCTGTGAGCTTTGAGTGTAAGGTGAACTAACAGTGTTTTATGAATAAGCCTTAGTACAGTAGTGATAAATAACATGTAAGTTAGAAATTGATCACTTAAAATTGACCTTCAGAATTTAAAGGACTGAAATCTATCATTAAGTCGTAACATAATAAAGCAATTATAGTAAAATGTAGACCTCAGAAATAATTTCTTCAAACAATATGGCAATTAAAATTTTTAAGTAAGAAAACATCAACAATCAAAAATTTGATTTTGCCAATTACATTTCTTGACTTTTCTATATATATCCTGGAAATGATGCACTGTAATCAAGTCGTCTCCTGATTATCATGCTAAGTGAAACTCTAGAAATGACATAATTACAGCAACTATTTTTAAAAAGGAATTACATATTTCTAAATTCTTTAATGCATTAGGAAAAATAATTGCAAATTGATGAATTGTTAGCTCTTTCTCCACCACCTCTCCCTACCCTCCCACATTGCATATTTGACCTGCAACTCCGTATTCCATTTTAATAAGCCATATTATCTTGTGGTTTATATGTTGGCTTAATTATAGATCTAGCATGAATAAAATTTAGACAATTTGTTTTGTTTTTGTTGTTTAACTTATTTTTCCAACTTACTGAAGTATAATTGACAAGTTTGGACAATTTATTCTAACAGTATTTACAAATTAATTCAGATGATCACTGTGAAATGAAGTAATTTAAACTTTTTAAGTAACTTGTAGACATTAGTCAATTGGTGGAGATGGCACATGTTTAGAAGAAGAGTTTCCAAAATTATTTCATAAACTACCCAGAAAGCTTCAATAAGATTGGGATGCCTTTTCTAGTAAGTAATAACTCCTATTCTCATCCTCCATTTGAGATTGTCTACATTCCTAAAAACAGCATGAGACGTACAGAAACCTAACCCAACTAAGCTTTCTGTAGAATCAAGTTTGAGATTTACCACAGTATGAGGAGAAATTTCTGACCTTTAATGTTTTCTTAAGTCAAAAAAAAAAAAAAATCCAGAACTCAGAATCTCAGCCCTGTCTTCTCTCTTCTTTCCAATCCTTTACCTTCCTGCCCAAGTTCTCCCAGACTTGAGCATCTAAACATTAATTTTATCTTTTACAATTAACAAAAATTGGCTCCACATTTTGATTTTTCTGTCCTGAATATGACACTCCCCTTGCTCTTAGGATGGGTTCTTCAGTGTGGCAAGTGGAGGAAAACTGATCATAAAGTCTCAAATCCACCATGTTGCATGAAAATCCCATTTTAGACTGTTCCTTGAAACTCACCAGCATACTGCTTACCCATTGGCAGTCTGTATTACCTAAGAATAAAAGGAAATGTGCATTGAACCCATGCTGTTTTATACTTCTATTTCTTTGCACACATTATGGTTTTCATATAGCATTTTTATCATAGTCCTGCCTTTTGCCATATGATTTGCCCTGCAGATAAGTAAAGGTATTTCTGGAGAAACTATCAACAATGATAGATACTATAGTGTTTCAGTTGTGATTAAATGACAAGATATGTTTGTGAAACCTAGGGTAAATCATGTTGTTTAAAATAATATTCTCCCCTTTCTTCAAGGATATAGGCTTGGTTCATCCCATTGGAAGTGCAGTGAAAAAGAATAATACTCTAAATGACAATTAATTTACTAGAAGTAGGGTAGAAGCATAATGATTTCCCTCTTTAAGTATGGTACTTTATATCAGAACCAAAGGTTCACAAGTTAGGAGTAAGATATAGGAAAACTTTTCTAGTATTTTATATCCTTTACAAACCAACTGCAGAAGAAAGAAGAGATTCTCCAAGAAAAGGATTTCAGTCCTTCATCACTCCAGATGGGTGGGATTGCACATTGAACATGAAAGGAAAATGTGTTTGTTATGGGGGTGGGGAGGTGTTGTGGGGGTAATAGTTCTTAGAGTCAAGAGGTACTTTCTAGTACAGAAAAGAGAAATAGTATATGTGATAATTGGTTTCAGTCAGTGGAAACATAGATGCAAATATCACTTTTCTTATGCTAACTTAGAATGCAGACATCTCTCCCTCTCTTTTATTGGACCAACAGTTAAAATTCTTAACCAGAGGAATGAGGCATCCTAGCCCATGAAAGTAGGCATACAAATTCATGAGTCTTTTAAAAATAAATGGTTGTAAGTTAATTACAACCTTATAATTTAAATAAAGCATTAGCATGTATATCAATCAATGTGTGTGTGGGTGTGTATCTATATGTATATATATATATATATATATATATATATATATGATCCAAACTTTTTAACAAATAGAAGACAAATTGGTAAAAAGAAAGAAAATTTTGTTTAAAAGCTGCATTTGCTGGAGAGTCCCAGACTCGAATGTGATTTTTCTCTTGAAAAGCCCTAAACAAAACAGGGGCAAGTCACAATTTTTCTGATGTGGGATAAACAATCCAATGGGTCTCTTTGTTAATTCATAGTTAAATCAAAGAACCTATTATTTTTCTAAAGATTCTATTTATTTCTTTGACAGAGAGAGAGATCACAGGTAGGCAGAGCAGCAGGCAGAAAGAGAGAGGGAAGCAGGCTCCCCGCTGAGCAGAGAGCCCAATGCAGGACTTGATCCCAGGACCCTGGGATCACGACCTGAGTCAAAGGCAGAGGATTAACCACTGATCTACCCAGGTGTCCCCAAAGAACCAATTCTTAAGAGACCAACTTTGGCACCTGGGTGGCTCAGTGGGTTAAGCCTCTGCCTTTGGTTCAGGTCATGATCTCAGGGTCCTGGGATCAAGCCCCACATCAGGCTCTCTGCTCAGCAGGGAGCCTGCTTCCCACCACCCCTGCCTGCCTATTTGTGATCTCTCTCTCTCAGGCAAATAAATAAAATCTTTAAAAAATTTTTGGGGGGCACCTGGGAGGCTCAGTGGGTTAAAGCCTCTGCCTTTGGTTCAGGTCATGATCCCAGGGTCCTGGGATTGAGCCCCGCATTGGGCTGTCTGCTCAGCAGGAAGCCTGCTTCTCTTACTCTCTCTCTGCCTGCCTCTCTGCCTACTTGTGATCTCTGGCTATCAAATAAATAAATAAAATCTTAAAAAAAAAATTGGGGGGTTCCTGGGTGGCTCGGTGGGTTAAAGTCTCTGCCTTTGGCTCGGGTCATGATCCCAGGGTCCTGGGATGGAGCCCCACATCGGGCTCCCTGCTCAGCGGGGAGCCCACTTCCTCCTTGCTCTCTGCCTCCCTCCTGCCTACTTGTGATCTCTGCCTGTCAAATAAATAAATAAAATCTTAAAAAAAAAAAAAGGGCCAACTTTGAAGGAGCCATACAAACATTACAAGTACCCTCTTTTCTATAGAAAACATAAAGCCTAAAATCTGTCTCTTTTTATTATGGAATCAGTTCTAATTAAAAGAAAACTGAAGCAAATCATTTTCAGCTAAAATATTTTAAGTTATTTAGCTACTATAATACAAGTGCTTCTTTCAGTTGATAAAGATTATTAGCTTGATCCAACTTAGGCAGACTTCTGAATCTTGTAGTAGACCCGACTGTGCACTTTCTTGTAAACTCCAGTTTGGGCAAAAATCTTGCCAAATCAGTTTAGCAAGAATACCCCATCCTCCACATCTGATCACCTTCATTATCTAAGAGTTCTCACCCCACATCACCTCCTAGATGATGTCTAATCACATTGGTCTGTCTTCAGCAAAAGTCATATTAAGATTGGTTTAGCTAGAATGCCTCCTTGCACCCCATGTTTTCTCTTAATTTTCTATCCACTGACCCCCACCCTGCTCCCTGTCTATAAATTCCTACTTTCTCTTGCTGTGTTTGAAGGTAAACACAGTTCTATACTGAGATCTCTTTTCCCTATTGCAAGATTCCTGAATAAAACCTGAATTTACTATTTCCCTACTGTCGAACTCTGTTTTTTTCTTTGACCGGGTTTATATAAAAAATGAGGATATAGAAGAAATGGGATATTCTTAATCAGAGTTCATTAAAAAAAAAGAGTGTAGAGAGGAGACAAGAGCACATTTGCTAAATACTTAGGTTTCCCCCAAGAAGTTCAAATTTGACTCTGCTCCATTTTAAACAACTGATTCCCTTAGTTCCATAAGCCTTTCACTGTAAACAAAACAGTTCTTTTTTTCTCTAAAATTGATCTAGTCCCAGTAATAAAGACTTGCCAAACATTGTTTAACATTGTTTGAGGAATCTTAAAAAATGATTGCTTTTATAGGGGTGCCTGGGTGGCTCAGTTGGCTAAGCATTTGGCTTTTGGTTTCAGCTCAGGTCAGGATCCCACAAGTTATAAGATTGAGCCCCATGTCAGGCTCCACATTGAGCCAGAGTCTGTTTCAGATTGTTTCTCCCTCTCCCTCCCCCTCTGCTCCTCCCTACTCACTCTCTCTCTCTCTAAAATAAGTAAATAAAAATAAAATGATTCATTTAGCAGAATATAATGGTTTATGAATTACAGTAGACCCTTAAACAACATGGGTTTGAACTGTGTGAGCCCACAACAAGCAGACTTTTTACAATACAGTACTAGAAATGCATTTTTTCTTTCTAACATTTTTTAAATAACATTCTCTTTTCTCTAGCTTACCTTATTATAAGCATATAACATACAAAATATGTGTTAATTGTCTGCTTGTGTTATTGCTAAGGCTTCGCATCAACAGTAGGCTGTTAGTAGTTAAGTTTTTAGGAATCGAAAGCTATATGTGGATTTTTGACTGTGCAGGGATTGATGCTTCTAACTTCACACTGTCCATGCATCAACTGTATAGGGAAGTCTCTGATATTTACTATCAAAATTGTCTATTTTCTACAAAACTATAGAAAACATTATAGCTATCCCAGTATACTGTCACTGTTCTAGAAAATTTAAAAAAGCAAAATTTGTTCTATAAAATTTAAAAAAGCAAAATTTCAAAAGCAAATTTGAATGATTAAAATGAATGCCTTTTAACATTTTCCACCCTAAGCATAAAACTTAGAGAAATTTGATTGTAGGGGCGCCTGGGTGGCTCAGTGAGTTAAGCCGCTGCCTTCGGCTCAGGTCATGATCTCAGGGTCCTGGGATGGAGTCCCACATCGGGCTCTCTGCTCGGCAGGGAGCCTGCTTCCTCCTCTCTCTCTCTGTCTGCCTCTCTGCCTACTTGTGATCTCTCTCTGTCAAATAAATAAATAAAATCTTAAAAAAAAAAAAAGAAGTTTGATTGTACTGTAAGTTGAAGAGTCAAATTTGTTTCTGTAATGAAATCCAATATTGTCTTTATAATAAAGGGGAAATGCAATTCTCCTGAGTATTTTTGGGGGAAATTCATTCTTTCTTTCCAGATCCTTGAGGAGTGAGGCCAGTAAAGATTCTGTTGGAGAAAGCAATGTGATGGAGACTTGGTGGTAAGAAGAAAGAAGATCTTTGGGTTCTGTGAAAGGGTTTTGTTCTAACCTTCTAGCAATCACATTTTCTGTGGAGCTTTTCACACTTACATTTTTTCCAGTTATTGCTAAGCCTTTGGTTAAGTTTACTTAAATGTTGTAGCTTGTCTTTTGCTTCATTGAAAGATTTGTGCCTATGGTTGGGTCAAAGCAAAAGAACAGGATTAACAGCTCTCTGAGGAAATGCAGATTTAGAATTAAAGTGGTAACCTCTAGAAAACCAGAGCATTAGCCCAGACTCAGGAGGCTGACTGTGATGAAAAGTAACAGCCAAGAGAGATTTGAATACCTAATGCATTTCAGGAGCACTCGTAGTTACTCAGAGTTTGGAATATAGTGAAATCAATAAAATAGGTTGGGACCTAAGAAATTATAACTTGGATATAAAATACTTTTTCCTTATCTTTAGTAAAGGACAATAAATTCTAAGGTACTTGAATCACAGTCATCTATAGATATTATAAACCCAAAAGCATCACAAGAAGAAATAGTTGATTTTTGAAAAATTAATGTGGATTATCATCATTAAATGAGCTACTTACTTTTTATACATAAACTATATACGCTAAATGTATAGTAGAGTCAATCTGGTTTTAGTGTGCCTATCTCCTTCCTCTAGGGAATCTATTCAGAAGTTTAGTTTTCATAATCCCCTTCTCCCAAACCCCCTCCCCCCAGTATGTGCTTTGGTGAGTGCTGTGAAGTGTGTAAACCTGGTGATTCACAGACCTGTACCCCTGGGGATAAAAATATATGTTTATAAAAAATAAAAAATTAATAAAAAAAAATAAATGGCAAAAAAAAAGTTTAGTTTTCTTTCATCCTGTTTTAATTTAATAGGAAAACAAGTGGAAACTGAAGCAAATCATTTTCAGCTAAAATATTATAAGTTATTTAGCTACTATAATACAAGTGCTTTCCTCTCAAGGAAAGAAGAGCTGTGTAAAAATAAACTGTAAAGAGGGGCACCTGGGTGGTTCAGTCAGTTGAGCATCTGATTCTTGATTTTGGCTTAGGTCATGATCTCAGGGTCCTGGGATCAAGCCCTGTGTCAAGCTCCATATTCAGTGGGGGAGTCTGTTTGAGGATTCTCTCCCTCTCCCCCTGTACTTCCTCCCACCTGTGCTCAGTCTGTCTTTCAACTAAATAAATAAATCTCTTTAAAAAATAAATAAACTGCATGGAAAAGGAAATGACTAAATAAATATGGTCTCTCCAAAAATTGGTCAGTAGTCGAAGTGGATCAGGTTTAGAATGGACACAGCTGGAGAAAAATGGGAATGACAAGAGGACAGGCAGGGTTGACTCAGCACACCTCGATCACTCAAAATTTGGACATTCCCAAAAAAAGACTTGACTTCAAGCCTAACCTTTGGCTGATTCCTGCGACACAATCTTTAAGCATTTAGAATGCTTAGATCAACTTACCTGGTCAAACTGGATCTACCTAATGTGGTTAATAGTAAACATCTATTTGATTGAAGATGGAAGGATTGGAGTATGTATGAGTCTCTGAGGTCAATCATGTGGGCTCTGCATGTTAAGCGACTGACCCCCAATGAAAATCCTGGAAACCGAGCCTCAAGTGAGCTTCCCCATTAGCAACACTTCACACATGTTTTCACAGATGGTTGCTGGGACAATAAAATGTTTCCCTGTGTGGGGCGCCTGGGTGGCTCAGTGAGTTAAGCCGCTGCCTTCAGCTCAGGTCATGATCTCAAGGTCCTGGGATCGAGTCCCACATTGGGCTCTCTGCTCAGCAGGGAGCCTGCTTCCTCCTCTCTCTCTCTCTGCCTGCCTCTCTGCCTACTTGTGATCTCTCTCTATCAAATAAATAAATAAAATCTTTAAAAAAAAATGTTTCCCTGTGTGACTCCACTGGGATGGAACACCTGGAAGCTTGTTTCTGGTTTCTTCTAGATTTCACCCTATCTGTTGATTTTGCTTATCTTAATTGTATCATTTTACTGTAATAAACCATAACTTTAAATATAACAACTTTTCTGAGTTCTGTGAGTCCTAGCATATCGTTAAGCCTCAGGATGGTCTTGGGGATCCTGACACAGTAAAATACCTTTAAATGTGGCCTCTCTATACTATACAAGTAATTTCAATTCTTAACCAAATCACACCTCATAATTTCTCAATTAGTCAATGAATATGTCTCGCAGTGATGATGGAAGTGAATTAGTAATTTCAGGCTTATCTCCAGGCCATATATCCAAGTAAAAAAGCAGAATTTATCTGATAGGAGATGGTTGGTATTCACAGGAAAAGACTCATCTTTCCAGAAAGCGACCTCTGAAACATATGCACTGAACTTTTAGAACCCCATAGATCTTATTCTGAAAGTCAATAAAAAATGTAAAAATGACTTTAGCTTATCAAACCAATATATTTGATGCTTAGCATGATAAGTTTATACAACCTATAAAAGTACAACAAAAACTTCATGGCAGCTTATTTTCAACTGGATGGAATTACATCATGCATAATACACAAGTAATGCAGAAATCCAGAAGATCGTAAAATTTAAAGAATATCCTAAATGGAAAAAAGGATGTTCCTCCATTAAATCTCTTTTTATACCAATAATTTCTAAGATGGAAGGAAAAGATCATAAAATATACATATTTTCCTTTATAAAAGAGAAAACCTTGAGGTGTCTGGGTGGCTCAGTGGTTTAGCCTTTTTCTTTGGTTCAGGTCATGATCTCAGGTTCCTGGGATCAAGCCCCACATCAGGCTCTCTGCTCAGCAGGGAGCCTGCTTCCCCCCTTCTCTCTGCCAGCCTCTCTATCTACTTATAATCTCTGTCAAATCAATAAATAAAATCTTTAAACAAAAAACCCCAGAAAACCTCTAAAATCTTTTGAGTTCGTTAAAACTTCAGATATACATCAACAAAATTTCTTAATCTGGTGTGAAGCAACATTTATTTACCCATGTATATGATATTATTTTAAAGTCACTATAGAAGGAAGGGCTCATTGTCAATATAAGTGTTGATATTTAAAAGACCCATGTAGCTTAAAAATAATGACATATTCCTGAAAGTCCCTTTGGCCAAAATGCAGTCATATTTTGCTGAAAACCAAAGATATGCTCTAATAGATTAAATTTGTTATGTGTGCCCTAAGAAAAAAAGGCTATCAGAGTATGTTCATACATTAGCAAAATATTTTAAAGGAAAACAAGGTTCTCATTTTTCTCTTCCATAACTGAAGCCAAATTAATTTCATGAATGACTCAACAATGTGAAAATAAACTAAAAAGAAATTTTTCTTCTGTCAGAAAGTTTAACTGTAATAAGGTAGATTAGGTTAAAACATGATTACCTAGTTACCAATAGTGAATTCCAATTTAGATTTAGACAAATATTTATGGATAAATTCTAACACTCATGCCCTTCCCTCTATTTCTCAATGTTCACATATACCAAAGAGAATAGGAGTAGTTTCTTGAATAGACTATCAACTTAGAAAAGATTCTGGGTATAAGTGGTTATCAAAAGTGTTTACATAAAAAGATTTCCTTAAATTTTATCAACCTACAACACACACACACACATATACAAAAAGATTTTCTTAAATTTTATCAACCTACATCACACACACACACACACACACACACACACACACACACACACACAAAATCCCTACATGAAAAAATTTGCAGAATGTTTTATCCCATAATTTGCTTTTATTTTTGTTAAGGGTTCTTTTGTCTGTAAATTTCTAGAGAATGATAAATAAAACATCTTCTGCCCTCATGGAATTCATATTCATCTAATTTTATTTTAACATAATTTTAAAAACTAAGTTCTACATATTTTTAGATAATTCTTATAAGTTGGAAAGAATAAATGTCACCATAAAAAGGGGGAAATTGTTCAAAGATAAAAATCATTATATTGACTACAAAATGAATATTACTATTCAATTCAGACAAATAAGTTTTATCCTCTCATGGTAGAATAGGGATGCTTGAGATTTTTTCCTAAGAAAAGAATTTTTTCCTTGGCAACTCTGCCTCTGGGTGTTTTGCTATGCATGATTCTTGTGCCTATTCTAACAATTACTATGTGGAAGAAGGAGAGCAATGACAAGGAGGAGATCGGGTCTATAGAAGTGTGATGGGAGAGAACAATAGACCACTCAAGCGTTTGTGAAACTAATTTTTCAGTCCGGGTCTTCATAAGCCCCTCACACTAGCTTTATGTTGTCCCTTAAGGCTGCAAAACACTGCTTTTAAATATTAAACTTCTGTGTAAAGTTAATAATATATTTAAACATCCTCACTAAGAAAAAGAAAGCCTTAGGGAAACTAAAGTATAAGTAGATCATCTTTGGAAATTAAAAAAATAAAAGTTCTGATTCCTAGTTTAATTTTCCATGGAGTTTTTTCATTGAAAATGATCTTTCCTATTTCAACTTTTGCATCACAAGATTCAGTAAAGTAAAAATAAGAAAATTGTAAACAATTCAATTAAAGGGGAGATATTTTCTAATTTTTTTTCTTCCAGATTGTAAGTAATCACAGGCATTGCAGTTAGTAGGAAGATACAGAAAAAGCAAGAGATTTTAAAAATGTACAAGGTTTACACAAGAAGATCTCTGCTTAAAATATTCACGTTTGGTAGAATACATCCTTCACTTTATCTTACATATAAAACAGGTATCAAAGTATCACAAATGTAGTTATTTTCAAAATGAAATTTACTCACTGTAGCAATACAACATTCCAAAGAAACTAGAATGTTAGAAACTATGAACTAACATAGAGTGTAAGTATAGACTGGCTGTGATTTTGAGCTTCCACTACTCTAAAAATTGTACAACTTTTATCAAACACTTGGCTTCTCAAATTGACTTGTTTTACTTTTCTTGTAAAGAGGACTTCTATTTCCTCCCACAGTGCCAGATGCCTCTTATGAAAGCTACTTGTCATTTTGCATGTGCATACTCCCTGAGAAAGAGAATCATACAGTTCTACTTCTTTGACCAATAGTTTATATTTATTTTCAAAAATGTACTTATTGCTTTGAGAATGAAATTATGTTTATTCAGTAATTTACCTTGGTGTGACTGGGGTGGGAGATAGCGTGAGGGCAAGGTACCGTAACATAATCCAAGAATACAAGAAAACAAAAAAGGAAACTTGAAAAGAACAGCAACAGAAGTAAAGGTACTGCTTATCAGCACTAAGCTCAGAGAAGTAGAAAAGAATGAAAGATTGAGGTCTACAGGGAGAGTAATATTATCAATGTTATCATATAATATCTTGAGGACAGATACATAATTAATTTTTTTCATTTAATAAATGTGTCCCTTTATTTATAAATAATTTGAATATGATATTAATGTAATCAAGTGTTTAATATATTTCCTATTGTAAATTTGCTTAATCTCTAAGTCATTACTTGGTCATGGAATACTTATTTTAATATCATAGTGAATATGATGTGATAATACTTAATATAGAATTGTTATTCTCTTCTTTTTTAAATTTTTATTTATTTATTTATTTAGAGACAGAGATACAGAGAGAGAGTGACAGAGTCAGAGGGAAAAGCAGGCTCCCCACAAAGTAGGGAGCCCACAGCAGGGCTAGATCCCAGGACCCTGGGATCATGACCTGAGTCAAAGACAGAGGCTTAACCGACTGAGGCACCCAAGTGTCCAAATTGTTATTTTATTCTTGATGAAGATAATCTATAGTTTTTACTATGTCAACTTTTATTATAAAAGTTAAATTTAAAACTAAATTACTATATTTTTCTTCTGCAGAAAACAAGCACAACAAAGGATTTTATGACTCATTATTTGGTCATTTACTCCCCTGTGAGAACCATAAACTCAATATTGAAAATTTCAAATAAAGAAGTTGATGGACATTTCACAGGATGACATAAAATTATTTTAAAATGTTCAGTGATTATTTACTTCCCTTTACTGAAATTAAAAAAAAAAACCTTTTATTCAAATACTCGTATATTCTATGACCACAAAAAGTAGATCGTACATCACTTGATTAAGCTTATTATCATTCCAGTCATGGAAGAGATTTGCATATGTTTCTGATTTAGTGTCAGTTATAATTATTTAGATTATTTCCTAAACCACTAACTGGATCTATATCATTAAAAATCTCCCTGGCTTAAAAAATATTTTACTACCATTGATCTTTAAGAATGTACTATTCTTGAATAAACAATGTTTAGTTTTAAGTTTCATTAACTTCATCAAATTAGTACAAAATGTGCTTTAGGGAAATCAATATTTGACTGAATATACATGTTTAACCTCTTCCCCTTTCTAAATCCTTGTTGAAGAAATTAAATCAACATAAAAAAAAATTTCTGTCTAAGTCCTAGAATCTGTAAAACCATCACAGAGATGTATCCCAAGCTTCAAGTTAACTATTAAGATGGTACTAGTAGAATAACTTGGATAAGAGATTCATACCTCTTGACATCCTAGTAATAATCACCACTCTCATCAAGAAGACCTCCTGTTAGGCGGGAAGGAGTCAAGATGGCGAAGAAGTAGCAGGCTGAGACTACTTCAGCTAGCAGGAGATCAGCTAGATAGCTTATCTAAACATTGCAAACACCCACAAATCCAATGGGAGATCAAAGAGAAGAAGAACAGCAATTCTAGAAACAGAAAATCAATGACTTTCTGAAAGGTAGGACTGGCAGAGAAGTGAATCCAAAGCGACGGGAAGAGAGACGCGGGGGAAGGGGTCGGCTCTCGACAAGCGGCAGAGCAACGAAGCACAAAATCAGGACTTTAAAGGTCTGTTCCGCTGAGGGACATCGCTAGAGGCTAAACCAGGGTGAAGCCCATGTGGGGTCAGCGTGGCCTCAGGTCCTGCAGGGTCAAAGGAGGATCAGGGATGTCTGAGAGTTGCAGAGCTTATAGGTATTAGACAGGGAAGCCGGCTACAGAGACAGAGCTGAGGAGTGAGCTCCCATCTTGGGGTTACCTTGAACCGGTCGCAGTCTCGATGAGCTTTGAGCACAGCCGGAGGCCAGGAAGACGGGAGTAATTGGGCCCTGTTCTCTGAGGGTGCACTGAGGAGTGGGACCACTAGCTCTCGGCTCTTCTGGGCCAGAGACTGGAGGCCGCCATTTTCATTCCCATTCTCCGGAACTCTACAGAAAGCACTCAGGGGACAAAAGCTCCCGAAAGCAAACCCAAGTGAATTACTCAGCCTGGCCCCTGATAAGTGCAGTGCAATTCCGCCTGGGGCAAAGACACTTGACAATCACTACAACAGGCCCCTCCCCCAGAAGATGAACAAGAAATCCAGCCAGGACCAAGTTCACCTACCAAGGAGTGCAGTTTCAATACCAAGGAGAGCAGCAGAATTCCAGAGGACGAGAAAGCAAAGCACGGAACTCATGGATTTCTCCCCATGATTCTTTAGTCTTGCAGTTAATTTAATTTTTTCTTCTTTTTCAGTTTTTTTCTCTTCTTCTGCTAATTTTTTTAACTTATAACGTTTTCTTTTTAACGTTTTTTTAACTAGTTTATCTAATATATATATTTTTCCTCTTTTATATTTTTTCTTTATTTGTTTTCTTTTTTTAATTGTTTCTTTTCTTTTTTTTTTTTCTTTCTTTTTCTTTCTGAACCTCTTTTTACCCACTTTATCCCTCCTCACGATTTAGGATATCTTCTGATTTGGCTAAAGCATATTTTCCTGGGGTTGTTGCCACCCTTTTAGTATTTTACTTGCTCCTTCATATACTCTTATCTGGACAAAATGACAAGACGGAAGAATTCAACACACAAAAAAGAACAAGAGGCAGTACCGAAGGCTAGGGACCTAATCAATACAGACAGTGGTAATATGTCAGATCTAGAGTTCAGAATGACAATTCTCAAGGTTCTAGCCGGACTCGAAAAAGGCATGAAAGATATTAGAGAAACCCTCTCGAGAGATATAAAAGCCCTTTCTGGAAAAATAAAAGAACTAAAATCTAACCAAGTTGAAATCAAAAAAAGCTATTAATGAGGTGCAATCAAAAATGGAGGCTCTCACTGCTAAGATAAATGAGGCAGAAAAATAATTAGCAATATAGAAGAACAAATGACAGAGAATAAAGAAGCTGAGCAAAAGAGGGACAAATAGCTACTGGACCACAAGGTGAGAATTCGAGAGATAAGTGACACCATAAAACGAAACAACATTAGAAAAATCGGGATCCCAGAAGAAGAAGAAAGAGAGAGGGGAGAAGAAGGTATATTGGAGAGAATTATTGGAGAGAATTTACCCAATATGGCAAAGGGAACAAGCATCAAAATCCATGAGGTGCAGAGAGCCCCCCTCAAAATCAATAAGAATAGGCCCACACCCCGTCACCTAATAATAAAATTTACAAGTCTTAGTGACAAAGAGAAAATCCTGAAAGCAGCCCGGGAAAAGAAGTCTGTAACATGCAATGGTAAAAATATTAGATTGGCAGGAGACTTATCCACAGAGACCTGGCAGGCCAGAAAGAGCTGGCATGACATATTCAGAGCACTAAACGAGAAAAACATGCAGCCAAGAATACTATATCCAGCTAGGCTATCATTGAAAATAGGAGAGATTAAAAGCTTCCAGGACAAACAAAAACTGAAAGAATTCGCAAACACCAAACCAGCTCTACAGGAAATATTGAAAGGGGTCCTCTAAGCAAACACGGAGCCTAAAAATAGTAGATCAGAAAGAAACAGAGACAATATACAGTAACAGTCACCTTACAAGCAATACAATGGCACTAAATTCATATCTCTCAATAGTTACCCTGAATGTTAATGGGCTAAATGCCCCAATCAAAAGACACAGGGTATCAGAATGGATAAAAAAACAAAACCCATCTATATGTTGCCTACAAGAAACTCATTTTAAGCCCGAAGACACCTCCAGATTTAAAGTGAGGGGGTGGAAAAGAATTTACCATGCTAATGGACATCAGAAGAAAGCAGGAGTGGCAATCCTTATATCAGACCAATTATATTTTAAGCCACAGACTATAATAAGAGATGAGGAAGGACACTATACCATACTCAAAGGATCTGTCCAACAATAAGATCTAACAATTTTAAATATTTTTGCCCCTAACATTGGAGCAGCCAACTATATAAACCAATTAATAACAATATCAAAGAAACACATCAACAATAATCCAAAAATAGTGGGGGACTTTAACACTCCCCTCACTGAAGTGGACAGATCATCCAAGCAAAAGATCAACAAGAAAATAAAGGCCTTAAATGACACACTGGACCAGATGGACATCACAGATATTTCAGAACATTTCATCCCAAAGTAACAGAATACACATTCTTCTCTAGTGCACATAGAACATTTTCCAGAATAGATCACATGCTCGGTCCTAAACCAGACCTCAACCAGTATCAAAAGTTTGGGATCGGGATGCCTGGGTGGCTCAGTTTGTTGGACGACTGCCTTCGGCTCAGGTCATGATCCTGGAATCCCGGGATCAAGTCCTGCATCAGGCTCCCAGCTCCATGGAGAGTCTGCTTCTCCCTCTGACCTTCTCCTCGTTCATGCTCTTTCTCACTGTCTCTCTCTCAAGAAAATAAATACAATCTTAAAAAAAAAAAAAAAAGATTGGGATCATTCCCTGCATATTTTCAGACCACAATGCTCTGAAGCTAGAACTCAATCACAAGAGGAAATTTGGAAAGAACCCAAATACATGGAGACTAAACAGCATCCTTCTAAAGAATTAATGGGTCAACCAGGAAATTAAAGAAGAATTGAAAAAATTCATGGAAACAAATGAGAATGAAAACATAATGGCTCAAAAATCTGTGGAACACAACAAAGGCAGTCCTGAGAGGAAAATATATAGCAGTACAAGCCTTTCTCAAGAAATAAGAAAGGTCTCAAGTACACAACCTAACCCTATACCTAAAGGAGCTGGAGAAAGAACAAGAAACCCTAAACCCAGCAGGAGAGGAGAAATCATAAAGATCAGAGCAGAAATCAATGAAATAGAAACCAAAAAAACACAATAGAACAAATCAACGAAACTAGGAGCTGGTTCTTTGAAAGAATTAATAAGATTGATAAACCCCTGGCCAGACTTATCAAAAAGAAAAGAGAAAGGACCCAAATAAATAAAATCATGAATGAAAGAGGAGATATCACAAGTAACACCAAAGAAATACAGACAAATATAAAAACATACTATGAGCAAATCTATGCAAACAAATTTGACAATCTGGAAGAAATGGATGATTTCCTAGAGACATATAAACTACCACAACTTAACCAGGACGAAATAGAAAGCCTGAACAGATCCATAAACAGTAAGGAGATTGAAACAGTCATCAAAAATCTCCAAACAAACAAAAGCCAGGACTAGACGGCTTCCCAGGGGATTCTACCAAACATTTAAAGAAGAACTAATTCCTATTCTCCTGAAACTGTTCCAAAAAAATAGAAATGGAAGGAAAACTTCCAGACTCATTTTATGAGGCCAGCATCACCTTGATTCCAAAACCAGACAAGGATCCCATCAAAAAAGAGAATTACAAACCAATATCCTTGATGAACACAGATGCAAAAATTCTCACTAAAATACTCACCAATAGGATTCAACAGTACATTAAAAGGATTATTCACCACGACCAAGTGGGATTTATTCCAGGGCTGCAAAGTTGGTTCAACATTCACAAATCAATCAATGTGATACAACATATTAATAAAAGAAGAACAAGAACCATTTAATACTCTTAATAGATGCTGAAAAAGCGTTTGACAAAGTAGAACATCCCTTCCTGATCAAAACTCTTCAGAGTGTAGGGATAGAGGGCACATACTTAATGCCATCAAAGCCATCTATGAAAAACCCACCGCAAATATCATTCTCAATGGAGAAAAACTGAAAGTTTTCCTCTAACGTCAGGAACATGACAGGGATGTCCATAATCACCACTGCTATTCAACATAGTACTAGAAGCCCTAGCCTCAGCAATCAGACAACAAAAGGAAATTAAAGGCATCCAAACTGGCAAAGAAGAAGTCAAACTATCACTCTTTGCAGATGATATGATACTATATGTGGAAAACCCAAAAGACTACACTCTATAACTGCTAGATCTTGGACAGGAATTCAGTAAAGTGACAGGATATAAAATCAATGCACAGAAATCAGTTTCATTTCTCTACACCGACAACAAGACAGAAGAGAGAGAAATCAAGGAGTCAATCCCATTAACAATTACACCCAAAACTATAAGATACCTAGGAATAAACCTAAGATGCTAAGAATCTATACTCAGAAAACTATAAAGTACTCATGAAGGAAATTTGAGGAAGACAAAGAAATGGAAAAATGTTCCATGCTCCTGGATTGGAAGAATAAATATTGTGAAAATATCTATGCTACCTATAGCAATTTACACATTTAATTCAATTCCCATCAAAGTACCATCCATTTTCTTCAAATAAATGGAACAAATAATCCTAAAATTTATATGGAACCATAAAAGACCTCAAATAGCCAAAGGAATATTGAAAAAGAAAGCCAAAGTTGGTGGCATCACAATTTCGGACTTCAAGCTCTATTACAAAGCTGTCATCATTAAGACAGCATGGTACTGGCACAAAAACAGACACATAGATCAATGGAACAGAATAGAGAGCCCAGAAATAGACCCTCAACTCCATGGTCAACTGATCTTCGACAAAGCAGGAAAGAATGTCCAATGGAAAAAGGACAGCCTCTTCAATAAATGGTGTTGGGAAAATTGGACAGCCACATGCAGAAAAATGAAATTGGACCATTTCCTGACGTCACACACAAAAATAGACTCAAAATGGATGAAGGACCTCAATGTGAGAAAGGAATCCATCAAAATCCATGAAGAGAACACAGACACCAACCTCTTCGACCTCAGCCGCAGCAACTTCTTCCTAGGAACATTGCCAAAGGCCAGGGAAGCAAGGGCAAAAATGAATTATTGGGACTTCCTCAAGATCAAATGCTTTTGCACAGCAAAGGAAACAGTTAACAAAACCAAAAGACAACTGACAGAATGGGAGAAGATATTTGCAAACGACATATCAGATAAAGGTCTAGTGTCTAAAATCTATAAAGAACTTAGCAAACTCAACACCCAAAGAACAGATAATCCAATCAAGAAATGGACAGAAGACATGAACAGACATTTCTGCAAAGAAGACATCCAGATGGCCAACAGACACATGAAAAAGTGCTCCCTATCACTCGGCATCAGGGAAATACAAAGCAAAAGCACAATGAGATATCACCTCACACCAGTCAGAATGGCTAAAATTAACAAGTCAGGAAATGACAGATGCTGGCAAAAATGCAGAGAAAGGGGATCCTCCTACACTGTTGGTGGGAATGCAAGCTTATGCAACCACTCTGGAAAACAGCATGGAGGTTCCTCAAAGTGTTGAAAATAGAACTACCCTATGACACAGCAATTGCACTACTGGGTATTTACCCTAAAGATACAAACGTAGTGGGACGCCTGGGTGGCTCAGTTGGTTGGATGACTGCTTTCGGCTCAGGTCATGATCCCAGAGTCCCGGGATAGAGTCCCGCATCAGGCTCCCATCTCCACGGGGAGTCTGCTTCTTCCTCTGACCTTCTCCTCACTCATATTCTTTCTTACTGCCTCTCTCTCAAATAAATAAATACAATCTTAAAAAAAAAAAAAAAGATACAAACATAGTGATCCGAAGGGGCACGTGCACCCACATGTTTATAGCAGCAATGTCCACAATAGCCAAACTATGGAAAGAATCTAGATGTCCATCAACAGATGAATGGATCAAGAAGATGTGGTATATATACACAATGGAATACTATACAGCTATCAGAAAATGAAATCTTGCTATCTGTGACAATGTGGATGGAACTAGAGGGTATCATGCTTAACGAAATAAGTCAGTCAGAGAAAGACAACTATCATATGATCTCATGATATGAGGAAGTGGAGATGCAACATGGGGGGTTAAGGGGGTAGGAAAAGAATAAATGAAACAAGATGGGGATGGGAGGGAGACAAACCATAAGTGACTCTTAATCTCACAAAACAAACTGAAGGTTTCTGGGAGGAGGGGGTTGGGAGAAGAGGGATAGGGTTATGGACATTGGGAGGGTATGTACTATGGTGAGTGCTGTGAAGTGTGTAAATCTGGCGATTCACAGACCTGTACCCCTGGGGATAAAAATATATGTTTATAAAAAAAATGAAAAATTAAAAAAAAAATAAGACCTCCTTTTAACTTCTGTTAACATGGTAAAACTCCATTCTCACGAGCTCTAGAAACACACCTGAAGAATAGTTCTTCTACCTCTTGCATTTGAGGAAGAAATTGACAATGGAAGACCTAAACTACTTGCCACACTTAAGACAGAAAGGGGAAATTGCTCCAGACCCAGTATATACATCATAATATGTGCCTTTGATTATCCCACAATCATATCTATGCATGGGATACAATCTTTCTTTCCAAACAAAGGAGAAACCTCCTTGCTGACACTCCCAGCCTACTAGCATGCTTTGTGGAGGATAATGCCTGCTAATCCAATTTTGCCCGGTCACTGTGGAGTTGGACTAACCTCTGACTTCCCTCATTACATAGCTGGAGGCCTCTTAATAGGCACATTAAAAATTGAGAATTACAAAATTGCCAGTATCCCATGCTCATATAAATGTTCTATGATGACTGTCTTCATTTATAATGCTTATTTTTTTTAATTGACAATATAAGATGTATGAGGAGAGCAAATCCCTCAAAAGAGTGCAGCCAAACTGACCAAAAGTACTAATAATTTTTTAAGGGATTCTTGCTTTTTTTTAAGTTTTTAGGTTTTTACTTAAATTCTAGAAACTTATAATATAGTGTTGGTTTCAGGAGTAGAATTTAGTTATTCATCACTTACATACAACACCCAGTGCTCATGATAAGTGTCCTCCTTAATTCCCATCACCGATTTAACCCATCTTTCACCTACCTCCCCTCCAGGCACCCTGTGATCCCTATAGTTAAGAGCCTCTTAGTTTGTCTCCCTCTCTTTTTTCCCCCTTCACCTATGTTCATCTGTTTTGATTCTTAAACTCCACGTGAGTGAAATCATATGATATTTGTCTTCCACTGACTGATCTACTTCACTTAACATAATACACTCTAACTCTGTCCATATCCTTGTAAATGCAAGATTTCATTCCTTTTGATGGTTGAGATTATATATATAGTGATATACCACTTCTTCTTTATCTATTCATCAATCAATGGATGTTTGGTCTCTTTCCATTATTTGGCTATTGTTGATCATGCTGCTATAAGCATTGGGGAGCATGTGTCCCTTCAAATCAGTATTTTTGTATCTTTTGGGTCAATACCTACTAGTGTAATCACTGGGTCATAAGGTAGTTCTATTTTCAACATTTTGTAGAACCTCAATATTGTTTTCCAGAGTCATTGCTCCAGTTTACGTTGCCACCAACAGTCCATGACGGTTACCCTTCCTCCACATTCTCACCAACAGCTCTTGTTTCCTGTGAATGATACTAATAATTAACAGTAATTTAGTGTTTTAATTTGTCAGCCACTGTATTAATTGCATTTGTATCTATTAGTTCATTTACTCTTTCCAAGAAGTCCAGTTTACAGATGAGTTTGAATAACTTGCCCAATGTCACAAGCTAGCAAGACATTTAGCTGGGATTTGAACTCATACAGTCTGACTCCAGAATCTGAACACTTAACCATAAAGCTGAATGGTCTCCTCCCCACTGCACATTATAATTCCAGTGGTGTTAGTCAATATTTAAAAAAAAAAAGTTTTCATGTAAAAATACCCCCAAACTCCAACTCAGATACACTGTGTAGACAGGACTTTGAGTCAGAAATTTTTAAGCTTCCAAGATGATTCTAATGGGAGGCCAATGTTGAGAACCACTGAACTTTCATTCATATTGTTCAGATTAAGTAGAATTTACTGAAAAAGAAAGATATTAGAAACAAAAAAGAATTAAAGTTGTATTATATCCATATTTTCATTGAGAGTCAAGAATATATTAAGACAGTGGATGTTTGTTGTTTTTCTCCTAGAATTTATTCTATCATCTTGTAATACCATTGTGATTATGCTTTGAAAAACCACTTCTCCTCTAATCAGGCTCTGAAGTTTCAATTATAACGTATATTATTTCTTCCCCTGGCCAAGGAATAGATATCTTTTCAGAAAGAGTCCAATCAGACACTATTTTTCTTTCAGAACTTTTAATCTTGACTAAATGAGACAAGAAAAGAAATTAGTTGGGGCTAATTTAACTTAACAGTGTCTCAAAGAGCCTGTCCATAAGTTTGTTTTATGGAGATACTTTGTTTTCATGTCCCATTCAAGGAATGTTGATTATACTTCCTTACACATACACACATACATGTAGGTGTCTATATTTATCCATATGTGTATATATGTATATATATTTTTTTATTTGTGTATTATTCTGAATTACCTTCTCTTTCTTAGAAACAATAAATTTAATTTTAACAGATATCCATACCAGAAAATTGACTGCAAGTCATAAGCCTACAGAGAAGCCAAGAATTTCATTAGCTATATTAACAATAGAATATCAGGGATAGAATGTGATATTAATTTATAAACACTAAGTATGAACAAAATCTCATGCTTTGTGTCAGCCACGTCTCAGTTAAAATGATTATTTATAGAGATTTTAAAATGATAAATCTTGAACCATGTCTTATGCTGGCTACACTTATAGCATCATATAAATGAAAGCAAAAGAAAAGGAGTTCAAATATCTATATGCTAGACTGAAAGCAGGTAGTGCAAATGTTATATTAATGTATTACTTTACCCTTAGGGCTGAAATCACCAAAATAAATGTTATTATTGAGTCTAAGCATTGCTACATTTCAGAGTCCATGAATTTACAGCCTAAGTCTGTTATATAAAAGCTTCATTCTTAATATTATATAAAAAGTGGGATCTTAACAATTTAAAAGGGAGGATTTTCTGTGGCATTGGAAATAATTCATAAATATCATGCCATTAAGTTTTTAAAATAATAATGCTTATTGAACTTCCATGAAAGAACACTGAATATTTAAAATATAAAATACAAAAGAGGTGGTGAGATAGCTGAAGTAATGTAATGAGATCTGAAAGAAGACAGAGTGGTAAAAAAAAGAAAAATATATAAATCTCAAGCACAATATTGCAAAGATTAATGGAACAATAGAGTTAGTGGCAATCATCAGGGAATATATAGAAAGTGAAATCATAAAAAGATTGAAATTGCTATATAAAAAGAGTTAAAATAAGTTAAGGATGAAGTAAGAATACTGAAGTTAAATGGAATGGATCCAATATGCATCTAGTTAATTTATCAGCAGAAGCTAGACAGAATAATAGAATGGAGCAACTACTTGAAGATATAATTAAAGAAAAACTTTCTAAAACAAAAGAAGACATGTAACATCATACTGAAGGAAAAGAAAAACTAAGAAAAAATGACCTAGAATATTAACACCAAGATATATCATAATAAAATTACTAATCCTGAAGATAAATTATTTTTATAAGTAGCCAAGAAAATTGATCCCTTTTTAGGAGAAAAAGTCAAATTGACTTCAGTTCTTTCAAAGCCATATTTATTATAACACAGTGAAAAACTCATATCAGACATATAAACGGGGGGATGGCAATAAACGAGGCCAGGATGTTGTTATCTAGTCAAACTATCCTTGAAGTATAAAGACCAGATACAAATAGTTTTGTATCAGATACAAATAGTTTTGTATCAGATACAAATTTTGACCAGATACAAATAGAGCTTAGAAAATCTCATGAATTATATTCCCATAAGCACTTGCTAAAGAAACTACTAGAGATTTCATTTTGGACAATCAAGTAGTGACTGAATAAAATACCGCAAAAAGCATGACTGTAAACATCAAAATTATTTAAATAGTCTAACATACTACAGTAAATGTGAGGACTTGAGTAACAAAATAAAATGAAAAATTCACATGTAATAATAATACTGAAATAACCTAAATTACAAAAGAGCAGAGGAAGTTGGGGGAAAAAATAAAAAGAACATCCAAAGGCAAATAACCACATTCATAACAGATGGGCATCAAAACTATTATATAAAGCTGACAAATTATGAAATAGCAGTATTAGCATTTTTAAATTTTTTCTACTTGGATATAATTTAAATACATAAAATTCAACAATTTGGGGTAAATTTGGTGAAATGTGACAAATGTAAAGAGTCATGTAATCAAAGTCATGATCAATAGAAATCAGTGGAGTTAAGCACAAAAATATCAATATCAAAGTGATCCTTAGGAACTGTTTTGAATTTCTCTATGTACTTGCACTTGAAAAGATAGATGGAATGTAAAATTCAAGGAAAATATAGTTTTTAAAAAGTGGATCAGAGAAAAAAAAAAAGAAACAAACAGAAAATTTCTACAGGAGAAATGGAGAGCTATAATCAGTTCCCCAAAAGCAGAATACTTATATGATGAACACATTCTAACAAATTTTATAACAATTGGTTATGCACCTGACACTTGGTTTCAGCTCAGTTCATGATCTCAGGATCATGAGATCCAGCTCCATATTGGCTGTGTGCCCTTTCCCTGTGTGGAGTCTGCTTCTGATTCTTTCCCCCTCTCTCTTCCACTCCTTGGCTCTTTCCTCCATATCTCTCCACTCACGCACAAACACTCTCTCTCTCAAATGAATAAATAAATAAATAAATAAATAAAAATTTATTAAAGTAGATAATTCCAAAGAAACATTTTAAGTTATTTTTAATTAACTATATTAATAATAAATATACAATATTGATATCAGAACTGAACAGAGATTGACTAAAATACAAATATATCACATTTATACAATTTAGTAAATTATATAAATTGTGCAAACTTTCTATACTTCAAACATTTTTAAATTCCCAAAGAATACTTTTACATTTGATAAAACTAAAAGATTACATGCTTCTGAGAAAAATAAAGTGTCAATCTTCCATAAGCTAGTTTATAAACTGATTTTAAGCCCTAAAATTAATGTACATTTTATTTTCAGAACAATACATTTTAAATTTCATTTGGAAAAAACAAACAAGAAAAGCTTACAAAGTAAATCAATTATATCATATTAACTTTATTAGATGTTAAAATATGCTAGAAAGTTTTAGTAATAAAAATATTGAAGGAAGAAGGGAAAACTAGCTACAACTTGAGGTAGCTTTGTCCAACAAAATGAATGATTTTCCCTGAGTAGGAAGAAAAGAAAATCTTTTTACTTAAGAATATTTTTTTATTTTAAAAAAAGAATATTTTTATTTCACTGATTTTGAATTAGATGGAGGAAATTGAGTCAATGCCAAACTTATTGTTGCTTCCATCTCATAATGTTTCCCATTTACTCAAGTATTTTTTCATGTTTTTCATTAAAATTTTATGTTTTTCCTTATAAAGTTCTTGGGTATATTTTATAATGTTCCTAATTATTTTATAAGCTCTCTTCTTTGTTTCAATTGAATTTTTTCCTATTACATTTTATAATGGCTTATTTGAGAGACAAAGGAACATCACTTGTGCATATATATCTTATATCTAATCAACCTAAAAGAAAAAAAAAACTTTATGATTTTAACATCATTTTAATCACATCAACCTAAAAGTCTGAACTATTTGGAAACTTCAGGTACCAGCTCTACCTAAATGTACAAAACAAAGAACTCAACATGTACTACTAAATAATTTTCTATCCCATTGATATGAAAGATTTACCTGGGGCAATATCACATCCTCAAAGTGATTTTGGGGTAGGTGGGAAAGAGATGCCTAAAATATTTTCTATTCTGAATTCTACATCTTGGACGCTCATGGAATTCATGAGATCTTCAGCACTTGTACGGAGAGTATTTGCTTCGATCAGATTCTGTACTTCAAAACTGGTACATAAGTTTTCAAAGTCAGTTAAAATCGTTCATATGAGTGTTTCTCTTCAAGAATCCTTTCCACTTAACAAAGCATGAAGCTGTAGAAAACCATTTCTTCTGTAGTTACAGTTTTCAGTTCAGCTGTTAGTACTGATATTGAGTAGTTATCCAGGAGACAGTGAATTGCATTTGCTTACAAACTAGTATGTCATGTGTGTCTCAGCAGATACCAAAATAATAAATAATTTTCTCAGAGGAGTTATACAAATTTATATATAAGAAGTATGTTTAAGATCAAAGCCTCTTTGGCACGTGATTGGAAAAGAATTTTTTTCTTAGTCATCTAAGAATATTAATTTGGAGAAAAGTTTCAGGATATGCTAAATGTGGTCCTGAACTATGCAAATCTGTCTCCAAATGTTATAATCTTGCACAGAAGAAGTTACTTTGAAGCTCTATTTCAGTACATTGGTATATATATTATAGATAGATAGGTAATAGATGATATATAGATAGATAGATAGATGATAGATAGATAGATAGATAGATAGATGATAGATAGATAGACATTAAATAAATATTAACCATCCAAAAGTAAAAATAAAGGGTGAAATTTGTTTCACCTTATGCTAAATCTCAGCAACCATATTGGAGAAACATCTTAATATATTACGTTAAGTGGGTACATACAACTCAGTCAGCATGTTTATTATAACCAAGAAAGTTGTATTGGGGCTTAAAAACAATTAGTTAAAAATTAGTCAAAAAAAATGATTCCCTTCTTAAATTTTCCCCATTCATCAAATTTCATTGTTTTGTTACAAAATACAGTTTGTATCTCCTTGTCATCTTTACAGTGTCACTATATATTCTCCAAGAAGATTACAGTAGAATGTATCTAAATCCTATAAGGCTAAAATATATTACCTTGAAGAAATTTACCAATCATGATTCTACATAAAGATATTATGTCGTATTAAATAAATGACAGAAAGGTAAGACAATAAGAGAAAGAAAAGAATAAAACTACTGGGAATTATTTATATTTCTATATTTCTTCTTTTTAGCCTATTATAATCTATAAATGTAAACACTAAATATAAAGGCAAGATACTAAATATATAAATGGATGTTATTTATTTATTATTTATTTATTTTAAATATTTTATTTATTTATTTGAGATAGAAAGAGAGTGAAAGAGAGAGAGAACATAAGCAGAGGGAGTAGCAGGCAGAGGGAGAAGAAGCCTTCCTGTGGAGCAGGGAGCCCAATGCAGGGCTTGATCCCAGGACCTGAACTGCAGGCAGATGCTTAACTAACTGAGACACTAAGGCACTCCTGAGTGGCTATTTTAATAAAACTTAAGTTTATTCATTTTTCAGAAGCTAAGGGGAAAAAAAAAACCAGAAGTTTTCCACAATTTTATTGAGGTAGGGACAATTAGCTAATTAGCTAGGAATTTGTTCAAATCTGGAAAAAAGACAGAAAATAAGAGCCAAAATTACAAAGGAAAAGAAAAGTTATATGAGAAATGGCATATAAGCAAAACTAAGAACTCAGGTCTGGAAAATTATTATTAAAAGATTTTGACAGAAGCTTAAAATAACTTTAAAAGTTTTTTGAGTTTTTGTTTGTTTGTTTCCAGACAGCATTTCTCAAGCAATGAGACCTCCTCAGCACTACAAGGCAATAGAGGACATTCAATAATTCAAGATATTAGAGTGCAATCTAAAAGATAGTATAAAATGAAATGTTTGAAATGGTTGAGAAAAATTTTAAGACTATATAGAAATCATGAAAAAAATAACTTAAAATATATGAACAGGATGAAAAATAAGATAGTGCAAAAAGTAGAATGAATCATAAATTTTAATGACAGAATAATAAATATTTTGTTCTAATTAAACATTCAATAATCCACAATTAAATGGAAAACTGGGAAATGGAGAAAATAAGATATTTTATCATACAGTGCTTTGTTATAAACATTTAAAAACACATCTTTGACCAGAAGAAAAATTTTTTTCCCACATTGTGTTAGTTATGCAGCTAACAACTAGCCATTTAGGATTGAAGGTAGGCATGTAGTTTCTAATTTAAGTGGAATCTCTAAATGCATACCAATTCCAATAACTCTTAGTTCTAAAGTTTATTATCTACCAAAATTCACTGTCAATAATGTTAGCTCTCATCCCAGAAGACAACTAAAATTGAATTGTGCAAAACTTATATTCTCATTGCTTCCTCAACTTGACAGTTTCCAAATAACCAGTGAAAGCAATAGCCTTCGGCAGATGATTTTGACTATTAGCTTTATATACTGTCTTCAGTATATGTTAACTTGAAAGCAGTTTTATATCAGTCGCATAAATCATAGCCCTTCTCATAAACTAGAAGAGAAGAAAATAGACCACCTGACTGCACTACAAAAGCAATTGTAAGTCTTCAGAAATACGATCAAATACTTCACAAATTTAACCAAATAAAACATGCATAAATCTAAGCTGACTGAGTTTCCTCAGGGTATATGTAAAAAGATAAGACTCTGAATTGTGCATAAGCAGCTTTATTTCATTTTAAAGGGTTCTTTTTAAAGTCAACTCCTTTATGCATCGTCAGGAAAATAGTTATAATAAATTTGAAGAGCAGTTTGAAAGTCTTTTAAAAGAAGTGGAATTCTTATTAGCATGTTTTAGTATTTGTTAATAAAATAATTAGAGCTCAAAATAAGTTGACAAAACTTATGTGCACTTTAAATAAATATTGTGAAAAAATCGGGAAAAACTACCATAAAAATCATGAATCCAATATATTTTAACAGAAGCCAAGATCAGTTTTTCATAATGCTTTTACTCCAACTAATAATTTGAAAAATGCTTCTTTCCTTCTTCCTGTGTCCAAATAAAGTTAAATATGCTCTGATCTGCGATTAGAACGTGTATCCCCATAGTGTGTTTTGTGGGACACACGTATCACAAGATAATCTGTTGAAAAAGGATTTTGACGTCGTTCATATTGTAAATTATAAATTGAGAGGCAAGTTATGGCTACAGGGACAGGATCTGGAGCCAATTGCCTGGATTGGAAATGCGCTTTCCTAGTTCCTAAATTTTCTATATATTTTTAAAGATGACAAACCTCAGTGTCCTGAGAAAAATAGAAATAGTAACTGCATTCCTCAGGGGAAGTTGTTTTTTTTTAGGATTACATGAATTAATATGCAAAAAACTGCAATAGATACCTGGTACAATGGCTAATACGTGGCAACATTAGTGATTCTATCGTGTAATATCTGAGACATACAAGCATTTCTCAGAGAAAACCATATTCTCATGTGCTCAGATGAGGAATATAGACCAAGATTCTGCCAAGTATATTCCTTCTAGAATAAAAATAGAGACAATCCTTTATATATATTCATCCTCTGATTCTTTCCTAGTTTGTAGACTCCCCTAATTCCAGAATTCATGTTAATACAGAGCATAGAGGAGGCAGAGATTGCAGAACAGTATGAGACCCTATTCAAATTGGTCCCTGAATTGAGCTGGATATCTAACAGACCGCTCTGAAAAACCATGGATTCAGTCTGAGATATAAGAAGATATATCTGGATCTCTACAGACAGAATCTCTGGCAGTTGGTTTCTAGTTGTGAAGTGGGGAGCCATGATTCTGAGGACAGATATCAGAAGATAAATAGAAGGGGAAGGGAGCCTCCAGGATCCTGTGCCACTAGGGTGCAAAAGCCTCCCACACTGTGGACTGGAGGAACAGACTAGCAGACTGGTAGCAGTGGGGAAAGGACTTTAGGGCAGCTTCCAAACTGAAACCTAGAGCTGTGGGGGCATACACATGAACCGGGGGAAGCTAGCAGTTTTAGAAGCACAAAGAGCAGAGACATGCCTGGACATGGAAATGAGGGTTGGGAGTGCTGCTGTGGGGGTGCATAACCCAGGACACTGCAGTTTTTAGCAGGACAGACAAAAACAGAGGCAATGCATCCTAAGAGCTCAATGGAGAACAGACCGTAATCTCTCTGTTCTGAGACAGAAGTTTAAATACGATGACTTCTGCTCTGACTCTTGGAAAAGACATGGAAAGTTGCCAGGGAAAGCTGCCAAAGAACAAAAGTACCCCAGAACCATTTTTCACTGAACCCATCCCCCTCCACAGGGGGCAGGGTAATTCTGTCCAAATAGGGTTGCCTGCATAACAGTGAGGCAAGCCCCTCCCCCAGAAATAGGCTGGAAGAACAAGAAGCCAACAACCCTAAGGTCCCTATAAAACAGGCACATCTTACTTGGGTTGTGGTCAATAATTTGAACTCTGTACTTTCCCTCAACCACCCCTCAACAGAATGACTAAGAGGAGAAACCCCCAACATAGGAAAAGGCAGACTGTGACCTCTGCCACAGAACTAATGGATATGGAAAGAAGCAAGATGTCAGAAATAGATTTCAGGGTAACAGTTATGCAGACAATAGCTAGGTTAGAGAAGACCATTAGTGGCAACATAGATTCTCTAAGGGCAGAAATGAGAGTTGATCAGGAAGAACTTAAAAATTTTATCAATGAGATCCAATCTAATCTAGATACTCTAACAGCTAGGGTAAACAAGGCAGAAGAACAAATTAGTGATCTAGAAGACAAACTGATGGAAAAGAATGAGCAGGAGGAGGCTCAGGAACAAAGAGCTTAAAATCCATGAAAACAGAATTAGAGAAATAAATGATGCCAAAAAACACTCCAATGTTGGAATTATGGGGATCCCTAAGGGGGTGGAGAGACAGAAAGGACTAGAAGATATATTTCAGCAAATTATAGCTTAGAACTTCTTTAATTTGGAGAATGAAACAATATTCATGTCATAGAGGCAGAGAGGACCCCTCCCAAGATCAAGGAGAACAAATTAATGCCCTGCCATCTAATAGTAAAACTAACAAATCTTAGAACCAAGGGAACTATCTTACAGGCAGTTAGGAGAAAGAGTTTCCTTATGTACATAGAGAAGAACATCAGAATAATGTCAGGCCTGTCCATGGAGACCTGGCAAGCCAGAAAGGACTGGCAAGACATATTCAGGGTCCTAAATGAGAAGAACAGGCAGCCAAGAATACTTTATTGGGCAAGGCTGTCATTTATAATGGATGCAGAGATAAAGATCTTCCAAGACCAGCAAAAATTGAAAGAATATGTGAACACTAAGCCAGCCCTGAAAGAAATATTAAGGGAGGTCCTATAAAAGGAGAAAGGCCCCAAAAGTAACATAAAACAAAAATTTACAGAAATAATCTATAGAAACAAAGACTTCACAAACAACATGATGACAATAAAATCATCTTTCAATAATCACTCTGGAAGTGAACAGCCTAAGTGCTCCCAAAAAACAGCACAGGGTTTTGCAGTTTGGATAAAAAGGACCCATCCATATGCTGTCTACAAGGACTCATTTTGAACCTAAATATACACCTAGAATGAAAGTGAAGGGATGGAGAAAAAATTTTCATGCCAACAGACTGCAAAAGAAAGATGGGGTAGCAATTCTCATATCAGACTCACCAGATTTTAAGCTAAAGACTATAGTTAGAGATACAGAAGGATACTATATCATTCCTAAAGGGTCTATCCAATAAGAAGATCTAACAATTATTAGATTGTTAGGCCCCCAGCATGGGAGTAGCCAACTACATAAGCCAACTGTTAGCCAAAATAAAGAGACATACTGATAACAATACATTAATAGTAAGAACACATTAATAGTAGGAGACCTCAACTCTCATCAATAGACAGATCATCTAAGCAGAAAAATCAACAAAAAAATTTGAATGACACACTGCACAAGATGGACCTTATAGATATATACAGAACATTCCACTCTAAAATAATAGAACACTTATTTTTTTTAATGCACATGGAACTTTCTCCAGAACAAACCACATACGAGTCACAAATCAATTCCCAACCAATACCAAAAGGTTGAGGTTATTCCCTACATATCTAAGACTATAGTGCTTTGAAACTGGAACTCAATGACAAGAAAAATTTTGGAAGAAATTAAAACACTTGGAAGTTAAAGACCATCCTCCTCAAGAATGTTTGCATCAGCCAGGAAATCAAAGAACTTAAACAATTCATGGAAACCAATGAGAATAAAAACACATCTGTCTGAAATCTATGGGATATGGCAAAGGCAGTCCTAAGGGGGGAATGAATAGCCATCCAAGCCTCACTCAAAAAAATAGGAAAATCCTGAATACACAAACTGTCTTTACACCTTAAAAAACTCGAGAATCAACAACAAATAAATAAGCCTAACCCATGCATAAGAAGGGAAATAATTAAGATTAGAGCAGAGATCAATGAATTAGAAACCAGAAATACAGTAGAACACATCAACAATACTAGAAGCTGGTTCTTTGAAAGAATTAATAAAATGGATAAACCATTGCCCAGACTTATCCAAAAGAAAAGAGAAAGAACCCAAACAAACAATGAATCATGGAATACCACATCAAAAACTAATGATGTACTATGTGATGACTAACATAATAAAAAAAAGTACAGAGTCTCAAAGGAGATTTTTCTGAGAGAAAAACCTATTACTCAGTTTTTGACTATTAATTTTATAAACTTCTCATATCTTGCTTTCTCTCTCAGAGCTCTCTCCATTACCAGAATTGTAATTAGCTTATTTTGAAACTTAATGATAATTTTAATAATATAGTTAAAATCAAAAGGATTAGTATTTAATAGAATTTGTCACTCTGAATTTAATAATGTAAAATATGAAAAGATAACAAAATTACATTGTATGGTCTTGTAATAAGTTCTTACATAGCAATACATTTTTAAAATTTATTCAATTTATTGACCTTAAAATCTCAACATCAATTTCAAAGTAATCTATATGCAATGTCTTTTCTTGAGATGAATGCTGGAAGAAGTGACTTAAGAATTCTGATCATCAAGAGCAACAACTAATTGGGGGTAAGAAGCAGATATTTGTCTATGAACGAATTCATTTTTGTAATCCACTGAATCAAAAATATAATCCGTGCACATTGATACTTAGTTTTCCTCAGATATTTAGAATAGGACAGGTAAAAGACAGATTTTCTTCTTGGCAATTGTCTCTTCAGACCCAAAAAAAAAAAAAAAAAAAAAAAGGCACTGGCTCCCAATCTTGGAACCTCCCCCAAAGCTGCAAGTCATTCAGGGTGTGTAGGCATGAGATAAGGGTGAAGGATCCTTGTCATCTGTCCTCCCCCAAAGGAGTGTTTCCAACCAAAGAACCCACTGAGAAAACAGAGTGGATTTATTTCCACAAATGTGGGTCAGGTGTATCACTACAATAAATAAATAAATAAACAAACAAACAAACAAATAAACTTAGAATGGTCTGCTAGCATACATAGTTTATAAAAGCTCATATCAAGAAATCCAATAAGGTAAAACTGTAGGAAATTTTGTCTTAATGTAATTATCATTTTTGGAAATCTGTGGAAAAGATAAAAATTAATGCACCAGAAACAGAAAAACAACTTAACACGGCTCAAAATCTTAACATTATCCATGTGGCAAACACTTTATTTCAATTAAGAGTCTTATGATGTTTCATTGTTCTCTGGCATCTGAAAATGAATGACATCTGACTTTGTTGCTTTTAAGAAAGATGTAGAAAAGAGAGCTGAATTATTTACCTCATTGCTTTCACTTTCTGTGTTTGAATTTTCATGTTTCTTTTGATCTGGAGAAATAAAATCATTTTCAGGATGACATATAAAAATTTAGAAGTAAAGTTCAATGCAAGAAATTGCAACAACTAATGCCACAATTTTAAGTTATTATGTGTTATATGCGCTTAAATTATGAAGTAACTTTAGATTTGCACCAAATATATATGACTGTTTATACTTTTATTTTCTTTCATATTTCAAAAATTAGATGTTTATATACAACATGATTTGAATTTATTTGGTGGGGGGGAACTTGGACAAAGGAAGAGGGAGAGAAACAATTTCAGGCAGGCTCCGTGCCTAGAATGGAGCCTGATGTGGGACTGGGCGTGGGGTTTGATCACATGACCCATGAGTTCATGACCTCAGCTGACATTGAGAGTGGGTCATTCAACAGACTGAGCCAGCCAGGAGCCTCTGACATCTTTCAGTGCTGAAAATGGGTTGTTAAAAACTAAAAAATGACCTTATTTTTTGATTATCATTTCACACCTAGATTTATTTTTCATTTGCAAAAACAATATCTAGATACCCAAACAGAGATTTATTTTTTGGCATTATTTTCAGTCAAAACCAAAAAGACCTCCCCCCCAAAATAACCCTCCAAGTAGTTTTGCTTTAAGCAGAAATCAGTAACATATTTTAAAGAAATTATCTTATCTTTACAAAAGAATTTAATCATTGTTGTAATTATCCAGTAGTTAATTCCCATAGGTACACTATGATGTAATTATATATATTGAAACATCTTGTATAACATTCATTCCACAGAGAGTAAAAACTGTGGGCTCATGGAATATGAGAGCCAAATGGGGTGTTATAAAGCACACGGTTCAACTTTTTCATCTGACTTATCCATGGTCATGTGGCATACAAATATTAATGGAATCCCCATTATGTATCTTTCCACTAAAATAAATAACATCTTGGGCGCCTGGGTGGCTCAGTGGGTTAAGCCGCTGCCTTCGGCTCACGGCTCAGGTCATGATCTCAGGGTCCTAGGACCGAGTCACGCATCGGGCTCTCTGCTCAGCAGGGAGCCTGCTTCCCTTCCTCTCTCTCTACCTGCCTCTCCGTCTACTTGTGATTTCTCTCTGTCAAATAAATAAATAAAATCTTTAAGGAAAAAAAATAAAATAAATAACATCTTTTGATGATGATTCATGGAGTTAAGTAGGTTATACACAAAAAAATTTACTTAAAATTTATCTAGGAAGATTCTAAAAAAAATATTTGAGCACAAGATCAAATTTCTTGAAATTGAAGTTTGTGCTTTATCAGTTTCTTTGATAAGTTATCCCTTTAGAGTGTCTAATATAAAACAATTACCCATGGGGAAGACCATACAATTTACAAACCTCCTAACTTAAAATAAGGAAGTATTCAGGCAACCAAGACATACAGATAAAATAAGGAACATTTGTACTTGAGATATAGTCAATTGTATTTTCTTTAAATTGTTCTTGAGATTTTTAACTATTATCCTTTAGTGCTATGGAATTTATTTTCACATCTTACATATTTAAATATGCTCTTTAGCTATGACCAAATTTAAAATCCATTGCATTCAATGCAATTACTACCTACATCTTCCACGGTACTAAACTATTTATTTGAACAAGAACATTTAAAGTAGTTCAATCTTGTTCATTGTATCTTGAGGTATAATTATGCAAGCCACTGATTTTATAGTTTGTCTGTTTTATAATAAGACTCAATGATCTGGCAAAAACACTGATATAAAAGACCATCAATTATTTCCTTTATTAGAAACCGCATTTTTAGTGTTCAGAGAGTTAACTACAAAATGTCAGAATTCACTGGGTTTTGCTTTTTCATGCTGAATAATGATGATTATCAAAGAATCTGATCTATCTTAAGAATTAGATTTTCAAAAAGGAGGTGAGAGAGAAAAATTGACCTTTGATAAGATCACGGATGGATGGAAGAATCAAATAAAATACTCAGTGTGTCACTTCTACTTTCAATAAGAATGTTGAATATACTGAATGTTTTGAATATACTCAGAAATGGTCTCACTGTATTTAATGGTCACTTCCCTAAATAATAATATTCTTAGTGTTTCTCATATTTATATCAAATAAAAATATAAGTGCCATGGATATGAAACACTATAAATTGTGAAGTTGGTGTAAACATTGTTAAGAAGATGATATGGACATGGATTTCAGTCTAGGCCAGATCTCTCATCAAAATGGCCACTGGGCTGTGAAATAAGCAAAATGTACTTTGAAGTCAGCAAAAATTCTAAACATAATAATTTCAATAATTATTCAAATAATAATTTCAAAGCAAAATTTCAAGTTCTGTATCAAGGACAACTTTTGAAGGTCATATTTCAGCAATCAAAAAATAAATGTCACATAAAAGGGATTAAAATGATCATATAAAAACCATCATGATTATAATCATAGGTGGAAATTGAAGACTAAAATTGAGGCCCCTCTAACTATCCTCTTTCTAGCCTTATAGGAGAATAATTTCCACTCAGCTGACCTTTCCAGATGACCTGGAAATTGATTATTAGTACCCCACCTTTCCATTTTAAACATTCAAAAGAAGAATCCAAAGGGCTGGTTTAGTGTTCTCATGACCCTCAACTGGTATTGTCTAATGTGATAACATGTCCTTCTTTAATTTACAATCTCTATATCATTTGTTCTTCTATTCCTTAACACTTCCCTCTTCTAATCACTATTTTTCACTATTTCACTATTTTTCCAATCTTTTTCTCTCTAGGCTCTCAGTCTATTAAACATCCATCTTGAGTTGCCCTTTCAAATACAGGCTACTAACCTAGATTTTGGCTACTGGTTAAAAGTAAAAGGCTATTTGACTTAGGATATGTATTTTAATAACTTTGAACCTGAGTTTCTTCCTAAATTGGGAGTCTTAGTTCATAATTTTTTTTGTGGATATTAGCTAAGTGTGTAAAGCTAGCACCAAATAAATGGCAGGTTATAAACAAAATAACAAAAGAAGATAATTATTGATACTAATGGTAACAGTAATGGTAGCAGCAATAGCATAATAATCGCCAATGGATAGTAGTAATGCGTAGTATTAAGTAGTAATACTTACTACTTACATTTTTGATGAGTCCTAGTCTAAGTTTTTTTACATATATTAACTCATTTAGTCCAATAATAATGGCATAGATGCTATTCTTATTTCCGCCTTATAGGTGATAAAAACTGAGGCTCAGGGCATTATATAAATTGTCACAGCAACTGGGAGGATTTGGGTCCAAGGTACTTTTATTATAACACATGAATTTACCACTACATTGAACAAGCAAACATTGTTCTATCCAATCTGGTGTGTCCTATTTTGTTTTTGCTTTTCTTATTGTTTTTGCTTTGAATTTTTCTGAATTGTTTTATTATTTATAATGGTTAAAATCCAGTATCTTTTTATTTACTATATATCTCATTTAATGATTTACATATAAAAAATGTACCTTGTAATACAGACCACCGATGTAAAGACCTTTGTTTATAGAGTAAGTAGTTCTGGATGTTTCCTCTCTCATATTTCAGAGGATGAAAAACAAAACCCAAAGCTTTACTCTTGAAGTTATGGAAATGTGTGATCTAAGCCAGCACTGTCTCCACTGAGGTGGTGGCCAAAATACTTCACCTTTCTAAGTCAATGGTCTGTTTTATAAAATATAAATTGATGTGTAGTTGGTGTAAAAGATTCCTTCCAGCTGCCAGTATTGTGTATATTCATGTTTGCATGTGTGTGTGATTAATGAATATAGAAGGCAAACAAAACTATGTCCATAAATAAGACTTATATTAAATTAAAACAGATTATGATCAAATTTATGTGTAATTTTGAAAAACAGTAAATGTTTTAAGATATTTAAAACAAAAAGTTGGATAAGTCATTCACTGTTGGAAATTGAATTATGATTTTTAAATTTATATTGACATCTAAATAAATATAAGTACAGGCATGCATTATTTCTCAGACATTTGGGAAAGGTATAGAATGAAAAATATGACATAGAGACAAGAGAGAGGAGAGTGAGAAAGATTATACATGTAATTAAAACAATGGTCAAAATAATTTTTCTTCATATTAAACACAAAGGTACAATTTTCCATGAGTAAAGGAATTTAGGTTTTGCCATTTTTTTAATAATCAAAGTAGATCTGATAAAACCACTTTGGGTGGAAATATTTAAAAGATGTATTACAAAAATGTTGTTAAATGTTAGCTGATGTTTGTTGAGCCATTATGTGGTAGACACTATATCAGACATTTTACGTATTTTATGAATTTTCATAAAAACACCATATTTTATTTCAATGATATACCTAAAATATATTTGACACCATTTTGAACAACTCTTCCTCAATATGACATTAATTTCCACACTACTACCTTATTTAGCTGAACATGTTAATAGGATAAACTTGAGTCCATTATTTGTTATTTCAAGAACCAACCATGACAGACTCTTTGGTAGCTTACTCAGTAGTTTTTCCCTACCTTATTTTTTCTTGTTTGTTTCTAATTAAAGAGGCTAAATATATCAGTTACTTTATTTCTCAAATTCCTTTGCAGCTAAAGGCACCTAGTCAGTTCATTTCTAGACAATGAGACAAGCCAGAAAGTCACCTGGAATGGTAAGAAAAATATTTTCTTCTTTGATAAATTAAAGGAAGGAAAGGGGGAGGAAGAAAAGCAGAGGAGGGGAGAAAATCCTTGCCTGCATTTTCATTTTACATGGGTGTGAGAGAATACAATGCAGATTGCTCAGGTGGTCAAATTGTGACCATGAGAGGAAAAGTCAATAGAATCAAGCAGAACCCGATACTCCAACCAGAACCCTCTGAAGCAACCCAGGAACTACCCACTTCTAGTTATGTGAAACATTACTGATAGTGATGCTCTTAGCTAGTTGTGCCCAAGGCACTCACCTGGATGCATATTTACTCAGAGCAAGCCCCGTGGGCATCCTCACCACAATCATCAGGACCGGTGTTGTGGTTAGATGGGCCCTTGTGGTTCTCATTATGATTGCAGGACATACTTCGGGAAAACAGTCAGAGATCTTTGAAGAATAAGATTTATTACAAGTCCTAGAGGGTGGACAGCATAACTGTCGGCCACACAGCAGGTTCATACATGGTTAAACAAAAAGGGAGAGAGTGTGGAGCTCTGCCTTCACTGGTGTCCGAAGATGATGTACTTAGGGTTTCAAAGATTTACCGTTTTATTTGGCAAATTAATGTGTAAGGTGGCATTTTTTAGGAAAGGAGAAACAGAGTCACTAAAGCAGTCAGTTATCCAGGATACTCAGTTCTTTCTAAAAGAGGAACTTCATGGGGGTGGGGTAGCCTGGTTCATTACCTAATTGTTTTTCTTTTTTTTTTTCCTTTTTTTTTTTCTCCTAATTGCTTTTCTAGCAGCTATGACATACAGCTGGCAATATGTTTATTCCAGGTGGATGTCTTTGAGATGATGTCTCAACAATCAATATCTTAATGTTTGCCACTTACATTATCATCAAAAAAGTTTAACATCAGGCAATTATATGACACTGGTCAGTAGTGTGGTATCTATTACTAGGAGATGTGACTTTTTCCTCAAATATCATCAAAGTCCTACTGTAATATTCCATTGTCTAAAAATTACACCGTGAAGTTAATAACCAATAATGATATGTACATTAATCAGGGAAGGAAGAGAAAGGCAATAATAAATTAATTTAGATATGTATATGATTATGAATAAGTGATAATTCAGAAATAAAATACACGCAGCCATCATAGTCTTTGTTCATGTAACTAGCCATGATATTTATAACTTTATTTATTCCTATTTGCACATTTCCTTTTGCCATGACCCTTTTAAAAATAAATATTTCTGCAGAAATTCAGGTCACCCACTTTTGGTTCATTATAAATTTTTTCCTTCAAATTCTTCTGTTATTCCTGTGAATTACTTGATTGTTCAAAAGACTTTCATATTTTTATAGATGTGATAAAAAGAATGTTTCCATAGAAAACCAAAATAACTTTCCTATGCATATGTTGACTAATTTCAACATTGTATTTCATTGTGTTCTGTTAAAAATCAAGGATGCAAAATATTTCTGTCCAAAGCCATACCTAAGAGATGATTCCAGGAATTTTTGTTGAATAATTATAGTTAACAATATAACTATTATATTTTAAGTATGATTATATAGCAGGCTATATGTAGAACAATTCTAAGAAAATGAGTATAGATAAGGAAATAAAAGCTATACATTGGGTAGAAGGAAATAAAATTATCTCTTTCACAGACTACATCTTAGAAAAATCTAAGCAATCCACTAAAAACTATTAGAGTGAAGAAAAATCTCAACAAGTTTATGGAGACAGTATGATTATACAAAAATCAATTATATTTCTGTACACTAGCAATGAATAATCCAAATTCAGGAAACAATTCCATTTAATACAGGATGTAAAATAATAAAATATTCAGGAATAAATTTAACAAAAGAAGTGCAAGTTTGTAGACTAAAAGCTATAAAATGTTATTGAAAAAATCAAATATCTAAATTAATGATAAGTCAATTCTAAAGATTTAATATTAAAATTGCCCCAATCAATCTATGGAGTCAATACAGCATTTTTCAAAATTCCAGCTGACTTCTTTGCAGAAACTGACAAGCTGATCCAAAAATTCATATGGACATCCAAATGATCTGGAATAGCCAAAAACATACTGAAAAAGAAAAAAAGTTGGAGTATCAAAGTTCCCCATTTTAAAGCATACTATAACAATCAAGACAGTGGTACTGGCACTGGCACAGTGGAATTGAACTGAAAGTCCCGAAATATACCCTTAAAACAAACTGATTTTTGACATGGTTGCCAAGACATTCAATAGTGAAAGAATACTCTTTTCAAAAAGTGGTGCTAGGACAACTGAATAGCCAAATGCAAAAGAATAAAGTCAGACCCCTACTTTGCACCCTAATTAACCCACAGTGGAATATGGAGCTATATGTAGAAGCTAAAACTATAAAACTGGAAAGAAAAGAATGCAGTAAACATACATAACCTCTGTTTCTTAGAAATTACACCAAAGCACAAGGGAAAAAAGAAAAAATATATATATGAATTGCATTTTCCCAAAAGTAAAATCTTTGGGACTTCAAAGAATAGTGTCCAAAAAAAGAAAGTAAAATATTCAGAATGGAAGAAAAAATTTGTAAATCATATTCATGATAAGAGGCTCTATCAGAATATCTAAAGAAGACTTACAACTCAGTGATCAAAAAAACAAATAACCCTATTGAAAGATTTATGGAAGACCTGAATAGACACTTCTCCAAAGAAGATATACCCAGGTCCCACAGGTCCAGTAAATGCACATGAAGATGTTCAACATCTTAGTTATTGGAGAAATGCAAATCAAAATCACAATGAAATACCTCTCGATATTTGCTAGGATTGCTAAAATAAAAAGTCAGCCAATAATAAGAGTTAAAGAGGTTATGGAAAATTTGATACTTTCCAATATTGCTGATGGTTTATATGATGCCTCAACTTTGGAAAACAAGCTATTTGTTTTTTAAAATGTTAAACATACACTTACCACATGACCCAAAAAGTCCATTCTTAGATATATACCCAGAAAGTAAAAACATATACCCCCCAAAAACAATACATAAATATCAACATTATTAATAATAACCAAAAAATAGAAACAGTTCAATCATCCATTGATTGTGAATGATAAACAAAATGTGGTATATCCATATAGTGAAATACTTGTTTGACAATAAAAGAGAATGATGTACTGACATCAACTTCAACATGGATGACCCTTATAAACATTTTTAAGTGAATGGTTCCAGTCACAAAAGCTGATATATTGTATGACCCCCTTTATATTAATTATCCAGAACAGACAAATGCATAAAGGCAGAAAGTAGATGGTTACCATGGGTTAGGGGAATGGGGGGCAAGAAAAAGATGAAGAGACTGAAAGAGTATATAGTTTTTCTTTTGGGTGATGAGAATATTTTCAAACTAGTGGTGATGGTTACACAACTACAGGAATACACCAAAAAACATTGAATTCTCCATTTTACAAGGCAAAAGTTATGTTAGGTGAATTATATCTCAACCAAGATGTTATGAATTTTTTAAAAAAATTATTATAACCACATCTAATACAGCCCAAATGTAAATGATTTCCAGGGCAAAAACTAAAAAGAATTTTACCACCATTCACCCTCTAGCTATAGAGCTTGTAAGAAGGAAGGCATAATAATTCCCTTCTTCTCTGTGATGAGTTGCTTTGCCAGAATGAGACACTGAGCTTTTATCACATGAAAGTGCAAAGAGTGAACCTTGAGTTTAAGTTTGAAATCATATTGTTTCAAAAAGTTTATCTATCCAATTGGCTAGATCCTTAATTCCTATTTGCTTTATCAGGTAGCAAAACCAAACCATGTTCCTCCCACTACCTAAGCAGTATTAATGGAAACAAGTAATGATTTTACTTCATTTTATTATCTATATCATTTTACTGATGTGTAGAATCGACTTAATGGTGGTTTTAAGCATACCATTTTTAATGTCTTTGGGGGATGAAGACAGTTTGCCACATTAAGTTTTTACATTAAGATTTGCTATATGATTTCATGAATGATCAGACTCAATGCTTTCTAAGGAAGCATTTGAATCTATAAATCACCCTTAAAGATAAAAATATGTTTGCTATATATTAAAACTCTGAAAACTAGTTGTGTTTAAATGAAAAAAGCAAATATAAAGTTTTGGAAGGTTCACAGGGAATTTAGATTAAAAATTTGCGTAGACCTATTCACAACTCATGTTGTGTAGCTAGTTTTTGGTTGGTCTGTTGTTACTGGATTATCTGAATGGTGAACCCATTTCTCTCTCTCTCTCTTTTTGCTTATTAGAAAAAAAATGATAAGTATAATAGTAACCAACTTCTATTTTGAAAATCTCATCCAAGTTTATTTTCTCAAGGTATATAGATATTATAATACATACAAGCTGTGGGTTTTTTAGAAAAAATTTAATGTGTGTTCAATATCTAATTCATTATTTCAAGCCAAAATTTTAGCATTTCTCTGTAACACTTAGCTGTAATAGACTATATATTTTTCCTTTTTCTTCAAAGTTCTCAGTTCAAAAAGACAAATAAAATACAAAATAATGATTTCATGAAACACATAGTAAAAAGTTAAAAGTGAATTCTATACTAATCTTTCAATATCCCTTGGTATTTGGAAATATACGAACTTCTCTATTATCTCCTCCATCAATGTCCCTAAGGCACTCAAGTCTACTTTACAATAGAAGTCATAAGGACCAGTTTTGTATATTTGATGAATAATATTCTATACACATATATGCAGTCTTTTGAAAATAAACAATGTTGGAAAATATGCATACAATTCTAATTCTTTACTTTTTTCATCTAACAAAATATCCTCTTAGATCCATACATGAAGAATCTCATTTCTATAAACATTATTATTTTATGTATGATATGTAACAATTGATTTTTAAGTACATCATACCAATGGAGACTTTCTTTCCTATGTTTTGGTATTACAAAACAATTGTATTTCACAAATATGCATAAAAATCTGAAGAAAAAAATTCTTAGAAGGGAAATTTCCAGATCAAAGTGTATTTGACTCAGAAATGTTTTTTAACATTTTTATTTTAATTTTTTAGGTTTAACATTTTTTAACATTTTTTTCATATTTGACTCATTCACAAAGAACTCCAAGTTTGTCAATTTACATTCCATTCCAATCAGAAATGAATTAAATGCTTATTTTTCCATAAGTTCCTCAATTCAATGTGTTCTCAAACTTCTTTTTAACTTTATCAAATTAATAAATGATGACATGGTATTATAATTTTCATTTGTATTTTTCTTTTTTTTTTAAGATTTTCTTTCTTTATTTAACAGAGAGAGAGAGATCACAAGTAGGCAGAGAGGCAACCAGAGAGAGGGAGAAGCAGGCTCCAGATGAGCAGAGAGCCCCATGCAAGGTTTGATCCCAGAACCCTGGGATCATGGCCTGAGCCAAAGGCAGAGGCTGAACCCACTGAGCCACCCAGGTGTCCCTGTATTTTTCCTCTAATATGAGATATTAAAAGCCATCATACTATTTTTCTCATAATGTACTTTATTTCTTGTGTTTACTGGTACATGTTTTATCAATTTTTAGGAACTTTAATGTATTGTTAAATTAGCCTTAGTCTTTATATTTTGAAGTATAAACCAAGGAAAAAGAAAAAGGAGGAGGAAAGACAGAAAGATAACTGTTTGGGGGATGAGAATCCAGGGAATGGTAAATAAGTATAAGAGGAAAAACTTTAGAAAATATCAGAGTGAAGTAGAAATACAAAATAACAGGAAAATATAAAACTGTCCTTTAGACAAAAAGTGAATGCAATAAATCAGAAGAAACCAAATGTAAAAATAAAAAAAAAAGTAAACATATGCACAGGCACTTGCCATCACATTTATACTCTGGATAGGCTCGCTAAAATAACATAACAGTGCCATCCTGATGCTTATCTCTTCTGAGATGGCTCACCCAGTGATCAACACACTTACTTAACACGTCTGGGACTCACTGAGCAGTGGCCCACTCGTGTAATAGCTGATTTACAAGATGGAACTTTTTCCCAAGGGACAATTTGTGTACTAGATTCAGAGTTACACTACAAATAGTCCTACATTATTGAGATATTTAGAATTGTAGTAATAGCTAAGAATTTGAATGACTTATCCTCAAATAAGTCATGACTAAGGTAATATATATGCATATGCTTTAATCTTGTAGCCCCTTCTTCTTTATGTTGATTAAGAACTTTGACAATCTGGGGCACCTGGGTGGCTCAATGGGTTAAGCCTCTGCCTTCGGCTCAGGTCATGATCTCAGGTCCTGGGATCAAGTCCCGTGTGGGGCTCTCTGCTTAGCAAGGAGCCTGCTTCCCCCAGAGTGCTATCCACTCTGCCCTCTTGTGATCTCTCTCTCTCTCTCTCTCTGTCAAATAAATAGACAAATAAATCTTTAAAAAAAAAAGAAGAAGAAGAAAAAGAACTTTGACAATTTGACTCCATTTTTCCCTTCGGTCCACTCCAACTAATGTCTGTCAGAATTCATATAGACAAACTTACCAGGCAGCTTACCAGTTCTTGAATATTTTCTCTCTGTTGAATTTAACCCCCATTTCACCAAACCTTTATATTCCTAGGCAATAGAAGACCTTATATTAGCCAGAACTGCTTTACTTGCTCTCTCTTTTCTAACCAACAGTTATATATACCCACAATCAAATTTCTCTTCAATTTATGCTTACCCATAGTACTACTTTGATATTTACATTTATAGTTATGACTCCAAGTTTCTTTACTTGGCTACCTTCTTGTCAATACCTTGTTCGACTCCTTCCTACATTTGTTCTCCCTGTCACACAATTCAAAAAAAAACATCAAAATTAAACAAAAACAAAACAAAACAGTTCAGTGCTGGAAGAAGTCAGTTTCCATGTTCTCTCCTTCATGTATGACACTCAGGTGAGTTTCATAATACATTCATGAACTTCAGTCCAGCTCTGAAAGTCCTCAAAATGTGTCTACATGTCTCTTTTCATTCCATTTCTTTTCATTCCATTATCCACAAAAACTATAGTAACTCCATTTGTATCATCAGAGGCTTAATACTAGTACTCCTTTCCTGGATTACCAAATTTCCTACTGAGACAGAAAACAGAGGCTTTCTGGTGAAATATTATAAACTTCCTCTCTTTTCCCAATATACAGACTCGTGGGTAACTCCATCGTGTTTCATCCCCCATTTCTTAGGGAAAAGGTCTAGTAATGCTTTCTTCTACTTGCAGAGAAAGGGCAGTTTAGATGTAAAACTTGTCACTTCATTGAACACCAGGATTTTGATTTTACCAATTATTCAGGCATCAGTTTTCTCTTTCTTTAGTGTCAATGCCCACCTACTGATTTTCAAACTTGGCTACGATTACCATTATCTGAAAGTTTTTAAAAATTCCAGGAAGTGCCCATACCACACTTCTAGAAATTCTGATTCAGTTGGTCTGGGAGACACAGGCTTTGGTATGTTCTTAAAGCTTTTAGTGACTCTAAAGTGCAGGCAGAGTTGAGAATTCATTTTTTTATTCCCTGTCTATTACAGCCAACTTCTGGAGTTTTGCTTCCTCAACTATTTTTTGCTGCTTACATATCTTTATGGATTCCTCCACATTAGCTTTCAGCATATAAGCCCAAGTCTTTCATACACTAATAACTTTTAAAAACTTTCCTTCCAGTGTATGCTCATTCTGGCTAGTGCTCCTTCCTTCTATTTCTTCTGAGAGAGAAGTCTAGACGTGCTTCCTCTATTTCCTCACCTTCCTTAAATTTACACTGAAATCCATCCTACACCCAGATCACTTCACTTAACAAGAACTTTCAAAGGTCATCAATAATCCACTTAATGCCTAAACCAATAAATGGTTTTTAGGCTTCCTCTTAATTATATTTAATCCATAGACCAATCCCTTTTACTTGGAATCCCTTTACTCTTTAGCTTCTTTGGTACACCCGTTTCTTGGTTTTTCTTCACCTTGAAAGGTACCTCAGTTTTATTCTGGGGGTTCATCTTCTTCCATCCCCCTTCAAATGTTGTTTTACTATAGTTTTATATTTTCCCAGTCCCCAATTCTCAATTTACACATTTTACTTGAATGAATAAATTTATTTGCATAACTCCAACTATCACCTAAATCTCAAGAACATACATGTACATGTAGGTATATACATGTGTGTCTGCGCATGGATGTGGATTCTAATTCAATGCTTCTCAAACTTTAATGCATATTTAAATCATGTGGGGATCTTGTTTAAATGAAGCTTCTGTACATCTGAGCTGGGACCTGATATTCCGCATTTCTTTTTTTTTTTTTAAGAGTTTATTTATTTATTTAACAGACGGCGGTCACAAGTAGGCAGAGAGGCAGACAGAGAGAGGCGGGGGGTTGGGGGGGAAGCAGGCTCCCTGCTGAGCAGAGATCCCAATGCGGGGCTCAATCCCAGGACCCTGAGATCATGACTTGAGCCGAAGGCAGAGGCTTTAACCCACTGAGCCACCCAGGTGCCCTGACATTCTGCATTTCTAATAGCTTTTAGGTGATGCTGATGCTGCTATTACAAAGACTGCACTTGGATTAACAAAGATCTAGCTCTCTTTCTTGAGTTTTAGATCCACTAATCCAACTATCCATTGAATATCTCTACTTGGTTGTGCCATTGGTATTCAAACCACTACATCTGAACTGATTTACCAATATATCTTCTCAAATTTGTTTTTCTTCTGTATACTCCATCTCACAAAACATTCAGACAAGAAACTGTCAAATGAGAATTGTAGAAATCACTCTTGATTTCTCCCTGTTATTCGGCCCATTGCTTCTAATCAATTCTCAAGTTGAAACCATTTCATCTCAAGTGAGTCTGTTATTAACCAAAAGTTTCAGATATTCTTTATTTCAGGATCATATTAAATTTTGCTCTGATTATGCAACAACTTCAAAAATTATCCCCCTGCCTCAAGTATTACATGCTTCAATTATACTATAAATTGTCTCTACAGTGACTTTTCTAAATCACACAGCTGATGAGTCACTTTCATAAATAAAAGTTTTAATGACTTCTAATAGATTTCAGGACATAATCTGAATTTAGGATGGCTCAACATCTCTACCTACCTATGAAGTTTAATAATATCTCTCCCTAGACCATACATATGTCCCATAAAGGAGACATAGATTTTCTTGGCATTGTACTACTAAATAGGCTCCTATTTCTGTCCAGAATATCCCTACTGTTTAATGTGATGAAAAGCCTTTCATTTTTGAGAAGTTTTGATACAATGACCTCCTGACCACCACGAACCAAAGCCTATCTTCTCACCGACACTCACATATATGCATCATTGTCCTTGCCATACTTTACTATGCTGATAACCATCAGTATGCTTTGTCCCTTTACCTCATATGCTGTTAAAGGGCAGAGGATGTATCTTATTGGTCTTTATATAACCACAGTCTAGCACAGTGTATCAGACATAATATGTCCCATAAATTAATGGTTAGTTGCTTAAAGGAAAAAGTGACTAATGATATCTCTAAAATACACAGATATCCTAAACATCTTCTAAATATACAAAAAAATCTAAAATTAGCAGCAAAATCTTAATACCCTATGTATTTTATTACACTTCATTTATTTGAAAATGACTTAGAATATTGAATATTACTAATGTCAACTTTATTGAGAACAGGCATGGAATTTGCAATGTCTCATAAACATCAATCTAGATCAGATACCCATTATGTGTACTCTATGTTCTTGCAAAATTCTCCTTTCCTCGTCTTTTAGTGCAGCCTACACACCTTTACGATATTAATCTTCCTGAAGTTTTCAGAATATTACTTTCATTCAAAATCTTTTCATTTTTCTTCATTTTAATAGATACAACTATCAAGATCTAGTCTCATCACACCGTCAGAATTTTTTCACTAAAATTTTTCTTTTATGTAATATCTTAATCTTTTGGGATTGCTATGACAAAATACCACAGAAGGCAGATTATTAAAACAAAAAAGTTATTTCTCACAGTTCTGGAAGGTGGAAGTCAGTGATCAGGGTGCCAGCCTGGTTGGGTTGAGGGACTTTTCCTGGTGTGATTGTATCATGGAGGTGGGGACAAAGGAGTTATCCAGGGTCTCTTTCATAAGGACATTAATCTCTTTCATGAGTACTCCACCCTCGTGATCACATCACTTTCCACAGGTGCTAATTCCTAAAATTATCACATTGGGTATTAGGATTTCAACATGAACTTAGGGAGGCCATAGACAATCAGACCATATTAAGTAGCCTACTCTGTACCTCAGCTTAGTTTTCTGTAAATATTTTCTTATTTTTGCAACTTGTCTCACATCCTTCCCTGTAAGCATATGTTCAAATCAAGAACAGTGGCCTCTTGGATGAGAGAGAGACAGAAAATTGCAGTCTTTCTTAGATAGGGTAAAGGAGCAGCTGATGTCATACAGATTCACGGGCAGAATGCAGAAACTCCTTACCAATCAAATGATAAAGTCTGAAACTTTCTGCAAAGAGTGATAAAGTATTCTTTGCAAGCAAATAAGGAAAAACATGGGATGCACTATATAGGATCAACAGATTACACTGAACTTTTAAGATATATATTTTTAAAGAAATAATGTAATCTACACCAGAAAAACTAATTGTTGTAACCATGATCAACTACTGCTTTTTTTTTAAGATTTATTTATTTGAGAGAGAAAGTGTGTGCATGCAAAAGAAGAGAGAGAGAGAGTGTGTGTGAGTAGAGGCAGAGGGAGAGAATCGCAAGTAGACTCCTATACTGAGCACAGAGCCACACATGAGATCATGACCCAAGGTGAAATCACAAGTCACATGCTGAAACTCCTGACCCTTCAGGACTCCACCCCTCCAGCTACTGTAAAAACAAAACAAACAAACAAACAAAAAAACAATTATTTAGTAATCCTTGTGAACAATGGTGTAGGTAGAAAGGGGACATAAATATCCATACATGAATGTAAACTACTTGTAGTTTGCTGAATGTGAATTATATTTAAACTACTCATATAGCAAAATGCACATGCTTCTCAATGCAAAGTTTAGAGTTAGCCATTCTTTACAAATCCTTTTGTTTTATTCATAAAATCCCAAGTGAGGGATCCCCCGATGCTTTTTATTTGAAAAGAATGAATTGATTCCTTAAACTGAGGTCAAGAGTTTAGTTTCCAAAATATGAAAATTCATGTGGGCTTTCGAAAAGAATGCTGCAATAAGATGCATTTCTACCTATGTGTTATTTATTACATATATATTTAGTGACTAACAAACCAAAATGAAAATACATAATATATGTAATTTATATCTATATATGTAACATATGTAATATATTTATATACTGCATATATTTAATTAATCCAATAAATAATTTATTTTTATATTGAATATACAACCTATTTTAAAATTTTAGTTTATTTTAAAAATACAGACACATTTTAATTTTAAGAATCATCTGCAGTTTTCAAGATGCAAAGCGACAAAGTTTAACAGAACGTACATGGCATAAGTGTGATTTATGAAGGAAAGTTTGAAATAAAATGTGATTCAAAAGGAATTTAGAAATGGAAACTAAAATAGCTAATTTCAATACATAAGAAAAGTTGACAATTTTATGTTTCTTAAAATATACTATCATCAGAAAAACCCTAAATATGAAGAACGAATTTAATTTCTTATACAAGTCTTGCATTTCTGAACCTCACATAGCTCATTTTCATAGTCTATTGTCCTACACATAAATTATTATAAAATAACAAAATAAAAAAGGAAAGTATATAATAAGTTGGCAACTGACATCATAAAAAGCTCACAGTCTCAGACTTCCTGTGTTTGTATGCTTCACCAATAAAATCTAACTGAAATGTATGTGTTTTTTTCCCCTCTTTAAGTGACAGTTATTCTTCTGCTAATATGGTTGGCTTTTTCTGATTGACAAAAAAGTTATCTATTCCAGTGACCTAAGGCAAGATCTAATTTCCAGGTATTTTTTAATAAATGAGAGTTTCCAGGCATTAAGAAGAGACTAACACAGACATCCCATCCAATATAATTGTGTTAATAACATTTCTCAAGCACAATTTTCAATAAGAGCTTTTTAATATCTTTATCATATTCCATCTTTTTAAAATACTAGCTCAAATTTTGCTTTCCTCAAAAAACTTTTTATCAAACATCTTCATTCTGTAAGCTTTCAACAAATTCCAGATTCATCCTTTGCCCTCTCTTAACATTTATATTTCAGGTTTCAACTGACAATGTATGTTCCTTTTCAACATGGTGAATGTCAATATCATATTTTCTTCAATAGCAATGCCATTGAAATATTTTCAAAGATAAATTTTCTTTATAATTAAAGATTATTTTTAATGTGATCATATATGTTTAGTTGACTCTTGAACTAGGAAGACAGAGAGGCCAACCCCAGCAAAGTAAAAAAATCTTTGTATAACTTTGGCTGCCCAAAGACTTAACTATTAATAGCCTACTGTTGACCAAAAGCTTTACCCATAACATAAAGTCAAGTAACACATATTCTATATGTTGTTTGTATTATATACATGTTTATACAGTAAAGTATGCTAGAGGAAAAAAAATGTAAGAAAATCATAAGAAAGAGAAAAATACATGTGCAGTTACCCCCCCCCCATATACTCCCTATATGGGCAGTCTGCTCAGAAGCCCTGTGGGTCTGTCTCTTGCTTCAACAGTCTTTGGACAAAACAGACCCAGAGAGGCCTTTTTTTTTTCCCAGCCTCTGACCACCCTCTAATTTATTTTCAAATGAAATCCTTAGGAATCATCTTCTCAGACATCCCCTGTTGCAGGCACCAGCCAACACCATTTTTTGAGCTAACTCCTTATTGCTGATCAGCTGATCATCCTCAGCTTCCTCAGAATTACTTGACTTAGGTGAAGGCTGCCAACCTGCCTGGTCAACATGCATCTGTGAGCCTCCTACACCTACTCTTTTCCAAGCTTCTATTCCCACCAGGATGATGTGGCTCTGGATGGCACAGGCCACTTCTGTGAGCTGGCCAAGGAGAAGCACCAGGACACTAGCGCCCCTAGAAGATGCAAAACCAGCTCCCAGGTTGCACCCTCTTCCAGGATGTGTAGAAGCAGTCCCAAGATGAGGGGGTAAAACCCTGTTCGCCATCGAAGTTGCAATAGTCTTAGAGAAGAACCTGGAGCAGGCCTTTTGCATATCCTGGGATTCATCCGTGCAGACCCCCATCTCTGTGACTTCCTAGAGAACTGCTTCCTGATGAGGAAGCAATAATCATCCAGAGGATGGTGACCACCTGACTAACTGCAGGCTGGCTGGCGCCCAGGCTGGCCTGGGCGAGTATCTCTTCCAAAGTCTCACCCTCAAGCAGGACTAGGAGACGTTGGAGTCCAGTAGCCCAAGAGGGGCCCCTCTGGCATCCCTTTGGTGCCGGGTTTCTGCCTGAGCTTGTTCTTCCAGCCACCAGGCAGCTATTTAACCACCCTGGAGCCCTCTCTCAAGCCAAAGGCCAAAGGGAAACAAAGAAGTTTTTGTAGGAAAAAAAAAATACACCTATAAGTGGACCTGCGCAGTTTAAACCTGTTTTTCCAGGGTCCAGTGTATATTTATTTATATATGTAGATATAGATGATACAGATACACACACACACACACACACACACACACATAATTGTCATTACATTTCATATACAGTATATGTAAATGTCACTATATACATACAAAATCTTTTATATATTCTAAAATTTTCTATGGTAAAAAAATTTCTACGGTAAAGATGGAACAAGATACACACACTCAGAAACATTATCTTAAAATTGCTTCATCATAAGCTGTGATATATTTAATTTTTGTCCTCAAAAGCATATTCTGGTAATTTCTCCCATCTTCATCTTTCTACTTTAAATGTGGCTGAGAATGCCAATTGGGTGGGAGTTGACTCATGTAAACACCATCTGGCTTCTTAGTTAGAGAAAGAAGTTTTATAAAGCAGAGCTTTCCCAGACCCATTGTCATTTCTACCAATCCTGCTGACGTCTTTCAGAATTCCCTGGGAGATAAGGAGAGTACCTTTCTGAGTACTACACTAAATTATAAGACCAAACTGTCTCCCATTTTGGATTTTTCTTTGGAATGAAAAATAGTCAAACAGTGTGAAGTTCCACAAACAGAAGGATCTTGTTCTCCAGAAATGTGTCACCACATGGCATCTTTGATTCTAAGCAGAAACGGCTCAGGCAAACGGTTTCCAACTGCCCTTAGAAATGGGTTTCCTCTGTTCGTAAGATTCTTATTTCATGGATATTAGAACCTGCTGTGTTGTTTCAGATGATGTAACCCGAGGAGAAATTGTAAACTTGAACATTTTGGGATGAACTTTCCTTAGTTTATCTTACCAAAGTTTTACGAATTACCATTATTATGCTTTTAAGCTAACTACAAAGGATGAATCACAAAGCAAAAACCTAGCAGACGGAAACAGAAAGAAAAAGAAATCTTATGATCTTTAGCTCTTGTTTGTGCCCTCCATGAGATAAGAAATAGACAGTCCAACTGCCTGAAATAAGGTGTTTTTCTAATACTGCTAACCTGCTGCTAAGTGCCAATAGGAAACGGAAAAAAAGAATTTAATTCACTAAAACTAGTTATTGTTTAAAATAATTGTTACAGTAAAATAATACCTCTTTGAGGTTTCTGTGTATGCAGAGGGCAAGATAGCTGTTGGCTTCTCACCAGAAATATGATTTCCTACCTTGTGCATTTCAGTGAAAGAAGTAAAATTGCCTATCTCACAGGTTCTCTTCAGGAAAACCACACCAGAAAAGAAGTATTCCAAATCAAAGAAACAGCCACATAATCTGAAGAGAAATCTAAGTTAAATATCACATCAAAAATAACCTATCGAAGGTCCTTTGCTTCCTTAAACACATAAATGTTTGTTTTTCACACATCTGTATATTCCTAGGATTCATTTTATGACTGATAGAAAAATAAGAGCAGGGGCACCTGGGTGGCTCAGTGGGTTAGGCCTCTGCCTTCAGCTTGGGTCATGATCTCAGGGTCCTGGGATCGAGCTCCACATCAGGCTCTCTGCTCGGCAGGGAGCCTGCTTCCTCCCCTCTCTCTGCCTGCCTCTCTGCCTACTTGTGATCTCTCTCTCTCAAATAAATACATAAAATCTTAAAAAAAAAAAGAAAAAGAAAAATAAGAGCAGTACCCATACACAAGTATTATTATAACTTCTTGCATTCTATATTAACCATATCTATAGCTCCAAGATTCTATTGTCAGCCATTTTAATAAGTTTTCCTCATCGAACATGTACAACCAGGGTATCCTAATATGAATCATCATCTTATGCAAAGGTATGCCCACTCTGTTGTTCACTCTCACCCCAAGGAAGAGCACAAAGCTAAGTCAGCCTACTGGAGCCTCTCTCTAAGACCTTAGATGCCAAAATTAGTGATGAGTAAGCCTGAGAAAGCCACCCTGTGAGTAAACTACAACTAATTTTCATGGATATGCCGGACAGTTAACTTGAGAATGATTAATAATTATAACACATAGGAATAGAAATGATTGAAAAGACCACAGTCCTGGAACTGTTTCTTTTTTTTTTTTTTTTTTTTTTTTTTTTTGTCATTTACCAATATGACATCAGCAGCAATAGAAGCTGTAAGTCAGAGGCAATCAGCACAGAAAAGCAAGAGAAAAGGGTCATTCTAACATAATTCTGAAGGGCAATCAGTGACAAGAAGCAGAGACTTAAAGCAACAAGTTTAAATCCATCCCTGTGCATCAGTAGAGACTGGGTAATAGATGTCATTGGGTATTCCTTCAGTAATATTCTCTGCTAGCTACTCTTACATCGACTATTTCTCCAAATAAAGGATATTGATTTAGTGTTGACCTGAAGGTCCAGAGAATATTTTAAAGTTAATTCACATTTTAAATAACAAAGTTTATTTAGTTTCATATTTTTTACAGTTTATCGATTTTATTGAATTTGTTGACAATAACATACCATAGTTTGAAAATCAGCTGCATATTGCCTATAGAGTTCTTACATTTCTGAACTATGTACTTTTTGAAATATACAAGGCATGTCTTATTTCATAAAGTTAAGCCAAAAACAATAAACTCAGACATAATTCTATATTCAAAATTACTTTTAAATTTGGTTCTTCTATAAAAGAACCAAACTATTAAGTTACTAAAGTTATAGCCAAACTTTTAAAAATAGTAGTTAATACATATGAGTGCTTCTCATGTGTCAGACATTATTTTAAGTGCTTGCATTATATAGCTCATTTAATAGAGCAATCCCATGAGATGGGTGTTATTATTGCTTCCATTTTTCAAAAGAGGAAATTGAGGCACAGAGAGGTAAAGTAATTGACCCAACATCATCTAACTGACAAGGAATGGAACCAAGATTCACAGTTTGGGCAGTCTGGCTATAGACCCCACACTTTGAACTCCTTCCCTTACCACTTTTCCAAATTAACTTGCCCAATCCAAAGTATGGGCAACACTAGTATAGAAATCCACTAATGTCATCTCTTCATCAAACAGAAAGGTATAGCTACATAGTAGCAGTATATGGACTAATGCTTTGGAAGAATAGGTGGCTACTTAACGTAATTAAATGGCTGGGGGGAAGGAGCAATGGGAAGTGCATATGCCTGAACAGTTTTTCCACCAAATCCTGGAATTTTTTTGGTTATATCCAGTTATCTTTAAAGACTGCTTTGTCTAATTCACCCTTTTATTTTTTTTAAAGATTTTATTTATTTATTTGACAGAGACACACTGAGAGCGGGAACACAAGCAGGCAGAGTGGGAGAGAGAGAAGCATACTTCCTGTTGAGCAGGGAGCCCAATGTGGGGCTCTATCCCAGGACCCTGGGATCATGACCTGAATTGAAGGCAGACGCTTAATGACTGAACCACCCCGGCGCCCCTAATTTACTCTTTTTTTTTTTTAAAGATTTTATTTATTTATTTGACAGACAGAGATCACAAGTAGGCAGAGAGGCAGGCAGAGAGAGAGGAGGAAGCAGGCTCCCTGCTGAGCAGAGAGCCCAATGCGGGGCTCGATCCCAGGACCCTAGGATCATGACCTAAGCCGAAGGCAGAGGCTTTAACCCATTGAGCCACCCAGGTGCCCTTAATTTACCCCTTTAAAATGGAAATATTTTCAAATGTGAAAGCTGTTCTAGTATGTGGCAGTTCATTTACAGAAATTGAAGGCTAGGCTGAGTCGATAGCCTCAGTCTGGTACTCCAAGGAGATGTCTTCACTCATATATCTGGCGATTAATACTTGTCATCTGGGATCTCAAATAAGGCAGCTGAACAGAACGACTAGGTCAGGACTGGCTATATAGTGTGTCACCTGGGCAGTTGCATAGGTCCCCATATTCTCAAGGGGTTCCTCCTTGGTCTAATGCTCTACTATTGCTGTTTTAAAACTAATAATTTCCTCTTTTTTAAAAAAATTCCAGTGTAGTTAACATACAGTAGGATATTACTTTCAAATGTGTGATATAGTGATTCAAAAGTTCCATATATACTCTTCATCCCCTTCATGTATTTCACTCACCACCCCCCACCCCCGACTCACCTCCCGTCTGGTAACCATCTGCTAAGAGTCGTTTCTTTGGTTTGTCTCCTTTTTTTTTTTTTTTTAACTTTGCTCATTTCTTTTGTTTCTTAAATTCCACATGAGTGAAATCATGATAATTATCTTTCTTTGACTGACTCATTTTACTCAGTATTATACTCTCTAGATCCACCCATGTTGTTGCAAATGGCAAGATTTCATAAAAATCCTAGAAGAGAGTACAGACAGCAACTTCTCTGACATTGGTCATAGCAACATCCTTCTAGATATGTCTCCTGAGGCAAATGAAACAAAAGCAAAAATAAGCTATCGAGACTACATCAAAATAAGAATTTTCTGTACAGCAATGGAAACAACTAACACAACCAAAAGTCAGCCTACTGAATGGAAGAAGATACTTGCAAATGATATATCTGATAAAGGGTTAGCATCTAATATATATGAAGAATTTCTACAACTCAATACACACACACACACACACACACACACACACACACTAATCTAGTTAAAAATGACCAGAAGACATGAACAGATATTTCTCCAAAGAAGAGCTCCAGATGGCCAACAGACACATGAAAAGATGCTCAACATTGTTCATCATCAGGGAAATGCAAATTAAAAACACAAGGAGATATTACCTCACACTTGTCAGAATAGCTAAAGTCAAAAACTCGAGAAATAACAAGTGCTGAGGAAGATATGGAGAAAAAAGAACACTTGTGCACTCTTGGTGGGAATGTGAACTGTGGCAGCCACTGTGTAAAACAGTATGAAGGTTTCCTCAAAAATTTAAAATAGAACTAATCTATGATCAAATAATTGTACCACTGGGTATTTACTCAGAGAGTATGAAAACACTAATTGGAAGGGAAATACACTATCCTATGTTTTTGCAGCATTATTTACAATAGCTAACAATGGAAACAGCCCATTTCCATTGATAGATGAATGGATAAAGAAGATGTGGTATATATACATATAAAATGGAATACTATGTACTATGCAGCCTTAAAAAGAATAATTTTATCTTTGCATTTGTTTTTGGTAACACCAAAGAACCAGTAGAGCATGTGTAAGCAGAACTGGTGTGTATAATCCATGTGTCCACCATTCCTTGCCTGCCATCTGCATACAGTGTTTGTGATGCCTATGAGCACAGTGGACCGTGTTAAGTGGAAGTTCAGTAAGACTCAAAACGAATAACTACAACTGAGTAATTGAGGTGATGAGGAGGTGCTGACTGCCTTGAGAGGCCATGTTTTTTTGAACCATAATTTATTTCCAAAGCAAGAAGGCAATGACATTCTGGAAAACATGAATCATCAAGGAATCTTACCACATCCTTTCTTACTCCTATTACTTTCCTGTATTAGATTGAAAATGATGATGTGGAAGAAAAGGGAAAGATGGAGAAACTCAGTTTCTTTTCCTTTCAATCCTTCTTTGTTCATCAGCAAGTGGAAGGTAGAGTTGGTTGAATGCATGTGTATCAAGAAGTGAAAAAAAAAAATAGTGAGATGGTTTTGTTCAGCATTTCCGTTCTTCTGGTAAGAACTAAATGTATATGAATGTATGAGCTACAAAATATGAAATGTTTAATTTTGGTGATTCCATATGAGTCTAATGTCCTTATATTTGCATTTAAAACTGGCATTGCACAACTTAAAAAAATCCATACAATTCATGGTAATAATTTAAATTTTTAATTTTTCCTCATTTAGAATATTAAACAGTAAATGTAAAATACCATAATAAGTAGAAAGAGAGCTTGCAGAATAAAAGAAAAAGCTTTAGGGTTTAGTGCTTAAATCACACACTTCCATTTTTGTATTGGGCCACACAAATTTATCTAGCCAGTCTCAAATACCTGCAGATGGTATCCCCATTATATTGTATTTTATAAAATATTTTTCAGCATCATTGTAGGTTCATGTACTTTTTTATTTTCTTCTGATAATATAATAAATTATGTTAAAGAATGATATAGTTCAGTGGCAAAAAAACATTTCTTTTCCTTCCATTCTCATTTTCTCCAGCCCAAGAAATTTTATGTATTTCAAGACTCCTCACTGTCCCCTCTGAGATTTACGTTTTCATGAACCAGACGCAAGAATCAATTCTTTTTCCTTTTTTTTTTTTCTGTTTTTAGATTGCATATTTCTTCTTTAAGGTAAGATCACCAAAAGATTCTAATGCTTGAACCTAAGAAAGAACAATAGGCAATAAAAAAATAAGGGGCATATGGAAGTGAGCATTTAAAAAATACCATCAGTCCACACCATAATAAAATAATGTATTAAGTTGACTTGATTTTCTAAACTCCACATATCTCTATTCTCTAAGGCAAGCTATCACATATACATACAACTACTTTGAAAGTTGCTTTTCTTTTTTTAGCTGCTAATGCTTTGTTCATGCAACAAATTGTAACCACTTGATGACTTTAGAAACTTCTTTGAACCACTCTCCCTTATAGTGGGAATTTTTTTTTCTTTTTGTTTTCTTTCTTTTTTTTTTTTTTTCTTAAGATTTTTATTTATTTATTTAACAGAGAGATCACAAGCAGACAGAGAGGCAGGCAGAGAGGGGGTAAGCAAGCTCCCCAGTGAGCAGAGAACCTGATACAGGGCTCCATCCCAGGACCCTGAGATAATGACCTGAGCTGAAGGCAGAGGCTTAACCCACTGAGCCACCCAGATGCCTCTTGTTTTCTTTTTGTTTTTGATTTTTGGACATTGCTGGCATAAACTTTGTTAACTCATGGCCAATTTACTTGAAAGTATCTTAACGATTCCTCTAAAATCTTTAAAAATTCACTTTTTTGTACATCTAATAATAGACTGCTGTCAAAATTTTCCCATTGCCCTTAGTGGCCATATGGTGATCAAACCAGAGGGAAGAAAATTAAGAAATCCACATTCTAAAGAAAAATCTCCAGCACTGAGGACCAGAAGATCCCCTCAGATCTTAAGGTCAGGAGACCAAATAGTCTCAGCAAACACCATCCCAGTAGCTCGCAGCAGCCCACCCAAAGTCTACAGACTATATTTTATTGATTCTAAGACAACCAATCCTTTCATGTTTTCACAATTCTGCAACCAAGTGCCCTTATGATCAATACTGTCTTATAGTCACTTAGGCCTGGCAGAAGTTCAGATATAGTTGCCACTGTTGTTCACATGAGACAATGTGTACAAAAGAACCAGCATCAAAACTTACAGAATGAGTGCTGGTGCCATGGAAGAAGGTATAGGGACAATGGAGAGAGCTGTTAACCTGGAAACCAGGTGTTTGTACAGGAGCAACAGAGGCAGAAATTAACTAGACACCATTCAATACAGTTTTCAAGAGGAATCTACAGCTCCCTAAACCTGCATAATTACAAAACTTACCTGAGGACCCTGGCTATTTGGTTATGATGGATTTTATCCAAAAACACCTCATTTGGGCAGCTGGGTGGCTCATTTGGTTAAGTGCCTACCTTTGGCTTGGATCATGATCCCAAGGCCCTGGGATCAAACCCCACATTGGGCTCCCTGCTCAGCAGGAATCCTGCTTCTCCCTCTCCTACTGCCCCTGGTTGTCTTCCCTCTCTCGCTGTGTCTCTCTCTGTCAAATAAATAAAATCTTAAAAAAAAAAAAAAAACCTCATTCTCACAACTCTTGATGATACAAAGTATAATCTTGAGGTAGAAAAACATGAACCTTGATGACTGTGAATCCAAAGAAATTTAGAAGATTCAGACTTAGATTATGAGGTAGTTCTAGAAATATAGTCATTAATTTATTTTGCTTATATTTTTAAGCTTTTATAGGCATAAAGATGATACAAAGTCTACCTGTAACTGAAGGCAGAAGCTTTAACCCATTGAGCCACCCAGGTGCCCCTAAAGACCTCTTTTCAATAAGATATACTTTCAAAAAAAATGTGTGACAAGATTGCATGGTGGCATAGTTTAATTAGTAGCATTGATTCTTACGTAGTAAGTGACACGTAAAGTACCCTTTCTTTTTTTTGAATTAACACATAATGTATTATTTCCCCCAGGGGTACAAGTCTGTGAATTATCAGGTTTACACATTTCACAGCCCTCATCATAACACATACCTTCCCCAGTTCCATAACCCAACCACCCTATATCCCTACCCTCCACCCCCCAGCAACTCTCAGTTTGTTTCGTGAGATTAAGAGTCTTTTATGATTGTGACACATAAAGTAATGTTGTAGCCTACAATTGACAGTGTTTGAGAAAACCAGGACGAATAAAAACCTGGAGGTTCTTACCAAGAGTAAAACTCATGGAGAAGGGTCTGAGTAAAAGTCCTATGAAGTTCAGGGAGCTTCAAAAGAACATTTCATATTGATTAGGAGGGACTCATGAAGTGGACATGAACATCTCCAAGACTTGTTGGATGTCTACTCATACAGCTTTTTTGTTGCTCTTCCCTGAATCTACTATGGTAGAGAAATAGAAAACTGCAAGGGGAAGTAGGACAACTACAGAAGAGTCTACATTCTCACCATTTGTTTTTACAAAGAAGTGTTCATTTCAAAGAGGTAAAGTTATATTTCAAAAGTCGCTCTCTTTTGCTTATGTTCCACACAAGAAAGCGACTCTCCAGGTAAGGAGATCAAAGTTTGTACAGGTTTAAGTTTGTACAGGTTGAAAGGGAGCTGAAGTGGATGGTTGGAAGAAATTAAGTCAGACCCGGTCTCCGAAGTCAGAGAAGTGAGCACTGAAGAGTTCAAAGACTCTGTATAAAAAAGCTATCATTGGCTGCCTCACAGAACACACCCATGCTGACACAGTGTTCGCCAGGGAAGCAGCAACAATACAGAAATAAAATCACAAACAAAATTATATGAAGAGATTTTTGCCCATCTACCCTAATGCCTGCCTATTACTGTAGCAGCTAGAATATAAGGGAGGAGGGGGGAAGGGTGTAAAAAGGCTGAAGCTTCTCCATCCACGTCCCACTAGCAAAGGGTTAAGACATTGCTTGAGGATAGAGAAAGAGATGAAATTGGGAGTTTTCAAGTGGATTAAATTTATGAAAACCAGAAATGAAAGGACGGCTATGGGGTCTGCCTAAATGCTTTTAAGGAACTTTGAATTAGAAATTTGACAGAGCACAACGGAAGAATGTGATTAGAAAAGACAAAAGTTCAAGCTGCTCTATTATCTAGTTACCTTTATGTGTCAAACATTTTAAAATGTAATAAGTCTTCCTTATACTCCCCTGCCTAAAAAAGCCATACAAAAAACAAACACAAAGGAGAAACTGGCAAAATATATATCCTCATCCAGTTGAACTCTAAAGATTTCACATAATCTCAATATCCAAACTAATTCAAGTATTTTGGATACAATGCTAGAATTCTTTCCTGGGCCGTATTTTCAGACAATGCTACTAACTATATTTTTTGTAACAGCCCACTAATCTAACATTCTAGTTGCAATGTCAATAACAAGGCTCTTTATCTTTTTTCCTATAGTTTGTGCTTCTCTGTTAGTTTACTTTGAATAATACTAAAATCCATTCTTATTGTCAGATTTTAATATTTTTATATAATTTTTTTCAATATCATGTTAAACAGTTCAGTGTATGCTGAAAGAAGTTGAGAATTTTATGTGTGTGTTTAATCTGATTTGTTTGAATATGATGTAGTAACTCATCAGGAGCCATAAAATTATCTTATAAAATTTTCCATTATAAAAACTACTGACAAAAATTCAATATCCACTTATGATCAGAAGCTCTTCAATAAAGTGGGTGTAGAAGGAACATACCTCAGCATAATAAAGATCATATATGACAGATTAAGCAATAGAGTAAGGAACTAGTAATATTCCTATTTCCTACACTTGACTCTGAATTCTATGATTGCATTATTTTATTTAAAATATCATGATATGGGGCACCTGGGTGGCTCAGTGGGTTAAATAAACCCTCTGCCTTCTGCTCAGGTCATGATCCCGGGGTCCTGGCATCGAGCCCCGCATCAGGCTCTCTGCTTGGCGGGGAACCTGCTTCCTCCTCTCTCTGCCTGCCTCTCTGCCTACTTGTGATCTCTGGCTGTCAGATAAATTTAAAAATAAATAAATTAATTTTAAAAAATCATGGTATGATGAATCATGAACAAATATAAAAGAAATGTTCTAAAATCAAACAGAAATTCTTGTATTATCTTCATTGCTCTTCCTCTAAAGTCTTATCGAGAATGAATTTTGAAATTCATTTTACAAAAATTACTATGTCACTAATGACAAAGGACAAATAACATATAGACTTTCAAAGCTCTCATCTTAGAAATTTACTACATTACTTTTTAAAAAATGACTCTTCTCTAAAAATAGGGTTGACTTAGCCTGTGACATAGAAATCACCTCTTCCTGTAGCCTAGTGTTTTTCAGTAGATTATAATCTTATCTGAAATGGATATTTAGTTCTGCTATTTAGAACAACTGACATAAACTTGGACCAATTTAGTTCTGCTATTTAGAACGACTGGCATAAACTTGGGCCAATTACATTCTAAGAAATCCAATATCTCTTTGGAATTAATATTTCTCTCCCAACCCTCCAGATTTGCAAATGCATGCAGGTTTTGTAAAATCCCCTTACTGATGTTTGCCCCCTGTTCTATAATTTCCAAATCATCATAATAAAAATAATAAACTAATCAAGTTAAAATCTGATTCAGAGATGAGATGCATCCTTACATTTGGCCAGCACTTGAAGATTTTATTTTGAGATAAATTTTAAATAATTTTGTTTTATAAAAATACACATAAATATATCTTCATATTATATATATAATAAATATATATAAATAAAAATATAATTTTATTAAATAAAAAATAACAATGAAACATTTAAGGTCTTTCCAGGTAATAAATCCTAAATTTACACACCAAAATATAAAATATGGTTGGTTTAACAAAATATAGCAATCATGGGTGCCTGGGTGGCCCAGTGTTTTAAGTCTCTGCCTTCAGCTCAGTTCAAGGTCTCAGGGTCCTGGGATTGAGTTCCACATGGGGCTCTCTGCTCAGCAAAGAGCCTGCCCCCCCCCCCGCCTGCCTCTCTGCCTACCTGTGATCTCTCTCTCTGTTTCTCTCTGTTAAAGAAATAAATAAAATCTTAAAAAAATATATAGCAATCACTACTTACCAATTTTTCTCTAAATGATGTACAAATATTAACTTATGTAAAACTCAGTTTAATACATGAGGTCATTAAAGTCTAGAGTAGTATAGTAACCTGCCCTAGATCACACAGCTCATTAATGCCAGAACCAGCATTGAGTGCAATCTAGCCTCAAAGTTTGAGTATTTTCACATTCTAATAGGCTTCTTTTGAGAAGCCTAACATTCTATCATAATCAGAATATAATGACCTTCATATATTTCCCCTAAAAAGTTGTCACCATGTGCTGTCCCAGAATTCCAAAAAAGGAAACTGAGCCTCTTATACATCTTCATCCAGACTGTTCTCACTTTTATGTTGATGTCTCTTGATACCTCTGAGAAAATACACAAGAGTTTTTCAATTTAACCTTCTCTAGGTAAGCTGTCATCATACTTTTCCATTCCTCCTGACTGGGAAATTTGTAGCTTTTTCCTGGACTTCTATCTTGGAAATATACTTAAAGGAAAGCTCATAGATGATTAGAACTTTAACATGGAACACAGTCCAGGTATGATCAAAAATAAAATATTACCAGGATTTTTCTAAAATTATTTTTAAATTGAATCACATTGTCCCTTCCAGGAGCTGAGCTCATTTGGCAATCCTGACAATAATGGATTAATTAAGGGGATTTGAGACAAATTAGTTAGAAGAGCATATATTTATGCTCTATTTTTATTATTTCTTGAAACCAGTTTTTTCTTAAAATATTCTATTTAAATTATATGTGCAGATAGACGATCTTTGTTGTTCTTATCATTCACCTTACCTCTTGCCTGGAGAATGAGAGCAGTAAGAAATACAGCAGGAAAGAAAAAGTTAGAGTGTAAACCAAAAACATCACTGAACCCAGCAGTTCTCTGTCTTTCCTTGTAAAACAATTTCTTCAGCTTCTGACCATGGCACGAGGCAGACCATAATCAAAGTGAACTACAATACCCTAAAGAGGAGGAACATACATGAGAAGTAAGATATAGAGACAGAAACAGCTGCATATTTTCATCCTTATAAAACGAAGATGATATATTTGAGTGAATTCTATTTGGATGATTATCAGTGTTCAGAAGTTTGGAATCCAGTTCTAGCATGTAGATCCATTCAATAAACAGACATATAGAAAAAAAATCAGAGAAATGGGTAATTTATAACAGCAACTAATTAAAACCACTTAGTTTTCCTTCGGAATGTATTTTATATTGTATGTGCATACTGCCTGCTGATGGCTTGCAAATTCACATTTTGAAACATAATTAAACTATCCCACTGTACAGAAACAATGGAAGGAAGCTCTGCCCTTCCGGTCTACCTTAAACTCATCTTTTATCTTCCACCTACAGGGATATTGCCTCTAAAACGGTGAGGTTGAAAAACTTCAGAATATCAGTTGGCCTTTTCTGATCTTCACTGCTCAATAACTATCTTTTTATACCACCAAATTTCTTATATTACTGGAGAAAAATAAAGTGGAGACATAAAACCTAGAGCTAGGAAGGACCTCAGAGAATAGCAGGACCTGGATATCAATTACAAATTCCTAGCACAGCCTGGCAGATAATGTAATGACTGATAAAGTAAGACTGTGGGCAAGTAGAGGGCTCATACTCCATCTGAAGGGGGTCTGTCCATTGTTCTATTACAGGTGACCGACTGCCTTGAAGAATGCAAGAGCGATAGTGCTAAATCTTCATAATTTTCAATTAAAACCATAAATCCATAATTCGATATGATGTGTTCTAATTTCAAGTATTTTAAAGTAATTTAACATATTCCAACAACAACAACAACAACACTGTGAGGGCCAGAAAAACACATTCGGGAAAGTAGAACTATCCCCAAGTTGACCAGTCTGTGAGTCCTGACCCATATTTCACGCTCATGTTATAGATAACTAACTGACGAGGAAGTAAGTTAGAGCGAGAGCTGAAATAAGAACTCAGTATTCCTCACATTCTATTTTAGTGTCTTTTCTTATACCTTGTGGCTTCAGCTACTTCTTTGCAGCAGTACCTCATTAGAAATATGGAGTATGCTTAAAAACTTAAAATGTTACCTTCCTACAATAGCTTAGTAGTGACAATACAGATCTAGTGCCAACATGACTTTATATTTTTTTTAAGATTTATTTACTGAAGGGAGGGAGTAGAGGAGAAGCAGACCTGGGCTCGATCCCTCCACCAAGAGATCACGACCTGAGCTGAAACGAAGAGCGGGGCTCCAACCCATGGAGCCACCAAGGCACCCTGCCAAAATGACTTTACATTTACTCTCCCTGTACCAGCTTCCACTAGTTCTGTGAACTTAGGGAAGTTCCTCAAACGCTCTATAACCTAGTTCTCGCATCTCTAAAGTAGGAGACAATATTATCCTTTTCATTGGGATGTTGTGAAAATTAAGCAATATAATAAATATAAAGTTTTTCTAAAACTGCCGGGCTCATATCCAATCTCAAGAAATATTAGCTGTTATTTTCATCCAGAGTGGGATCACCATGGTCATCATCACAAACTCCGGGCCATCTTAGTGCTGAAGTTCTCCAGTCCTGATGTTCTGCAACCATATTCTAATTCATGATACTCATGGTAGAAGGGCCTCCCCAGTGACAGAAGGTCCGTCTCTGCTGCAGAGTAGACCGCATCGGCTGTTTTCTGGCATCTGGGACATCCCCCAGTGCCTCCTTCCATTGAGGCCTAGGCTCCAATATCCCCTTCACATTTCTGTCTCTCAAGCCTACTCTTGTTAAACAAATTCTACTATGCGATGTTCCATCATTCTGCTTTTCCTTACTTTCTTTCTTTCTTTTTTTTAAACAATATTTATTTATTTATTTGACAGAGAGATCACAAGTAAGCAGAGAGGCAGGCAGATGGGGAGGGGGGAGCAGGCTCCCTGGGGAGCCGAGAACCCGATGCAGGGCATAATCCCAGGACACTGAGATCATGATCCAAGGTGAAGGCAGAGACTTAACCCACTGAGCCACCCAGGTACCCCACTACTTTTCCTTTCTTAATGGAATTTAAAATTCCCAAGATTGTTTAATACACCTTTTTGCATATTTTTGTCAACCTCAGCCCTCACCCTTGAATGCAGTCTCCATGAAGATGATCATATTGTTAGTCTCGTTTATTACAGCAACCTCAGTGCCTAGAACACTCCCCCCCCCCCAAAAAAAAAATAGTGGGCATTCAATAAACTCTTTGCTGAATGGATTAACAAGTGATAAGAGATTAAACAAATACATGTCAAATGAAAACCTGCTGATAAAAGCAAGTGGATGGCAAGAACCCTAGATAAATTTAAGCCCCAAGCAAGTCATGCTCCTATGAAAAGCTGGATCTGCCAATTGAGAGTGACTTGGGGCTTCAGCTACAAACTTTGTTTCAAGGTATTTCAGTGTTGTTTTCACTTTCTGACGAAGACAAAATGTTTAAATATAGCTTTCTGATTAAGTGCTCTTAAACATTCATAGTATAAATGAGTGAACATTAACAAAAACTATGTACAATTTTAAAATATTTGACACAAAATGGTTTTCTGAATGCAGTTTCTTGTATTAAATGTGCTTTTTTATTCATCAGGTTTTCTAAGATGCTTAGCAGTTTTATTTATATTTGGAAGTGATTAAAGCTAATTAATTTTATGATATTAATATTATTAAAAAGACCTTGACAAATGTCCTCTTATTTTTCACTTCCTTGTATTTTGCCTTCAGTTCTTCCATAAAAATATTGTTTTTTACATAAGTAGTAATCATGGTAACTTTAAATGACAGAGACTGTATCATAGTGAACCAGAGAGGACATGGCAAGTACCACCTCAGTAAAAGATTTTGGGTACTACAAAATTTTCTCTGAGGAATGCTCTTTCTGAAAGACAGAACAGACTATGACATCACTCACAAGGCCTTTTGTTTGGAAGAAAAAAGAGCAATGCTGACATCTAGTGTCTATGAAGTTATAAGACAAAGGTTGACAATTTTCCTTACAAGAGTGAATTCTTATGGGCAGAAATTACACTAAAGAGGAAGACAATGAATGGACAAGTAAAGCAATCAGCTTCAATCACAGTCTGACCTTTGAGTTACCCAACAGAGGGTTTCTATTTGTGAATAAGACCAGAGTTTGAAATGACCACTTATTGATAACGGTAAGATAACTAGATTTTCATAATCACTTTGTGTGGACTCAGACTTCCTGCCCATAAAGACAGCTAGTCACTGAAAAGGAAAAAAGAGAGAGAGAGAGAGAACCTAAGGAAATAGTGACAGAAGCTGTGATACAAGCATTCATTGAAAAGCCCCAGAATAGTAAACATCCCTAGGATACTGACTGTTGATGTCACTGAGATTAAAATAATGCAACCCCAAATGGTGACAACAGTACTTCTTCCCTCATTGGAGCTGGTTCCCAACTTCCTCAAAGAATCAAACATTCCCACTCGCTTTTGGAGTAATACTTGCTGTGGAAAATAGCCCAGCAGAAGTTAGCTCTGGCTTCCATACTCTATTCCATAGCAGCACATTTCCACAAAACTTCAGAATTTGTAAGGCAGTGTTTCAATATTTTCATCTGCCATAACTATCTTGGTCAGCAATTGGAGAAGAGCCACAGTCAGGTTATCATAAATGAGCCCATAAAACTGGGTTGTCTGAGAATACTCAGCAATGTCTGTTTCATCCATTTCAAATATTTCTAGAGAAATCTACAAAAAATTAAGATGATTCAAGGAGAAAAATGTCTGCAAATGTATTTACTCTACCTCTGGTTTTATATCTACAGTGGGTCTCAGACATCATCAAGTGTACCAAAAGGCAGCTTCAGTACCAGAACCATGCACCACTGCCTCCAAAGCATACCCAAATCCCGAAATTAGGTTATACTTACTGCGGAAATAGACATTTTTCCAATCTAACTCAAGCAGCTATAAAACAAATGACAAATGAGAACTCCATATGGAAAACAAATATAAAATTGCTCTGTAGGTGGAAAAATTTTATATGTTTTCTTAATAACTTTAATTATTTGATCATAATGAACATGGGTAATTCTTACCTCACAAACATTTTTCTTCCTATAGGTTGGAGGTGTCCCTCATGGTTAGAATTTAATGACTGAATATAACAAATATTGGAGTGCCAAGGTGGCACCATCCGTTAAACACTGGACTCTTGATTTCAGCTCAGGTGGTGGTCTCTGGCTCATGGGATTGAGCCCCCATCAGGCTCTGTGCTCAGCATGGAGTCTGCTTAGAGTTCCTCTCTCCCTCTTCCCCTGCCCATCCCTCCCCTGCTCCCTCTCTCTCTCTCTCCCTCTTTTTCTCTAAAATAAATAAATAAATCTTTAAAAAAAAAAACTGTTACATTCCGAATCAGATAATTTTATAAGGGGATCTCTACCAATTGCTCACAAAAATTCTGTTAAGGAATTCTTCCGGACTGGAGAGGTGCAGAGGACTCTGTATCAAAAGACCTACAGCATCTCTAACCATAGGAATAGAAAATACATATCTGGACAGAAATGTACGATTTAGTATTCAATCCACTACCCTCCATTATATATTTTGGATCATCAAGAAACAAATATGATGCACTCCAAGCACGCAGGGTCTGGATTCAGAGCTCAAAATTTGTTTTTGTGATTCACTGCCACATTAGCAGTATTTACTGTTGTCCTAGCTTTCTCATCCATTGTGCTACTCACTTTGGGCTGCTATAACTAAGTAACATAGACTAGACAGCTCATAAACAACAGAAATGTATTTCTCACAGCTCTGAAGGCTAGAAGTCAAAGATCAGGGTACTAACGAGGTCAGGTTCTGGGGCGAGCCTTCTTCCAGGTCTCAGACTGCTGAATTCTCATTGTATCCTCACATGGTGAAGAGCAGAAAGAGGGAACAGGCTTTCTCATGAGTCCTAGAAAGACATTAATCCCACTCATAAGGGTGGGATGATATCATCTAGTGCTAATTACTACCTCCTAATACCATTACACTGGGGAATAGTGTTCCAGAATATGAACACACATCAGATAATAACATCTGTACAGGAGAAGAATGGTAGTGACTGCCTCGTAGGCAGTCCATGAAAAATTGTCCTTGATAAAAAATAAGTCTCTATAAATATTTAATATAGTTGCTTCATTTAAAAAAAAATAAAAGCTTGGCACAAAGAATGTTCTCAATAAATGTTAATAGTCATTATTTCTGAGAACTTCCTTGATTAATAAAATATAAGCAGCTACAATGATGATAATGTGGTTTTATAGAAAAAGAACAAAAATAGAAAACCTCCAAGGAAAATATGAATTGAAAGAATAACCATGGTCCTGAGGATAGAGGCACAGGATGCTGTATATTTTTGCTGTTCTGCCAATAAAAACCTACCAATAAAGAGGTATTTTTTTGTCTCAACCAAGAGGATGGGTTCACTTACTTAGCTTATTCTTCTACAGGATAATAAAAGGCCTGAAAGACAATCCATGAATCCCTGGAAAAACCTACTGGAGAAGTAACATCCTACTAGGCAATAAACAGCCAGACAGATCGCCCTAGAAAGCACGTTCTAGAAGCAAGAAGATGTGGGGAAATTTCAAACATAGGAAGACACACACACACACAAACACATGCACGTACACACGAAGTACAAGTTTAGTGTTTACTACTTGCAACACGCCCTTGGTCAATGTGTATTAAATAAAGTTCAAGTAGGAACATGGGATAGTATGTTCTTAAAACTAGACAAAATTTGCCATGAAAGGGCAGAAAATATTGAGATACAAATACCAAAAAAGTTAAATCTAAGTAAATTATATTTTAGGGCTCATGAGAAACATAACACTAAGTGCCAGCATTGAATTACATTTCGATTAATTTCACAAACAAATCTAGTAACGTGGAGAGAAGAAATGGAATCAAAGGCAAGAGGAGGAAATGGGCTTTCCCATGCATTCTTAGTGAAAAGCACAGGGCTTCTCTGGGAAGCTCCCCTACAACCTCTTTGCTCACCTCTTTAAATGGAAGCTAACTGTGAAACATACACAACATAATGACTACATCTTATTTGACTAGGTTCAAAGTTTCTGTTTTATAATTTGTGTTCTATCTCCAATTAGCTGAGAGATGGTAGAATTAAGCAATAAATTAATAAAAAGTTCAGTCTGAGTCTCTTTAGTTATACTGAACAATGCGCAGCAGCTTCTTGGGTAAAATTAACTACCTAATAATGTTTGATGGCAAATACGAAGAAAAATGTACAGTTCCACATATAAAATAAATGTAGATAATGTAGTTTTTTAAAAAAGCATATAAATTAATGCTTTTCTAAGTGAAATTTTATGATCAAATATTAAAAGAAATTACCAGAAAGTAAGAACAGCTCCTTGTTTCATTTTTAATTTTGGATCAGAAACAATTCCATTTTTATAATCCACCAGGAATACAAGGTTTATGAAATGATAGCATGTTAGCTAACAGCGCTCCACTCTGAGAACAGTTAAATCGTAAAGATGTAGGTATCTGATCCTCCACTAGGAGAGCTTGCTAAGAAGGGCTGAATGGGCAGCACATATGTGTAGAGGCTTATCAGAGAATATACAATTCTATGACTGTGGAGACATGTTCATAAAAGCTTGTCACTGTCCTTGTTGTGAGTTAAATTGTATCCCCCCTAATACATGTTCAAGCCTTAAACTGTAGTACCTCAAAAATAAACTTATTTGGAACTAGGGTCATTGCATACCTAATTAATTACGATGCGGTCATACTGGAGAGGAGCGGGCCTTTCATCCAATATAACTGATGTCTTTTTTAAGAAAGGAAGAAAAGGCGTGCATCCAGGAAGGGAGAAGAGCTTTTGACAACAGAGTTTGAAGGGCTGCAGCTGCACGCCAAAGAAAGCCAAAGATGGCCAGCACACAACCAGAAGGTAGGAAGAAAGCAAGATTGTCTCCTGTAGGTTCTGGGAGGATTATAGCCTTGTTGATCCTTTTAATTTGGATTTGTAGCCTCCAATAAATGCCTAGTTTTAAACTACGTTACACTGGTACTTTGTTACAGAAGCTTTAAGAAACTAATAAAATCCTTAATGTTAGAAGATTTAAAGTGTGGAAGTCCCCAAAGGACTTTTTATGAAATGCTTAAAGTGTTACCACATGAGAAGCAAAACTAGGACTAAAAATTTATGTGCAAGATTGCCAGGAAAGAGCAACATTCACTGACAGGCTCCAAGTTCAGGGGAAGGAAAGACAACCCTTTAATTGTTAGAATTAACTCATTGAATTCATTTGTTCATAAAGTACATAGGACTTGAAGTCTTCAGCACTTGTTTACAGTACATTCAGATAATTATTAGTGCACCTCCTAGTTATTAGGAGTGATATTTGCTTTTACCTATTTGACTTTCATGTAGATTGTTTACGTGGATATCTAATACAAAGATAGTACACCTAAAAATATTTCCACACTTGAATAACTAACATTTAGTGAATTTTCACTGTGAGCCATGGGCTTTTCCAAGAGCTTTATTTTTTTAAGATTTAGGAATTTATTTTTGGAGAGAGACAGAGAGTGATCATGAGCTGGGGGAGGGGCAGAGGGTGAGAATCTCAAGCAGACACCCCACTTAGCTAGGAGCCCCAAGGTGGGCTAGATCTCACAGCCCAAGAGGTCATGATCTGAGCCTAAAACAAGAGTCTGAAGCTTAACTGACGGAGTCACCTAGGTACCCTTCAAGAACTTTTCACATTATTTATCTCAATCCTCTCTACCCTAGGAGATAGGTTTATTAACAGTATTCCCACTTTCCTGAGGGCAAACCAATGCATTAGAGATTCAAATAAAATGTTTGATATGACACAGTTGACAAATCCCAGAGGTGAAATTTGAGCATAGCCTGTAAGAGCCTGAGGTCATAATACCTTTATAATATTGCTCCTCATTTGGAAACAATTATATGCAAACCTGCTTTCCAGCCACCTACAAATTGAAAATCATAACAGTGAAGCGTAAGAAGGTCGACATGGCTGTTTTAACTAATAAACCAATAAAATTTGGTTGTTCTAGAGCTGGGAAAGTATAAACATAAAGTTAAAATATTAAAAAAAAGATAAGGTGTCTCTTTGGCTTTTATATCAGAAAATTACCAGAGGAAAAGCTAAATGACTTATTCATCTAGTACTTTATATAACTTAGGTTCCATACCCATTTCTTCTACTTGTTCACCTTGGAGCCAGATAGAGCTGCGTTTTATTCCTGGATCCTAGCTAGATATGACATTAATTAATTTTTACTTAAGTTTTTCATTTATAAAGTAAGAATAATGAAACCTACCCTGCAGTGTGTTACATATATATGCCATCAATGAAAAACCTTCAATACATTATGCTTCACCTAATAAATGTACAGAGAATAGTAATTCATAATGAAGGTCCTACTGACTTGCTCCTCATACCACTTAAAAAATCCTGTTGAGAATCAGGAGTATATCATTCTATTCAGGTCACTAAAAACAAAAATACATAGTGGAAGAATTAATAGAGTAGATCAAACAAGAGAGTGGTGCCTATGTACACTTTTGGCTAAATTAGCATGTTCATAAAAATTTCATATTTTATAATCATGTGGGTTAAAGTAATATATGTATAACTATTTAAAATCTACCTCATCTCACTCTTCTTTTGTCCTTTCAGATTTTTGTCATTTTCCCCTCCTACCTTTTTTTCCTCATAAAATAAATGGAAAAATAGAATTCACCTACATTTTTTTTTCTTTTTATTAATTTTTTATTTTTTATAAACATATATTTTTATCCCCAGGGGTACAGGTCTGTGAATCACCAGGTTTACACACTTCACAGCACTCACCCAAGCACATACCCTCCCCAATGTCCACAATCCCACCCCCTTCTCCCAAACCCCCTCCCCCCAGCAACCCTCAGTTTGTTTTGTGAGATTAAGAGTCACTTGTGTTTTTTAAGGTGACCATATTTTGAGCAATATTTTGACATAATGATCATGCTGTAAATAAAGATTTATGTTTTTCTAGATACAAAGTGTACAGTCTTGCATTATAAGGTAAGATGCTCAGAGGTTTGTTGTTGTTGTTGTTTTACTTTTCGTATACTTATTCAAAAAATGAAAAAGGAATCACACTTATAGCAGTTTTCGTCAAAATCACCAAAAACTGGAAACAAATCATCCAGCTAAAAGTGAATGAATACATAGAATACTGTTCAGCAATAAAAAGGATAACGATTGACATGTGCATCAAGACAAATGAATCTCAAAAGTATAAATAATGAGTGAAAGAAGCCAGACTCAAAAGGCTGCTTACTGTATGATTCCATTCCTTCTGGAAAAGGCAAAAGCACAGGGACAGAGAACAAACCAATTAGTGGTTTCCAGGAAAGGGGCGGGAGGGGAGATTAAGGGCAAAGAGGCACAAGAGACCTGGGGATGATGGAACTGTTCTATACCATGATGCAGTGGTGCTTGCATGACTCTGTGTCAATGAACTTTACATCTCCAGGGGATGAATTTTACTGTAGCAATTATATTTCAATAATGTAATCTTTAATTGAAGAAGAATTGCACAAAACATATACCCTTCTGAATTATCATAGGGTGAATACTGCTATAATCAAACGCTCAGGTCAAAAAAATAGAACTTTTTGATAAAATCCCAACAATCCTAGAAGCTCCCTCTGTGCCCCAACTCGATTGCAGCCTCCTCTATCCTCCAAATGTATCCTCTCCCTGACATTTTAGTTAATAAATTTATTTTTTTAGAGCAGTTTAAGGTTTACAGAAAGATGGAATGGAAAGAAGAGTTCCCATATATTCCCTCAAACACCCCTTCTTCTTTCCATTATTATTAACATCCTGATTAGGGATTTTGCTAACTGTATACCAATGGCTCGATTTCACATGTTCCTCTGCCCTCTGTATTTCCTTCAAGTACATAGGTGGACTTAGAGGCTTAAGTAGATATGCACTCTATCCCTTTGGCAAGGCTATCGATGTTGCTTTGTTCTTTCAGCAGGGTAATGCCTGTTTTTCACACTTTATTGATGTTCGCAGCCATTGTTTCTCTAAGTCTAGAGTCGTTTATTTATTGGAGACTTCAAAATGATTATATACTAATTCTATCATTTTACTTACATACATTAGCTGAAATTATTTTATAAGGACATACTTTGTATCAGTAGTACAGTTAATATAGGAAAAGAAAGATAAGAGCCTGGTTCTTTCCTTTCATATAATATAACCAGTTTTCAAAGTAATGTCTTCTCAGGAGGTAATCATTTATTTACATTTTAAAATATCATTAAAACTTATGGATTTAGGGGCATCAGTTAAGCATCTGACTCTTGATTTTGGCTCCGATTATGATCTCATATTGCGTTATGATATTCAATACAGCCCCGTATAGGGTTCTGCACTCAGCAGGGAGTCTACTTGAGATTCTCTGTCCAACTACCCCTTCCCACTGCATAGGAGCACTCTCTCTCTCACCTCCTAAATAAAAAAATAAATCTTTTTTTTTTTTTTAAGATTTTATTTATTTACTTGACAGACAGAGATCACAAGTAGGCAGAGAGGCAGACAGAGAGAGAGAGGAAGGGAAGCAGGCTCACCGCTGAGCAGAGACCCCGATGCGGGGCTCGATTCCAGAACCCTGGGATCATGACCTGAGCTGAAAGCAGAGGCTTTAACCCACTGAGCCACTCAGGCGCCCCTAAAAAAATAAATCTTAAAAAAAAAAAAAAACTCATGGATTTAAATATATATGAATGTGGTCCCTATCCTCTTTGCAGAGGAGTACCTGCTCTAAAAGGAATGTCTGGTGGTCTAGATCAAATTTACCCACTAGCAGAATTAGCAAAATTTGTCTTGGTTTCACCAGCTTGTTTACACTGGAACACTTTTACTGTAGTGAATAAATATGGAGGGATCCCCTGCTTATCATCATGATCTGTCAAATGCCTAATTTTTTCCTTTGCTTTCCCCAGAGCATATGATAACAACATACAGGTCTCATGGTTGTTAGTAGTTTTTCGCCTCCTATTAGTATTTTGGGGGATATCTTGTTATCCAGCTTTACTGTAACTATCCCCCATATGTCTGAGAGTTTTGCCCTCTAGATGCTCTGCAATTTTTTAACATAGGCATGCAGAAATTTCAAAAATTATAATACCCATTTCACTATGATCTTACCACATTCTCTCAGATTTCTTGTAAAGTGTTAATTTATTTTTTATTTTTTGCTCCAAATCCTCTTTGGTTTATCTGTTTAATTTTACTTCATCTCAGTGTTTATTCAAAGGTTAAATGATGTTTGACAGGGTTTGCACTTAGTCAATTTAGTGAGATATCAAAGTCTGTATAAGTGTGTCCCTAAGAGCTCAGATTTTATCTCCCACTAGATAATTTCATTTTCTTTTATTTTTGGTAGTGGGTCTACTAAAGTATGTGTCTGCCCTGAATTAGCATCAGTGTTTATAACTGTAAATTCTTATACATGTATATTCGCCTTACCTCCCTGTATCATCTTCCTGTTTTGGGGGATAGAATTGTTTATATTAGAAAAAGTCAGGCTCTTTGGGGCATTTTTTAATTCTTAAGTCATCTGAAAGACTGCTCTTTAAGTTTGTTCTATAATTTGAATAGCACTGACATTTTTCATTTTCATATTTATTTATCACACAGTGAAGCTGTCATTGTAAGACATGTTATAAAAACTAAGAAAAAAGATAAAGAAATAAAGATGAAGAAGACTGACTTTAAAAGGAAAAGATAAAGGAAGAAAAGAAAAATATATGAGTAAGATAAGAAATTTTGTGATTTCATTAATGATATATTGATGATAACATATTACATGAATAATCCCCCCCCTTTTTTTTTTTACAAACAGTACTATTCCATGTAAAACACATGCCCATAAATATTCAATAATTTCTTATAGTAAAGTAAAATTTATTAGGTCAGCCGATAAATTTAGGACAAAATTTCCTCAAGGGGAAGACCATCCCAAATGTGATGTTTTATTTGCACTGACCTAGAAAAGCTCTGAAAACCCAATGAGGTTTCTAATTTGTGCAAACATCTGTAATAGCTATCATATGCTTTGTTGTCTTTTTATTTTCAAATCCTGTATTTTTTGGCTCCTCTTGTTTCAATTCATTTTCTTCCTTCAAAATACACAGTGTATGGATCTTTAACAGTGGGACCTATTAAAAAGTTTACAATTTAGAAAACTACTATGTTTTTCACAAATGTACTAATAAGCCATCAGGGTAAAACTCTACAGCCTCAGAGACTTGAGGGATGGAAAATTTTGAGCTGTGTTGGCACCTGCCTCTATCACAGTCCTCTATTTACAAATCTTCCACCTCTTCCACTTGTCTGTGATTATTTCCACTTGACTCAGTAAGTACTCCCTCAGGGCATTTCTATAAGAGTTATTATACAGTCTGATTGCTTCACTAATTCCTTAAAAAATCCCATGTGTTTTGCTTTGTATTATATATAACTTTTTTTTTTTTACTGGAAGAAACATGAACATCCACGATTTGGGGGAGAGAAAGACAATGTACAAATGGCAAGACAAAATGACAAAAAGCTGAAGAATTACAAGTGAACAGAAAAATCTAAACTTGGATGCATGTTAAATTAAAACTTACCAGATCCCTACATAATTCAGGGTTATTCAATAGTCTTCTTGTTTTATGTCTTACATGGCTGGATTTGTTTAGGTAAATTAAGCTCATGTTTATTAATACTTCTAAATTAATTGTGTTTTGCTTCTCTTACTTAATTTTTTCCAGGTGGATCAGGTTAAATGCATATTACTTTGGCAGATATGAGATGCTATTTTCCCCATTCACTCATGCCATTAGAATTTCCAAGCCAGTTAATACTTTAAATGCTCATGATACTACGTCATGACTCACTCAATGTCTACCGACCACATAAGAGATCAAGTTGAAAAAGAGGTTATAATTAGGTCATAATTAGAACTTCTGAAAATAATATTCAAATAATCCCAACACATGTTACAAGGCTATTTACCACAGACACTAAGGGAAGACTTCCATCTCACCAATTACTATCAGGATTCTTATCCCCATGTAGAATAAATCCAATATTCCTACATATCTAAAGCTACCACTGGACTTGAAATCTGAGTCACCTGTCAGCAAAATATTCTACATCTTCAAGTTACTCTCAGAATATCTTACTGCTCTATCTAAAACCAGACTACTTTCTGAGCGCTTAATTTACTCTGCATTGCTGTCCAGATATGGCACAGTTCTTTCTTCCTGTACTCATCCTACCACAGATTAAAAGTAGGTAATATCCAAACTTTTTGAACAATCACTATTTGTTAAGCCTCTGCATCAATTTAGCTCACTTAATCCTTAAAATAACCCTATGAGATAGAAAACATTCCCAATTTACTAATGAGCAAAGTGAGCTCCCAACAACTTGTTACTAAGGTTACCACATCTACTAAATGGTAAAATTTCATTGGATTCCAAACTCATTTTTTTTTAAGATTTTATTTATGTATTTGACAAAGACACAGCAAGAGAGGGAACACAAGCAAGAGGAGTGGGAGAAAGAGAAGCAGGCTCCCTGCCTAGGAAGCCTGATGCAGGGCTTGACCCCAAGACCCTGTGATCATGACCTGAGTCAAAGCAGACACTTAACAACTGAGCCACACAGGTGGCCCTCTGAATTCATTCTAATAATAGTGTGATACGATGCCTTTTTAAGACATCTTAAGTTATCCAACTCCCTTGCATATGCAGAAGACCTCCACATCTCCTTTCAGCCACTCCACTAAAGCTCTGTGCCCACCAAACTTGTGCCTATCTACTCTCACTAGGGTCCATTGACTTCTATTTTTCTAGTCCCAGTGATCATCTTTTAGTCCCCATTTAATTCTACATGTCCATAGCACTGGGCAAAGTAAATTAATGCTCTCTTTTAAAACACTTCACTTATCAGAAAAGGAAAAAATTAGAAGCTATTTTCATGGAAACTGTAGAAAAAGGAAAATGCCATTATTTACAAACATTTTCAAACAACCATGGAAAATTAAGTCATTCCACATACTAAGCTTCCAAGAATTTAAGTCAAAATCTGTGGGAAATATATGATGTCTGATTGTGAGAGGGGCATAGAAAAAATGTAGAAGAAATGGAGGGTGCTTATCCAAGATACTTGAAAAGGCTTAAAACCTACTCCCTCTTATTTGAAAGGCACCTCTCCCTTTGCAAAGTTTATTTAAAATATTCTGGACTTATTTCTAAAATCCATGGTTGAAGAATCCTTTTAAGTTCATGAATAAAAGCCTATATTCCCAAGACCATGCTATTTCTGTTTAAAGAAGGATTCACTGTTAAATCATCATGTAATATTTTAAAAAATAGATTTGGTTTTGAAAAGTTATAAACATAAGACAGATTCTTCCTACTCTCCTCATCTTCCTTGAACCTGTGTATTTCTCTCGCAGGAGCTGGCCTCACACTGAAAAACTCTGGACTGAAGTTGTGTCAGCAGCTTTGTTGGCTGCCCACACATGGACACGGAGTCCTGTGTATTAAGTCCATGTTTAATAGCTCATTCCCACGGTAAACTCATGAGCCAAACCAAAAAGGAGGAGCACAAATTCATGCTGTAAATAGTTTTAGGCAGATTGCTTTTGAGTAAAGCATCAAGGTCAGATTGTCATTGCTAACTCTGTTTTCTATTTTCTGAGAAAAACTCATTGTGAAACTAATTGCTTGTTAAATTACTCAAAGAGTTGTCCAACCATTGAGATCACAATTGTGCCTGCTCAGATTCTTTTGCATGAGCTGGTAAGTGTTTTCCATTGTTATATAAAACCTAAAAATTAGAAGCAACTACTGCATTAGACTGTAATGACAGATTGGTTGTCCTCAGTGCCCTATTTGGGCTGATAGTCCATCTGCCTGGCACAAGCAGCATTTCCTATTATACTGTGTGTGTTCTTTGCTTCATCCACTTATCTTCCCCTACAAATACATCCCATTCCATCCAGGCTGAGCTAATTAGATTAGCCTCATTGTTCTAGCAACTTTTAAACTTCCTCTATTAAGTAGTTTCCTCCAACTAGTTCTAAGATGTTGGGTCATTTTAGATATGTCTAGGGATACAGGCCATGTATCCCAAGCCACGGGCTGTATCTCGTGACAGAGGAAGAAACAGTCATTCCAACATTCATTTTTTTAAAATATATTGGGTCTCCTTCCCCCCCAATTCTGAGCATTTAAAAAGGTAAAAGTTAATATTTTCATTTCTAAGTGAGAGTCTATTTAAACCAATTAATCCTAAATACGTTATTTTCCTCAAGTAAGCTTGCTAAGAAATGTTTTTTTTCCTATTGCTATTTATCTTCACCAGCCTGTGGTATTGTAAGATTTTTATTTTTGATAATATATAGATGTCAAATGTCAAATCTTATAACAATATTCTCCTCCCCAAGTATTAACAGTATTGTTTTTAAAATGGGTATGAGCTATTTGAGTTTTGCCTTTTTTGAAATGCCTGTTTATATCTTTTGCTCATTTTTCTGATGGATTTCTTACTGTTTCCGAGTTCTGTAAATGCTCTGAATATTCATTCTTTATTGTTTATATGTGTTGCAAGCATCTTCCGGTTTTTGGCTTGTCTTTTCGTCTATTTTACGATGTCTTTTGATGGAAGAAATCCCAATTTTATTTAGTAAAATTGACCAAACTTTTAAAAAATGATTGAAATATTTGTATCTTATTTAAGAAAACATTCCCTCCTGCAAGGTGATAAATCCTTCTCCCAATTTTTATCAAGGTTTAAAATTTTGGTCTTTCCTATTCAAATTGTGAGTCCACCCAGAATTTCTTGTGCTAGTGGGATAAAGTAATCAATTGTCCCCTCACCATTTACTGAATATTCCCTGATACTCATTCTCCCCTGCAATGTGTAGTTCATCACTGTCATATACACAAGAACATCTGTATTTCTGCTTTCTAATGAACTGTATTTACCTGTCTAGCTCTGTAACAAATAAACACTAGAGCTTTTTAATACATCTTAATATTCCCTGAGTTCCTCAAAAATTCTACTTGAGGACTATCTTACTAAATTTTGGATCTTAAATTTTAAATTTTAAATTTTGGATCTTAAATGTGCATTTTAGAATCCACGTATCAAATTCCTTGCTAATAGATGGATGTTGAGATGTAGTTGACATATGACATGATATTAGTTCCAGGTGTCTGATGATTCAGTATATTTTGCAAAATGATCACCACAAAATAAGTCTAGTTACCATGACTATAGTTAATAATACTGCATTGTATATATAAAAGTTGCTAGGAGAGCAGATCTTAAAAGTTCTCATCACAAGAAAATGATTTCTTGTGATATGACAATGGATGTTAACTAGAAATAATTTGCAATACAATTTCCTTGATTTAATGCTAACTCTACATTTCATAGTAGAGGACAACTTCTTTTACAAAGGGGCAAAAGATATAAAAACAAACAATCATATTGTAAATGACTCCATTTTTTACACAGTCTAGTATTTTTAACAAAATGCTAATGCAACTTTTTAAACTACTTTGTGAAACTCAAAATGCTATGAGATAATAATAAAAGATTTTAGAAAGTAGTGTTCCATGTCTGAATAGCATGGGAAAACCATATGTCCTATCAGATACCTGAATATTCACAATGTAGAGTAGTATATTAAATGCTCTGATTGATCCATAAAAAAGAAATGAATTAACTAATGATTCTAAAGCAATTGACTGCAGTTCTTAGATAACCTATTAATATCTGCTAAAGTACAATTTGGCCAAGAATCTGATGAGACAGAAATATATGCCATATATTCTTCTTTATTTTCAAATATACGATAAAATAAGTAATTTCTAATGACCTACTAGTAAATTGAGAGGGTTTTATAGAAAGCTACTTTTTTGAATCCCAATAATCATTTAGGGAAAATTTCAGAAGTATTTTAAATAAGCCTGCAGAAGTAGATTAGTCTTTAAATGCCTGACTAATCCTACCATTAGGTAACACTAGCTTGTGTAAAGTAGAAAAAAAATGTAATATACGTAAAGATTGTCATAGTTATCTCTTACTTATTTCTTCTACACACCAAATAACTTATTTTTTCTACGTTAATCCATCCACATTCCAAACATTTAGTAACATTTATTGGACATAAAGCCTTTACAGTGGTTTTCATTATAAATAAGGCTTGCTTTCCAGGAGTCAGGTGTTTGGTTTTTTGTTTTGGGGGTGTTTTGTTTTGTTCTGTTTTGTTGAAGGAATGGGATCCTCCAGGTTGTCAGTGAAAACCTCTCTCCCAACAGTCAGGATTCTTCCATCTGAGGGCCAGTCCAAGCAGCCTCTAGGCTCTACCTGGTGTGCCTATTTACTGAGACTTAGTCGAGAGTGAGGTCTGCTATTAAATGTGCCTATTTTGGAGAGATAGGTCACATTAATGTGTGTGTGTGTGTGTGTGTGTGTGTGTGTGTGTGTGTGTGTGTGTGTGTGTTTTAAATATTTTATTTATTTATTTGACAGAGAGAGCTCACAAGTAGACAGAGAGGCAGGCAGAGAGGGAGAGGAGGGAAGCAGGCTCCCTGCTGAGCAGAGAGCCTGATGGGGGCTCCATCCCAGGACCCTGGGATCATGACCTGAGCCGAAGGCAGAGGCTTTAACCCACTGAGCCACTCAGGCGCCCCCAATGTGTGTGTTTTATGAAGTCTCCCGCTCCTCAGATTCTCCCCCAGCCTCAATAAACATGAATGGTGTTCCTCTGAGAACTATTTCCGCTTCCACCCTTCTTGGGATATTCTTCCCCTAATAGATTCACTTATTATTTCTGGCTTCTACAAGGCATTCAGTCTTATTTTAACATTCACACTGAATTATTTTTTTTACTTTTCTTTTATCCTTTGAGTCATTTCACTGGAGTTTGGAAAAGGACAAGATATAAGCACATTTGCCCATAACATCTTGAGCTAGAAATATGTTCCATTTAATAGCTGCTTTTATTTGTTTGGGTTTTACAAATAAATGATTTAGTTTTGTTTATCCCCAGGAAGTGAGACTAGTCACAACTACCGAACACCTTTCATCTGTTAGCAATAAAACCAAAATCTATAGTCACCCATCTGCTATGAATATTAAAAGCTAAGGTATGAATCACTTCAAAAATCCTACAAATATATAAATATTTTATCAGGGATGAGTTTTTAAATTACAAAGTATTATATGCTAATTGTAACAAATCTGAGCCACCTAATATGTAATATAAATTCCAAAGGTCTCCTCCCTCTCCTGCCTATTCATAGCAAACCAGAGCTGTCCAAAAGTTGAGTTATTTGAGTCTTTTTCTATTTCTCACATTTGTCCATTTATCACAGATTTGAAATTTTTTTAGATTACGTTCTTTTCTAGGTATAGCTGGGTATGATGTAGAAGACTATACAAACTTGCTATTGTTTTATAGCTTGTTTGTTCACTCTAATACCCCAACGGTATTTTATTGTGGTAGTAAATGTAAGTGTTCTTTGTTTAGACTGCCACATATCATTTTCTGGATAAACTATTCTGCCAGTTTATAGATGTTTAGCTCATTTTAGTACTTTATTTAAAAAATTTCTGTAAGGAACATCTTTCTTCACCTCTGTCAAAATATCCTTGTTGGATAGAATTATAGAAGGGAAACGGTTGGTTAATTGGCCTGCTAATTTTATGTTTGGGTATGAATTACTAAAATTCTCCCAAAAAAAAAGGATGGACTGATTTACACTCCCATCAGCGGTTGGGGCCCATTTCTCCACACAGCTAGCACCACTGGATGTCACCAACTTATTTTTTATCAGTCAAAACAGTGTTAGGGTGCCAAGAAACATTAAAGAAGTACATAACTCCTAAATCACACTGGTTTAACACAAACAGAATTCTGTCTATCACCAAAATTTTCTCTTCTAACCCTGTCACTAAGCCATTTGGAACAAATGTTCTGGAAGATTGTTACAGAAGGAGAAGAGAAACTATTTTTAAATGTCTAGATCCAACAGTGACTTTATACTTCCTCTTGCCATCCATTGGCCCTCATCACTTGTCCCATCTAATTGCCAAGGGGTTGAGAAACAATTCTTTTATGTGCTAAGAAAGAGAAAGCTAGGATTACAGGTGAGTACTGGAAGTTACAACCTTGTTGTTACTAATAATGAGGTGTGGAAAGTGTTATCCCATTACGGTTTCAGTTTGCTTTCTCTTTTGTGATCTTTCTCCTGTGCTGTTCCTTACTTAATTAATGACTTTTAAATTTTTATTATTGCTTTATAGGAGCTTCCAATGTACTGCACATAATATCCTTTCCTCCTCTTTGTTACAAATATTTTCCCTCAGACTCTCTGCTCTTAATTATAATGACAACATGTTTGGTAAATGACCCTCCCTTTGAGAAATCATCAGTTAAATCCATGACACACTGCACCATTTGGACCTTTTATTTACATTAACCAAATCTCTTGCCAGCTGCAAGGCTAAAAAGACATACATAATTAAAAGCATCATATTTCACATGTAAAAGTGAAGATAAGTGATGCTGCATTACCTCAGCATAGCTTCTGGGTTATTTCCTAATCTTCCCACCAATATCTTTTTTTTTTTTTTTTTTCCTAACCAACGCTCAGAATTTGTGAGATGTTGCCTGTAATTGGGATCTCTCACCCTAATATATAAATAACAAAAGAAGAGGCCTAATCCAGAAAAATTCAGGCCTGAATATCTACTGAACAAAAATAATGTCATGCACACAGTAGTCTTAAATAAGCCGGAGAGGGCTGTCAGCAGTTACATTTCAAAAGCATACGTACGTAATGCAAATACATATTTGGGGGAAACTGTCCAAGTTTAGAAAATAAGCAAAATCTTTAAATGAACAATGATTTTTAAATCCATAAATCATGCTCAGAGTCAAGAGCTAATCCACATACAAATGGCAACATCAGTCAGACTTGTAAACTCGCTTCATGGCAAGAGCTACCGGTTTGCTGCCCTGGTTCTCTGCTCCTTGCTGAGGGGGATTGGAATGAGTCTCTAAAGGCCTAATTTTGATTGGCTTGAGTGACCTCTAAACACAAAATGTACAAAACTGCCAGTTTTCTCTACATGCTTTTAAAGGCCTTTATCCTTCAGAAAAATTCTTCTGTAAAGCAAGAAATAATGGTGCCTTTTCAGATGAGCACTTCTGGTCTTTTGAAAGCAAGAATGGCTAGGTGAGGAGAAGTTTCTGAAGGGGAAACTTCTTATCACAGCTCCCACAGCGCATGCCAACATAGCAACTCTTCCTCCCGGAAATGGGCCAAGAATACTGTGCAGGTATTCTCACTGCCTTGGGCAACCTGAAGCAGACATCCTATCAGAGACCACAAAGGATGACAGATACAATGGGACAGTGAATTCACTTTGCACTCCACCGTAACCTTGGCTGTGTTATCATCACTTCTGCTGTGAAACACATTTCTCCAGACTAAATCACATTAGCTACAAACTATGTGCCAGGCTGGAACTTGGAATATAGAATCGTGGCTGGAAACAAAGTTTTTTTTTTAAGTTAAGTGTCAAAAGAATTGGGGTTACGCAGTTGTAAACTGAACAGAAATCCGGCAGCCTTAGGATTAACATAGTAATTTAATTCTGTAAGCATTTTCTATTTTTAAAACCATCTTTTTGGAGGCACTAACCCAGGACATAGAATTTACAATCTCTGTCTTATTTAACTCATTGTCCATCACATTGCCTGGTTAAAAGTGTCTCGACAAGGGGATTAAAACTTAAACATATGAGACTGAATCCAAAAATTACTAGGATGAGGGCATACCAAAATGTCATTTAAAATATAAGTTTCCTACAAATTCAAGTTCTCTTTTCTTTTAGTAACATTACAAACTCAAGTTTTGAAAACCATTTTTCTCCCTTGATTGCATCAAATTCTCGTAAGAATAAGCTGGGTGGTCTGCTGTATGGTCCTGAAAGAGAGCAGGAAAGCCATTGAGACTTGTTTCCTGTCATTTCCTGCCTGACCACACCATCACACTGCTGTAGTATTACTGTAGTGACTAATAAGCACATAGCATTATTTGTTTACATCATACTCCACCAGGGTCACAAATTGTGTTTACTGTAGGGGTCATCAGGGTGACATAAATAAACAAAAAAGGCTAAGTGAAATATAATGGGGAGAGCCCTTATATAAAATGAATTACACTAAAGTAGACCTACACTGACTAAAGACATTTAATTTAAAAAAAAAAATTAGGAGCCTCTGTTAAAAATAAGAATTACATCTGTTAAAATGTGCACTTCTCAAAGATAAGACTAAGCAATACTCCGTCTTTGTATCCCTAGAAGGGTTGCAGAATCTAATACTGAGTTTTGTGATGACTATTTGTTTAGTTGACTTGAAGGATTTCTCTTGCAAGAGTTGTGATTAGAGGGGACTTTCAAGTTCCCATCTCATCTCCTCCCAATCAGGTAGGGACAAGAAGAACTTCTGGAGAGAAAATTGCACAAGTCAAGTACGTGGCATGACTATGTCATGGGAGAAAGAAACACAGGACGTGAAGAACACTGGACGTCTTCCTCTGGACTCCCAAACATCTCTGGGGTGCCCTGCTGTGGTATCTCTTCTTTGCTCAGTACTTTACAGTTGCTCTGTTGGGAAAGTCAAAGGCCATTTCCATTTTAAATGAATAACCTGTTAATCCGAAATAAATGGGCCAATGATAGAAGTTCAATAAATAATCTAGGGCTATATGAAACTGGAAAATATTACCAACATTATTAAAACCACCCTATGGAAATGAACTCATAAGATCTATAGAGAAGAGAATGGAACTCAGTTGTTCTACAATCAGAAAAAGATGCAGAAGCCAGCCAATCCTATCTTACTCTTTTATGGATAGAATAATTGAGACCCAAAAGAGTCATGTCCTTGTCACAAAACACAGTAGCAGTATCTCAGTATTAGAGCATCTGATACAGTAACAGTATCTCAGTAACAGAGCTGGAGCTAGAATTCAAGCACTTGGATTCCTAATCTAATCCTAGTTCTTTCTATCAAATTACATGGTCTTTTTGTCAAAACATATCTATCACATTTTACCCTTCCATTTCAGTAATGGCAGGTGGACAGGGTAGTAAAATATAGCCTGCAATTAAAGAAAGGCCACACGAGGTCTCTCAGGGAGGTAGGTGGGAGGGGGAGGAAGAGAAATCTCTCTATGCTCCTGTAGAGAATCAAACAAATCTCAAATGGATCAGGGTATAGCAAATCTATAATATGTGTCATTCTATTAAAAACAGTAGGTCTAGTAGTTCAAATAGAAAAAAAAAACTGCGGTTGACATAAATTATATGCTTTATCAAAATTTCAAATCAAGCTAGGATTTGTCAGCATTTTCAAAAATTCACTAGGTTCTGCCCTGTAGAAGCATTAAGTGTAGATTTAAAAAGTTAAATAAAAATTGAGAGACCAATAGCTTTTGTACAGAGGAGTCACATTTCTCTATATTTCCACTAAATGTAGCTTATTGCTACATTTAGTAATAAGAACTCCCATTTGAAATAAATGCTGAGAATTTGTTTTCTTACTTTAAAAATTTTTGTATAATTTTGCTTACATTGTCTGGTTTCTTTCCTCTTTTTAACAGTGATACATATCTTTGATGTTGATATATAGATACACACATCTATTATTATTTAAGCACTTCTTATTAATTAAATGATGTCCTGCCAAGACCCACAGTGGCCCACAAGACACACATTCTACACCTGACTTCATGAGCTTCTTACCATTTAAAGGTTGAAAATAGGTTGAGATCATTTCAGCCCCAAGACAACCTCTAAGCATTCCCTTTACCAGATCACATTCTGTGGTTCAGATGAGTGCCACTGATGTTCTGATAATTCAGAGGGAATCAGGCACTAACTAGTTGATTCGACTGGTTTTTCTCCCCTGTAACAAGGTAATCTTACCTTGTTAGGTATGATTAGGTAGGCTAGTCCAATTTGTGTTTCAGAATCAATAGATCTCCACAGAATAATCCTCTGGCTTTCCCTGCCCAGGCACACCTCACCATCTTTTGGACCCTAATTCATTAACTCATATTGTGACTCCACATCAAGGTATACCCACATGGCAGGCACTGCCTTGGGATCCAGCAAGTGCCAGAAAGTGTCCCCTGCCTTCCCCTTGATTAAACTTGTAGATCCTGAACAGTGCTTGCCCATCCCTCAGAACCGACAGACTCCTGTTCAATTACTGTTATGCAACCTGGCCTCACTTCAGCCTTAAAAATTCTCATTTGTAAATTTGCTCCACTACCAAGATCTATACCTGCACCTGTGACGACTGCAAAACCATGGCCTTCCTACTAATAGAAGTTTGGAAAGCATGGGAAATGTTTCTGTTCTCTTCTTCTAGCTCATCCACTACCTTCAAGGCCAGGTATGGGTCTGAAGTCATAGCCCCATTCATTTTCAGAAACACACTTGTTCTTCCACATTAACCAAATTAGATAATCTGTTATCTCATTAAACAAATATTTTGTTTATTTGTTTAATGTCATTAAACAAATATTCGGTCATTGCTTATATTGGAAACAAGACTGTAGACATGACAGACACTGTCCCATTCTTCAGAGAGTTCATGGTCTCAGAAGGAACTCTTCATATCTTCCCAATGTTAATTATCTTAACACGCCCTTCACCCAACATCTAGTTTATCAAGTCGTTCTCATTCTATTACTTTCTAGATTACTTCCTCTAAACTGGGAAGCCAATTGTTTTCTTGGTCTCTAATTTTCTTCCTGAAATGACGTCTCCCTCTTAGAGAAACTACCCAACTTTTTCCTCATAAAGAACAATCCTTTAGAAAAAGGCGACTCCCCTCACTGGCTGAATAAAATTGGAATGGGTTAGACCTGAATGAAAAAAGACTCCATGGAAAGATACAGGAAGACACAGGGAACCACACAGAGATGTGCGGGAGAATGAGAGTTTTCTTATCCAGTACCTTAGAAGCTTCCAAGCTCTACAGAATCAATATATTTTCTTAAAAGAATTTTAGTTAATTTAGCCATTAGTAACCAGCAGTGGGTTTCTGTTTCCTGCGACCAAACTATGCTAAACAAAATACTTTCCTTTCCATGTACAAAATCACCACTATCATTCAGGACACCGTCATCTCTAACTGAGCCTGCTGTGATAGTGCTCCTAGTAGTTTCTGGTCTAATACACAGCCATCATGGTCTATAGTGCCATTTGGCTAAAATATATACCACTCATGGCATGTTTTCTTACAACTTTTTAAAATACCTTCATTGTCTACAAAATGATGCATTGCAGCCTCTGTGTAATCTGTACCCCATCCACAACATTGCCCCTCAGTGTATTTGCCATTGTCCTAAAACCATAGTAATTGATGTGTGTACTTACCTCATGTTGTACCTTCTTCCATGATGCTTTTCTCTCTGTAGGCAATTATCTAAGTGTATTCATCTTTCACAGTTCAACTCAGCTGATACTTCTTTGATGAATACTTCCACAATGAATATTTTCATTATTTTCTCCACACCCCAAAAGACTAAAAATTGATACTTCATCTTTACAATAGCCCTATAAAGTTTAACCAACCCTGAAAACCTCAATGAAATTATTATATTCATAATCATACAATGTCCAATTCCGAAGTTAGTATGCAAGCAGGATGAGATTCCACTCTCCTTGCCCACTGCAATAATTTTCCCAGTGTTACCTGTCACCACGAAAGTTTGATTTTCCAGATTAATAATTGTCATATCATTCCTTGGATAATATGTATATCAAAAAGATTAAGAACCAATCAATAACTGGGACACTTGGGTGGTGCAATTAAACCTCCAGCTGTTGGTTTTAGCTCAGGTTCTGACCTCAGGGTCTTGGGCTCAAGAAACACACGTCTGCGTTCCAAAGTTTGCACACATCCAGGAAACACACATCTAAGTTCCAAAGTTTGCATTCAGTAGGAAAAATAGCTATAGGTTTGTTTTATTATTTTTTATTTTAAAAGAAAAGCTTTTGGAAAAGAGGAAAGCTATGTTAGGACTTAAAGATGGTTGACTGTTATAGCAGACTCAGCAGGGAATGTTTAAGAAGCTGTGTGTGTGTGTGTGTGTGTGTGTGTGTTTAACCATTTCTTTTTCAAGTTTCATTTTTAATCCTAAGAATATTAATTTTATTTCTTGAACATTAATTTTAGATTGACATCCATAGGAAACTAGGGGGATTTTTTGTGGCACAATCCAATTGCTTTTTGACATTAAATGTAAATATGTTCTTAGAAAAATCTCTAGTCTGTGGCTTAACACTTTTTCAAAACAATAAAAAATATCAAATTTCAATCCAAAAGCAATTACATTAAATTCTCTAAAGATTTAAATCAACTGTATCTCAAATTTACATCATATGGGGATAGCTCTTTTCCAGAATTAAACAAATTGATGGAATTATGTGTTGGGAAACCTGAAGTTAATATGTATTCAGGAAAACTTAGGTATTAATGTTGACTTGCATTTGAAATTTGAAATCAACTATATGGTGCTAAGCCAGGAGCTTTGGTAAAGAGATTTTTATTTGAAAACATTTTTTTTTAAGAATTTATTTATTTATTTGACAGAGAGAGACCACAAGTAGGCAGAGAGGCAGGCAGAGAGAGAGGAGAGGAAGCAGGCTCCCCGCTGAGCAGAGAGCCCGATGTGGGACTCAATCCCAGGACCCTGGGACCATGACCCGAGCCGAAGGCAGTGGCTTAACCCACTGAGCCACCCAGGCACCCCTTGAAAACTTTTTAAATTATAAAATGATATATAAAGAAAATAACCTGTGCTAAAGTATTTTATCTCTTTTGATGATGAAAATATATTTTCCATGTTATTTAATCTTCTAAATTTTCTTAATCCTCATACAAGACTCAGAATTTACTTTGAACAAATTTTCTTAAAGTATGTTCTGCAGTACAGTAATCAAGTAGATATAAAATCATTACTCAATCTCTCTCTTGAAGACTCACAATACATAAATTATAATAAAAACTCTGTGGAGGATTACAATGAGATAAACTAATCTTATTTAAACTAATCATTTCCTAATCTCTTTTGAACAGAGTAACTGTTATTTTATATGATATATATATTTTAAACAATGGGAAATTTTCTCTTGGCACATCTTTGGGAATTTCCCTGTTATGCTGAGGGAATCTAAGTAGTTCTTGTGATTGTGTATAATGAAGCACAGAAGATCACCCCTGCAGAAGCTATTCACCTTTCCAGGTAAGAGAATGACCTAAATGGAGAGCACAGAACCATGGATGAAGGAAGACATATTTGCCCCTCTCTGAACAGGCCTTCAATGAATAAGTAAGCTAAAATTAAACAGAATGAAGCCCCAAGAAAGTTGTGGACGTTATCAATCAGGAGATCATGTCAACAGGGTCATTGGGTACAGACTGAACCAGTTGGAACCAGAATAAGATTAAGGAGGTGAAACCCCATAGCAAATGTAGTTTCTCCACCCCACCTGCATAGCCTCATCCTCAAACACCAAAACTAGATGAGAGAAGTGTGAAGGAGGTGACTTAGACCCCACTGGAAGGTCCCTCCTTCAAAACAATAGGTGACAAATCAATCTTATGGCTAGAAGGTGTGAAGATATGCAATCCAGAAACATATGAGGTTAGATTTTTAAATGAACCTTTTATAATGAAGTTATCAGAAACCTTTGATATTTTCTCATGGCATCTTTACAAGCTCAGAAAGAGGGATTTAACATAGTGTGGCAAGGAGTACTAACTAGGAAAAAAAGAGTTTATATTTATGACACACTGATGTGAGACTCCTCAAAATATATCTTTGTCTTTCTCCTCCACTGTTCCTTCATGGGTATTTATCTCAATACCAAGCCTATAGTAGCTGCTCCAGTCATGAAGGTTAAATCAAGAACTGTGTTGTACAGAAATTTGTAAAATAACATAAAATCTAAACTCCCCATACACAAAACCTTTCATGCTCAAACAATTCTCCTAAGTATGTATATTATCTATATTTCCTCATGTTCAAGATATTATATGTATACTATAGAAAAAGAATGTCCTAGTTATGGTCTTAAAGATGGATCTAAGTGGTTAAACTATCTGAGTAGAGGATCAGTAGAAATAGCTTTTCATTGTGATTCTTTTTTCTTTTTTTTTTAAGTAGGCTCCACGCTATATGTAGGGTTTTAACTCACACCCCTAAGATCAAAACCTATGCCGAGATGAGGAATCACACACTTAAATGACTGAGTCATTCAGATGTCCTGTGAATTTTTTTTCCTATAGCCAAAGCCACGGATTTTTTAGTTTTTAAGTATGACAATATTCACATAACTGAATAATGTCTCCTATCCATTTATTTAGTTTCCTACGTACATGTGCAACTGGACTACAATTTTCTTTTTAAAATTTTATTTACTTACTTGAGAGAGAGAGAGTGAGTGAGTATGAGCAAGGGGACAAGGCAGAGAAAGAGAGAAGCAAACTCCCTGCTTATCAGGAGCCTGACACAGGGCTGGATTCTAGGATCCTGAGATCATGACATGAATAGAAGGCAGATGCTTAACTGACTGAGCCACCCAGATACCCATGGACTAGGATTTAAAGAGGCACTCATATGCATAGATATATCTGTCATGGCAGATGGTGTGGCCTTCAACAAATGAGAAGAAATGGTAAGAAAAGTAAAATTTTATATAAAGGCCAATGAATGTTACTAGATGTTTGCTGTAAAATACATGGCCTGTGTGGTAGTGTATAGCTAAAGAGTCACTTTCTTGAAGTCAGGGTAGATTGCACCTCTAGACTCATCTGGAGCAGTAGAAGATGTTCTTATCATGCTATCACATAGATAATAGCACATGACAAAAAGAGAGTCTCCCAGGGAGAAGACTTCTATCAATTCTAGAAATTCTAAAGCTACAGATGCAGTTCCTCATGGAGGGCCATACGCATCACACTCAGGAGTTCAGTATTTACCCTACAGGAAATGGGGACCAACCAAAAGAATTTAAGTTGGAGTTGCATGGTCAGATTTTTGTTTTAAATTGACCCCTCAGTGGCTCTGAAGAGAAGCATAATCTCAATGCAGGGAGAATATTGAGAAAACTGTTATAATAATCCAAACAAATGATGGTGAGAGTCTAGACTAGGGCTGTTTTAAGAAGGAAGAAAAACTAGGGACTGATTAAAAAACTGTATAGACAGTCAAATAAACAGTAGATGGTGATTTGATGAACTGTTGACCATGAGGAAGGAGTAAAAATGAATGAGAACTCCCGGGTTTGTAGTGGAGTAAGAGAGTGTGAAAATTGAATGATCTGGGTTAAAAGACAGAAGAATTGTGGGCTTCAGGAGAAAGATGTCAACAAAATATCTTTTAGTAAAAATCTGGACTTGAATGAGATATGAGGCATCAATTCAAAACTGTAGAGGAAGACACAGTTTCTATGATTTGCCAGATGTGTGCTTTTAAGCACATTTATCAGTGAAAAAAAATACAGTTTAGTTCTCTGTTCCTTTGTGGTTTAGAGAAACATGAAACAAAGAAGCCTAACAAACCATTCACCTTGACCCAACGAAGTTCTGAACCTAAATAATAATAGAAGCACACAATTTGTTTTGTGTTGTTCTCTTTTTCACTGAGGATTTTGGTGAGTGCAGGGAATGTAACCGAGTAAAATCTCAGGCAAATATAATTTCATGTTCTCCCTTCCAATAAATGTCAGGGCTTAAAACTAGTTTTCTGTATAACAGATGTTATAACTTCAGGCTTTTATAGGTTGAAGGAATCCTTCTATTACTAAATGATTGTTAGCATATCAAGAAAGCCAGTGGGTAGCTGTAAATCCAATTTGTATCTCAACACTTTTCCCAGTGATGATCTGGTGGCTTCAAGCCCTCAGGAGTTAGGAGAGCATGAGAACAAAATGGGAGGAGGTAGCAAACCCAAGAAGGCGAGAGGGGAATGATCTGAATATTGCCTCCAGTAACCAATAATTCTAGCACATAATGGAACACTTTCCAATCTCATCTAACTTTAAAGAGCTTGAGAACATCCCATTTCTTCTAATAAGAACAGATGGGCACAGATGAACACAGTCTGAAACATTTCGTTCAATAGCTTCCTTGTTCCCACGTGGTTTGCATATTCTTCTTCTAGTTGTTCATATATTTTATAAAATGTCTAAAGGAATACAGACCAAATATTGAGACTTGCTTTAGGGAAAGGTCATTCACACCACCAGCTTCTGATTTTTAGAGCGTTATTAATATCATAAAGACCTCAGGGCCCATTCTCTGTGCCCTTCAGAATAAATAAATGTTTCATCATTACACAGCTAAGGGTATGCTTGGAGAATGTAGTGATTTTTTTTCTTCATTTATTATAATTCAAGCCTGCATTGTCCTGTCAATCGATATTTAAATAAACATCTTTATTTTCCTTATAATAAGTATAATGCACTTCAAATTTGGTTATCCAAATCAAGCATAACATTTCACCAATTCTGAGCAATTAATTTTTGTGACTTTGAATATTTTTCAAAAAAGTCTATCAGCCAACTTTTAAATTATTGTGTTAGAACTTTTACCTATTTCAATGAGGAAATTATACAGGTTTGTGTTTTTGTGTTTGTTTGTTGTTTTTTTTTTTTTTTTTCAAACTAAAATGTTGTTAACTCCCTTTTTCCTAAAGTATAAGCCCTTGATTTCACCATTGAGAGAGTCCAGGATCCCTGATATCATAATAGCAAATCTCTATTTCCTAAAGGAGCCCTCAAACAGAGCTTCTAACAATAGACTTCAGTGAGATATATGGTCAGTGTAGACAAGGTGATACTCTTGGTGTTTGTAAATGCCAATCCTCGCCAAAAATCCCCAGATAAACAAAAATACAGATTTGATTGTTTGGTTGTCCCTTAGTTTAATTTGGTTGGTTTCAGTTACAGGGGGAAAAAAAAGTCATGAAGCCAAGATAAAAGTGTTGGTTGTTTGCTAAATTCCCAGGTGTTCCCTCACCATCCCATCTACCTAACATAGAGCTTGAAATTGCTTGTGCTCCTTCTGTCTCTTACTTCTGCTCCTGAAATAATAAGACTTCTTCAGCCAAAATGGCAGAGATGCTTAGCAAGAAACTTTTCTCTCCATCTGCCAAGCTTTTTGGCTTTTAGTACCTGTGTTCTTCAATATCAAACTTATTTAAAATAGTCAGTGAACCATATAGCATTGTTGTCAAGATCCTGTATTCTTACTTTTATTTTTTTAAAATAATTAATTTATTTATTTGTCAGAGAATGAAAAAGAGAGAGCATGAACAGAGGGAGCAGCAAACAGAGGGAGAAGTAGGCTCCCCACTGAGCAAGAAGTCTGGTGCTGGGACCCTGGGATCAGGACCTGAGCCAAAGGCAGATGCATAACCGACTGAGCCACCCAGGTGACCCTCTTATTTTTAGATATATGCACACCTAAAAGAATTTAGTCTTCACATGAATCAAGAAGTATCAGAAAAATATATGTTGTAAGGTAACCCATGTTGAAACCCTTCCAAAGGATCCTGTTACACAATTGCTAGAAATTGGGCTTTGTGAGATAGTCTCGTCCATGACAGGCCAAAGCAGACCTTGAAAATGTTCAAATAACTCCTCCAAAGCATTTTTTAAAAACAGCTGTAGGAAGCCAAGCATATTATGAGAATTTTTTAAGCTTAGTTTCTCTGAAGCAAGAAATGGATATGTGTCAAGAGCACAGAGGATTTAAACTACAGCAAATAGAATCAGATCTGAAATGGATTGTGTGAGTTTTCTCTTCTTCAGGAATGGAGAAAAGAAGGAATCCAACAATGCTGCAGAACCAACTGAACAGACTCACATCATTCTCCAGCATGTTTCTTACAGAGTTTATGTCATTTGGAAGAAATTGCACTTAGGTGTGGCTACTCACCATGTTCCTTCTTGAGTCTTAGCAAACTATTACTAATAGAGGGAAAGAAAAAAAAAAATAAAAACCTAGCAACTCCTAACCCAACTAGCTGTGCCAGAAATGAAATAAACTAAATATGTTGAAAAACTGTATCTCTGCTATCCTCTAATTTTTATGAAGCTCTTCTGTTGATAAGTGGTAGTTATTCTGGTCATTTGGCCATCAAGCATAAATTTGCATCTAAGAAAGTTAGCTAAACTAAATTAATTTATTTAGTACTTGAAAATTTGAAACATCTGTAAATTGCTTACTGTAGAAATCTGCCAGGGTGCATAACCTCATATTAGAGAATGGGTCTTGCCTTGGATAAAAACCAGGTCTCTAACCTCTAGGGAAGAAATATATACCAAACTCATTTTAAAAGCACATGTAATACAACACTGAATTGGATTTGTAATAACTATTCACATAGATTTATAAGGCAGCTAACATATGGGAATAATAACATTTTGAATATCAGACTTTGAAGTATTCAATTGTCCCACACATTAGTACAGTAGCAAACAATATATATCAAGTGTACTGTGCTTTGTGAAGAAATAACCACAAAACACTCTTCTAAAATTTGAACCCCAAACAATATTAACTTTAACATGTACTTATTTAAAACTATGGGTAGGTCTGTGCCAATTTAATATTCTCAGGCAGAGTTAGAGAGAAATAACTACCAGTCTGGCCCTGCCTGCCATCTGCGGTCTCAAAGAATCCGTCCAGCCCACACAATTTCCCTATATTCCTTAATGTCTTTCTTTATTATCTTCCCTTGAATAATAGCCTAGTATGTAACCTCAGCACTTTGGATCATAACTTTTCATCCTTTTGGAATACCTCTCTTCTACTTAGGAACCTATTCAATTCCTTTTTATGATTGAAAAACTTGCTCAAACCCCATGACCACCCAAGTCTGAAGAAGATTGTTCATTTCTCTTTATTTTTTACTCATTTATTATCCATGTACAATACAGAGAGCAGTACCACACTCTCTCTTGTTTCATTCTCTTTTGTTGTATATAATCAGTTTATTTCCTCATCTTCTATTTTTAATATTTCCATCCTATTTCATAAGCTTCTTGAACAGAAATTTTGTGTCTTTAATTTCATTCTGGTCTCAGTATGATGTTGTGGCACCTTCCAAGTATTTGTTTCCCAGTAAATGTCCATTTGTTTTAGTTTGAACATCAACATATTTCTATATGCTGGTGTTTTTCTACAGAAATTGAAACAAAGCTACTACTTTGACCAAAATGTCAACAAATTTGATATTTTTGTATGTTAATACATTATTGCTTCTGTGAAACTAGCCAAATAATGTGTCATATTTACACAATAATATTCTATTTGTTTGACATATTGTGTCTTTGAAACGTTTTTGTTTTTTTTTTTAAATATCTGTGCTCAGGGCGCCTGGATGGCTCAGTGGGTTAAAGCCTCTGCCTTCAGCTCGGGTCATGATCTCAGGGTCCTGGGATTGAGCCCCACATAGGGCTCTCTGCTCAGCAGGGAGCCTGCTTCCTCCTCTCTCTCTCTGCCTGCCTCTCTGCCTACTTGTGATCTCTGTCTGTCAAATAAATAAATAAAATCTTAAATAAATAAATAAATATCTGTGCTCATCATTTTGGGAGTTGAAATTTTTTAAGAACACATCCAAATAGATTGGGTAAGAGTGCTAAATTTATTAGAACTCACACACTGGTGTTCACATAATTAAAAGATAAAGTCTCCACATAAACTAATGCCAGATTCCTCTATAATTCAATCAAATGGTTTTAATTTCTTAAAAGATTGATAGTAACAAGAACAAGTCAATTTATCTCTGAAAGATGTATCTGAGGAGGACAGGAGAATTTCCCAATTAACCAGTTTTTAAAGCATTGCAAATTATTTTTAATGGATGAGGAAAAGGAAATACACAACTCAACTTTATGACAATTTTGAGACAGCACCAATTGTACCAAAAATGTTTCTTGCTTTACTCTCTACATGGTGGCAAAAATATGGCCTATGTTTATGTATAAATAGCACAGAAATTTACTCAAATAGATGGTTTAGTTAAGTGGGTATTAGTATTAATAATGTTAATCTACTACTCATTGAAGTTTTCACATGTCCCAAATATTTTGCTTCAGTTTCATGAAAATCATCTCATCTTATTCTTATTAAATTCTGAAAAAAAGAAAGAAAAAAGGAAAGAAAAGGGTGTTCCCATTAGTCCTATTTTATAAATAACAAAACTGAGACTTAAGTAATGGAAATTGTGCATTGTCTGACTCTCAAACACCTGTGCCCAGTCATCAAACTTTGTGCAAGATTCATATTTTCTTTAAAATTAACAACTAAGGGGTGCCTGGGTGGCTCAGTGGGTTAAGCCTCTGCCTTTGGCTCAGGTCGTGGTCTCAGGGTCCTGAGATCGAGCCCCACATTGGGCTCTCTGCTTGGAGGGGAGCCTGTTTCCCCCTTTCTCTGCCTACCTCTCTGCCTGCTTGTATCTCTCTGTGAAATAAATAAATAAAATCTTTTTAAAAAGAATTAACAACTAATAATTAAGTTTATAAAGATGTTCTGAAGCTAAGGTTGATACAGGTTGCATCTATATTATATAATAATACACTTATGTTAGCTCCCTAATATATTTCTATCTGATTAAAACAATCTGTATTTATTTATATCTTACCAAAGGAGATGGACTAATGATATCATTAATGATAATTAAGTGTTATGCTTTTAGAACTAATCCTTATTAAGTCATTATGGTTTTGCTTTGGTCAAGAAATGTATTTTATTTTATTGATAAAGCATGATCTTTATTTACTCTTAGGGAATTTAGAATTAACAGTTGCTTACAGACAGGGAAACTGGGAAAAAATAAGGATGACATTCAGTATGAGTGGATAAAATGAATTCAAAGTTTTAAGCTTTTACTAAGTAAATATAAAAGGAGAACCTGAAGATCACACACACACACACACACACACACACACAGAGTCTGAATTAGTTTCAACCAGCATAAAAATCCTTGGGCATTAAGTCCCTCCTCCCATTTAGAATAAAAATAGATAAATGTCATATGATCACTATGATATGAGGAATTTGAGAGGCAGAGTGGAGGTTTGGGGGGAAGGGAAGAAAAAAATGAAACAAGATGGGATCGGGAGAGAGACAAACCATAAGAGACTCTTAATCTTACAAAACAAACTGAGGGTTGCTGGGAGGAGGCGGGGTTAGGAAGTGGGTGGTTGGGTTATGGACATTGGGGAGGGTATATGATATGGTGAGTGCTGTGAAGTGTGTAAGCCTGACAATTCACAGACCTGTATCCCTAGGGCAAATAATACATTATATATTAATAAAAATAATTTTTTAAAAATAGATAAATATGATGTTGAGCTTTGTTACTTAAAGTTTAAGAAATTCATTCATATAAAAGAAAGAACTAGGTTGAAATCTATTCAAGTTTAATTTTATAAGTAAAATTATTTAATAATAGCGGAGAGGAGTCAAGATGGCGGAGAAGTAGCAAGCTGAGACTGCTTCAGCTAGCCGGAGATCAGCTAGATAGCTTATCTAAATATTGCAAACACCTGAAAATCCATCGGCAGATCGAAGAGAAGAAGAACAGCAATTCTGGAAACAGAAAAACAACCACTTTCTGAAAGGTAGGACCGGCGGAGAAGTGAATCCAAAGCAACAGGAAGATAGACCCCGGGGGGAGGGGCCGGCTCCCGGCAAGCAGCGGAGCAACCGCGCACAAAATCAGGACTTTTAAAAGTCTGTTCCGCTGAGGGACATCGCTCCAGAGGCTAAACCAGGGCGAAGCCCACACGGGGTCAGCGTGGCCTCAGGTCCCGCAGGGTCACAGAAGGATCAGGGTGTCTGAGTGTCGCAGAGCTTGCGGGTATTGGAACGGGAAAGCCGGCTGCAGAGACAGAGCCGACAGTAAGCTCACAGCTCGGTGTTACCTTGAACCGGTCGCAGGCTCGGTGATCTCGGAGCACGGCCGGAGGTCAGGCAGACGGGAGTAACTGGGCGCTGTTCTCTGAGGGCGCACTGAGGAGTGGGGCACTGGGCTCTCGGCTCCTCCGGGCCGGAGACCAGGAGGCCGCCATTTGTGTTCCCGTCCTCCGGAACTCTACGGAAAGCGCTCAGGGAACAAACACTCCTGAAAGCAAACCCGAGCGGATTACTCACCCCGGCCTCGGGTAAGGGCGGTGTAATTCCGCCTGGGGCAAAGACACTTGAGAATCACTACAACAGGCCCCTCCCCCAGAAGATCAACAACAAATCCAGCTGAGACCAAGTTCACCTACCAAGGAGTGCGGTTTCAATACCAAGGAGAGCAGCAGAATTCCAGAGGAAGAGAAAGCCAAGCACAGAACTCATGGCTTTTTTCCTGTGATTTTTTTTAGTCTTGCAGTTAATTTAATTTTTTCTTTTTCTTTTTTTTTTTTTTTCTTCTCGCCTTCGGGTAAATTTTTTTTTTTTTAACTGTTACCTTTTTCTTTTTTAACGATTTTTTACTAGTTTATCTAATATATATATTTTTTCTATTTTACATTTTTCTCAGGAGTTTTCTTTTTTAAAAAAAAATTTTTTCTTTTCTTTTTTTTTTCTTTTCTTTTTTCTTTTTTTTTCTTTCTTTCTTTTTGAACCTCTTTTTATCCCCTTTCTCCCCACTCACGATTTTGGATCTCTTCTAATTTGGTTAAAGCATATTTTCCTGGGGTTGTTACCACCCTTTTAGTATTTTACTTGCCCCTTCATTTACTCTTATCTGGCCAAAATGACAAGACGTAAAAATTCAACACAAAAAAAAGAACAAGAGGCAGTACCGAAGGCTAGGGACCTAATCAATACAGACATCGGTAATATGTCAGATCTAGAGTTCAGAATGACAATTCTCAAGGTTCTAGCCGGGCTCGAAAAAGGCATAAGATATTAGAGAAACCCTCTCGAGAGATATAAAAGCCCTTTCTGGAGAAATAAAAGAACTAAAATCTAACCAAGTTGAAATCAAAAAAGCTATTAATGAGGTGCAATCAAAAATGGAGGCTCTAACTGCTAGGATAAATGAAGCAGAAGAAAGAATTACTGATATAGAAGACCAAATGACAGAGAATAAAGAAGCTGAGCAAAAGAGGGACAAACAGCTACTGGACCACGAGGGGAGAATTCGAGAGATAAGTGATACCATAAGACGAAACAACATTAGAATAATTGGGATTCCAGAAGAAGAAGAAAGAGAGAGGGGAGCAGAAGGTATACTGGAGAGAATTATTGGGGAGAATTTCCCCAATATGGCAAAGGGAACGAGCATCAAAATTCAGGAGGTTCAGAGAACGCCCCTCAAAATCAATAAGAATAGGCCCACACCCCATCACCTAATAGTAAAATTTACAAGTCTCAGTGACAAAGAGAAAATCCTGAAAGCAGCCCGGGAAAAGAAGTCTGTAACATACAATGGTAAAAATATTAGATTGGCAGCTGACTTATCCACAGAGACCTGGCAGGCCAGAAAGAGCTGGCATGATATTTTTAGAGCACTAAACGAGAAAAACATGCAGCCCAGAATACTATATCCAGCCAGGCTACCATTGAAAATAGGAGAGATTAAAAGCTTCCAGGACAAACAACAACTGAAAGAATTTGCAAATACCAAACCAGCTCTACAGGAAATATTGAAAGGGGTCCTCTAAGCAAAGAGAGAGCCTACAAGTGGTAGATCAGAAAGGAACAGAGACCATATACAGTAACAGTCACCTTACAGGCAATACAATGGCACTAAATTCATATCTCTCAATAGTTACCCTGAATGTGAATGGGCTAAATGCCCCTGTCAAAAGACACAGGCTATCAGAATGGATAAAAAAACAAAACCCATCTATATGTTGCCTCCAACAAACTCATTTGAAGCCCGAAGACACCTCCAGATTTAAAGTGAGCGGGTGGAAAAGAATTTACCATGCTAATGGACATCAGAAGTAAGCAGGAGTGGCAATCCTTATATCAGATCAATTAGATTTTAAGCCAAAGACTATAATAAGAGATGAGGAAGGACACTATATCATACTCAAAGGGTCTGTCCAACAAGAAGATTTAACAATTTTAAATATCTATGCCCCCAACGTGGGAGCAGCCAACTATATAAACCAATTAATAACAAAATCAAAGAAACACATCAACAACAATACAATAATAGTAGGGGACTTTAACACTCCCCTCACTAAAATGGACAGATCATCCAAGCAAAAGATCAACAAGAAAATAAAGGCCTTAAACGACACACTGGACCAGATGGACATCACAGATATATTCAGAACATTTCATCCCAAAGCAACAGAATACACATTCTTCTCTAGTGCACATGGAACATTCTCCAGAATAGATCACATCCTCGGTCCTAAATCAGGACTCAACCGGTATCAAAAGATTGGGATCATTCCCTGCATATTTTCAGACCACAATGCTCTAAAGCTAGAACTCAACCACAAAAGGAAGTTTGGAAAGAACCCAAATACATGGAGACTAAACAGTATCCTTCTAAAGAATGAATGGGTCAACCGGGAAATTAAAGAAGAATTGAAAAAAATCATGGAAACAAATAATAATGAAAATACAATGGTTCAAAATCTGTGGGACACAACAAAGGCAGTCCTGAGAGGAAAATATATAGCGGTACAAGCCTTTCTCAAGAAACAAGAAAGGTTTCAGGTACACAACCTAACCCTACACCTAAAGGAGCTGGAGAAAGAACAAGAAAGAAACCCTAAGCCCAGCAGGAGAAGAGAAATCATAAAGATCAGAGCAGAAATCAATGAAATAGAAACCAAAAAAACAATAGAACAAATCAACGAAACTAGGAGCTGGTTCTTTGAAAGAATTAATAAAATTGATAAACCCCTGGCCCGATTTATCAAAAAGAAAAGAGAAAGGACCCAAATAAATAAAATCATGAATGAAAGAGGAGAGATCACAACTAACACCAAAGAAATACAAACTATTATAAGAACATACTATGAGCAACTCTACGGCAATAAATTTGACAACCTGGAAGAAATGGATGCATTCCTAGAAACATATAAACTACCACAACTGAACCAGGAAGAAATAGAAAGCCTGAACAGACCCATAACCAGT
>NC_139023.1:132755400-132912740 GCF_964662115.1 Mustela nivalis | reverse complement strand
GTGATCTCTCTCTTTCAAAATACCTTATCTTACTATACTCACCCTTTCTTGTGGTAATGTGAGATGACACAATGCCTACATGATGAGATAAAGTGAGGGGAATGACGCAGGGGAGGCGCCGCCATACAATGTTGGGCAACCACTGACCTTCTGAAGACAGGTCAGGAGGATCATCTGCTTCAGAACCACAGTTCACAGCAGGTTAACAGAAACCATGGACAACAAAATCATGGATAAGGGTTGGGGAGGACTACTGTACTAACCCCCAGGATTGTTAAAGTAAAAAATGTTGGTGAGGATGTGGAGAATATATATACTGCTGGTAGGAATGTAAAACACTGCAGCCACTATGGAAAATAGCTTGGCAGTTCCTCAGAAAGTTAAATAGAGAATAACCAGCAATTTCACTCTTAGGTGTATACCCAAGAGAATTGAAAACATCTGTTCAAACAAAAATTTTATAAACTAGGGGCGCCTGGCTGGCTCAGTCACTAGAGCATTTTAAGTCTTCATGTCAGGGTCATGAGTTCAAGCTCCATGTTGGGTGTAGAGATTATAAATAAACTTAAAGAAATTATAAATGAGTGTTCAGAGGAGAATTATCCCTAATAATCAAATAGTGAAAATAATAATGACTGGATAAACAAAATGTTTCTATGCAATTTTATTTCATCTCTAAAAACAAATGAAGTACTAATATCTGCTACTATATGGATGGGTCTTGAAAACATTAAGCTAAGTGAAATAAGCCGATCATACAAGAAAAAAATCCTAAGAATATTTATATAAAATGTCCAGAATAGCAAATCTATAGGGAGAGAAAATAGTTTAGTAGTTGTCTAGGATCAGAGAGCTGGGGAGAAATGGGAAGTGCCTGCTAATGGGTATGAATACTTCATTATGGGGTGGCATGAAAATGCTCTAAAATGAATTATCATGATGTCACATAACTACTTAAATATAGTAAAACCCATTAAACAGTACAACTTAATCATTTTTTTTTTAAAGATTATATTTATTTGTGAGAGAGAGAGATTGAGAGAGAACACTCAAGCAGGAAGAGAGGCAGGCAGAGGCAGCAAGAGAAGCAGTCACCCTGTCGAGCAAGGAGCCCGATGCGGGACTCGATCCCCGGACCCTGGGATCATGACCTGAGCCGAAGGCAGCGGCTTAACCAACTGGGCCACCCAAGCGTCCCAACAGTACAACTTAAAATAGGTAAATTATACACTATATAAATATTCCAAAAAATTAAAAAATATGCATGTCCTAGTGATGCTTTTAGAAATGTTTTGTAAGTAAATGCACCAATGTTCTAAGATGAATGCATACATGTTCACTGCGCTGTTCAAAATAACATAAATACATTAATATCCATCAATAGCCAGGTTAAATAAATTAAGGCTGTCCATACAAAGAAACTGAAGAGTGGTTCAAGAGGACTGTCTCCCAGGATGCCTGGCTGGCTCAACTGGTAGAGCTTGCAACTCTTCATCTTGGGGTTATGAGTCTGAGCCCCATGCTCGGTGTAGAGCTTACTTACAAAAATAGAATCTTAAAAAAAAAAAAAAAAAAAAAGACTCCAGATCTATAAATAAATACAACTAAGTTTAGCAACCTAAAGAGGCAAGGTAATAAATGCATTACACATGTGTTTAAATTATGTGTGTGTATATATACAGTTTTTGTATGTATAAAAATATTAGTAGAGGAAAAAAATGAGTACACATAAAGTTGAAAGCTCTAACACAATTTCTTTCTTCTTCTTTTTAATGATTTTATTTATCTGAGAGAGAGCACGCGCAGGGGATCGTGGGGGTGGGTGGGGGAGAGGGAGAAGTAGGCTCCCTGTTGAGCAGGGAGCACAATGTAGGGCTCAATCACAGGACCCTTGGGACCATGACCTGAGCTTAAGACAGATGCTTAACCAACTGAGCCACCCAGGCACCCATTTATTTTTTTTTAGATTTTATTTTTAAGTAATCTCCACACCCAATGTGGGGCTTGAACTCACAACCCCGAGATCCAGTCACATGCACTACTTACTGAGCCAGCCAGCATGCGCACACACACACACACAAGTGAAGTGACATTTGATCAAAGTTCTTGACTGAGTAGGAATAAACTAGGTGAAGGGAAGGGCTAGAACATCTTAATCTTAGGTCCAGAGAAACAATGTGTGAAAGCTCTGAAGTGAAAAAAGAACAGATACAGTTAGTGAGTCAGGTCAGATAGGGTGGAAGACAGAGCAGTGCTTGATCATGTGGTTTTGTGGGCTACATTAAGAATTTTATTGGGGGGGGGGGCACCTGGGTGGTTCAGTGGGTTAAGCCTCTGCCTTTAGCTCAGGTCATGATCTCGGAGTCCTGGGGTGGAGTCCCACATCGGGCTCCCTGCTGAGCAGGGAGCCTGCTTCCCCTTCTCCCTCTGCTGCTCCCTCTGCTTGTGCAATCTCTCCTTTTCTCACTCTGTCAAATTAAAAAAAAAAAAAATCTAAGAAAAAAAAATTTTATTTTGGGAAGAAAAAGTTTATTTTGGGGTACCAGGCTCAGTCAGTGGAGCATACAACTCTTGGTCTTGGGGTTGTAAATTCAAGCCCCGTACTGAGCACAGAGATTAAAAAATATAATCTTTATAAAAAATTTGATTTTAATCTTAATAGTAATGAGAAATCACTAAAGGGTCTTGAATGGGATGAAGCTATGAATATGAAGAATGGGTAAGAGACGCAAAAGTAGGTATGAGGCAGCTGGTACAAGGCAGACAGCAGTGAGGTTTGGCTCGTGTGAACTAGAGAGGAAGTAAGTTTGGAACGGAGAGACTGAACATATAAATGGACAATGGCCATGGCCAGACTACATAAAGACCATAAAACAGAACTCTGACCTGCAAATGCTGTAGCAACCAGTTGAGGAAGCCCAACCATGACCTGTGTAGCAACTGGCCTCAAATAGTCAATAGTCTCTCAATAACTACCAGGTTCCCTAATTTTGCCCTTTACTCTGATGCCAATTCAGGACTAAGGAGAGAAAGCCATATATGCAACCCAAACCAATCCCATAGGAAGCCTCATTTCTAGATAGCCTGACTCCAACTTCCCCATACCAACAACTTCCAATCAGATCACACCTCAAAGCCTTCTCTTTTTTCACTATAAAACTTTCCAACTCCCCTGCTTATCTCTTGTCCTCAGCCAAAAACAAATGACAGCGGCTGAATCCCTCACTCAAGCCAAGCTCTGAATAAATAGGCTTTACTGGTTTTCATTTGGATGGTCTTCTCCCCTCTCCAGTATTATCAGTCAGTGTAAAGAAGAGATTTAGGCCAAAGGAATGGTTGAAACACACTGTGTTTTAAGTACACTTCAATTAAAATGAAAAACCAAAATGGAGCGCCCGGATGGCTCAGTTGGTTAAGCGTCTGCCTTTGGCTCAGGTCATGATCCTAGTGATCCAGCCCCTGGAATAGAGCCCCATGTCTTACTCTCTGCTCAGTGGGGAGCCTGCTTCTCCCTCTCCGTCTGCTGCTTCCCTTGCTTGTGCTTTCTCTCTCAGATAAATACATAATTTTTTTTTGGTAAATATTTTTTCTTGGTTTTATTGAATAAAGAAAATCTTAAAAAAAAGTAGAATAAATAAAATACTGAAACTTTAAATAAATGAATGAATGAATGAGTGAATGAAAGAAGGAAAGGCTGAAATGGAGTAGAAGAGGGGAGAGGAAAATTAGAGCTTGCAAGCCTTTTAGGTATGATTAAGCCTACCTAGGAGACAGAGGGTTAGCTGAGAACTTGATGGAAAAGCAGTATAGTGTCAGAAATCTAAGGTAAGGGATTTTTGCAGACATATAGTTGTTAAAATTCTGAAAAATATAAAGGAAGAATAAAAAAAACATTAATTTAGGAAGCTGAAGGTGACTGAAGGCTATCTTATTTTAGCTTAAAGATTTATTTATTTATTTATTTGAGAGAGAGAGAGAGAGAGAGAACACGAATCTCAAGCAAGACTGTGCTGAGCTCGGAGCCTGAGGGTGGGGCTCAATCCCAGGACCCCGAAATCATGACCTAAACAGAAATTAAGAGTCAGCCACTTCACCAACTGAGCTGCCCAGGTGCCCCAATGGCTATATTAAAAAAGGTATAAAAGGATTAGAGTGGCTTGAGGTGTGAATGGAAAATAATGGATCAGACAGGGTGCCTGGCGGGGTTAGTCAACAAGGGATGCAGCTCTCGATCGCAGGGTCATGATGAGGGATAGCTACAAGGCAGGCAGAAACCACGCTCCCCTTTCCCCACATCCCTCCCCAAGAGGAAACCACCCTTAAAGGGATTTTCTACCAACCTGGAAGGAGCCCTCCACCCTCTCCCACGTGGCAAAAAGCTGGTTGGATGACAGGTGCAGGGAGGGTTAATCAGATTAAAACAGCCCGCCCATGAGCCCGGTTAAACCCTAAGACTTAGAAATGCCACTGGCAAGCCTCTGGGGTCCCCTCCCTTCTTGGGAGCTTAGTACTATGACTTTGCTATCGCCCAATAAACCTTGGTTTGCTGCCCACCACTCTTCATTCTTCAAAGTGGCATGACCGAGAACAGGGCACTGTGAGCACTGATGGAGGAAGAAAATCCTGTAACAAACTGAGTTAGGACACCGTGTTAGGTGTAGGGTTTACAATTAAATATAACCAAGTATTGAAAAAGAAAACAAAATAGTGGATCAGAAACGAGGAGTACAAAAGACCGGTTTGAGAGCATTCACAGAGAAGTGCCCGGGCTGTGTGTTGTCTATTTTAGTATATAGTCTTATCAGCATTTTTTTTTTTTTTAATTTTACGGATTTTATTTATTTGCGAGACAGTGCGTGCACAAGCGGGTGGGGGAGGAGTGGTGCAGGCAGAGGGGAGAAGCAGGCTCCCTGATCAGTTCGATGTGGGACTTGATCCCAGGACCTCAGGATCATGACCTGGTCCACAGGCGGAGTAGACCCTTAGCCGACGGAGCCACCCACACAGCCCTCTCACCATGTTTCAATCTCCATGTTGTTACATAATCCAGAGATCGAGGAGAATGAAGAAAACGTTTGAAGGACAGTTTCAGATTCCTGCTAAAGTGGGAAAGGATGGGGAGGGGACCCACAACGGAGAAGGAATGGCCTTGCCTTCTCAGGTGGTGGGAGGGCAGAGGAGGATTGGGGTGAGCAGGGTGGAAATCGGATTAGATGGGATTCTAGTTTGGTGCAGGGAAATTGAGGGATACACCATCTGAAGACTTTTCTTTGCAATGTGAAGAGGCAAGGTCAGCTGCTAAAAATGCAAAGAAGAGCCTAAAACCAGAGGTTTTAAGAAAAATTAAGGACCAGTGATTGTGGAGCATGAGGCAGCAAGCTGAGCACAGAAATGCAGCAGGAGCTTGCCAGACGATAAGGGGGAGATGGATGAATTTAAAAGTGGTTCCAGGGGGCGCCTGGGTGGCTCAGTGGGTTAAACCATGATCAGGTCATGATCTCAGGGTCCTGGGATTAAGCCCTCCATTGGGCTCCCTGCTCAGCAGAGAGCCTGCTCCCCCATCCCCCTCTGCCTACTTGTGATCTGTCAAATAAATAAAAATCTTGGTTTTTTTTTTTTTTAAGATTTTATTTAATTGACAGAGAGAGATCATAAGTAGGTGGAGGGTCAGGCAGAGAGAGAGGAAGGGAAGCAGGCTCCCTGCTGAGCAGAGAGCCTGAAGCAGGGCTTGATCTCAGGACCCTGGGATCATGACTTGAGCTGAAAGCAGAGACTAAACCCACTGAGCCACCCAGGTGCCCCTAAATAAAAATCTTAAAAAAAAAAAAAAAATAAAAGTGGTTCCAGTCTGGCTTCTTGTGTATCCTCCAGCAGCGGGAACATGATTGGATGGAGACGTCAGCATTCTTCCAGAACAGTGTGATGAAGACAGAGCAACAAAGGGTGACCTATGATGTTGGCAGCAATTATGGAAATAATGAATTAGAGAATCTTAGCTGGAGGATGGAAAGACTCGGGAGGACTAGTGGGCCTGGAGAAGGACGGTCAGTACTCTGGTGGAAGGCCTGATGAGATGCCAGCGGACCGCTACTCAGAGTTCAGTTTGTCAGTTAGTATTAGGAAATAAAGCTGAAAATGTGTGTTAGGCTCTCGTTGTGACCAAGCAGCCAGCAGGGGTCCTGCGCTGACACCAGCCCCTTTGGCAAGCTCCTGTGGAGCGCAGCTGCAGAACCACCAGCAAAGTAGCAAAGAAATGGAAATTTAGGTACCACTTCCCCAACGGCCCTTGTGATCAAATCTCCCTTGCCTCCCAGGGCCTCTGTATTTTCAATAGCCCTTAGATATGAACCCTTGGGGAGGGGGTAAACCCCCTACCTTGGGTCTGAATTGACCCGATCAAGACCCCAACCCAGGAATCCCAAAGCACTCCACCCAGTCTGGAATATTGGCCTGTGCCCTGGGGCTGGTCTTTAGGTCAGTGTTCTCCCTTGACCTCCCCCAGGTGACCCCTCCAGGCATGTTGCGCACTTTCTCCAGGACCTATGAATCATGAAGTTCCCTATTTCCAATCACCTGTGGGCCAGCTTTTGAACTAAGGCTCATTGTTCTGTACTGGTGCTCCACTTAACAAATGTTAACGTAACAAAGCAGAACACCCACCCTCTGCCTTCAGGGAATTTACATCCTAAGGGAGGAAGAGAGGGAGGAGTACAGGCAATTAAGGTGTTACAATGCAGTGAGGCCTAGTACTTTGACAGAATTACGCAAATAGGGTGAGGGAAAATGTAGACATCTAAATTCGTAGGGACATCAACCTCGGGGAAGCTTTCCTGAAGGATGAATGAACCGCGAGGAAAAGCGTCAAGTAAGGACAATGCAGGCAGAAGTATACTTTGAGGAACAGCCAAAGGTGAAGAACACGAATTCGAAAGTCCTATTAATAATAAACCCTGGCTCCTACCAATTTAGCAGCTACCCCGTGCTAGGTAGGGTATGGCCAAGTTAACACCATTACTAGCTCCAACTTACAGGTCTAGAAGCTAAGAGGATCTTAAGCCAGAAAAGTGACTTACCAGTGACCACCAGTGAGTCAGCTTGTGGTCAGAGTTCGAATCCACAGAGGCTGGTGTTAATTCTTTCTTATCCATTCTAGAGAGGGATGGTGGAGAAGAGGTGACAGGATGCTGGAGAGGTGTTATTTCCTAAGGTCTCGTTTCTTAAACTGTGGAAGTTCTCACTGTCCTGAAGGCTACAGGGACAATCACTTCATTAAGATGTGACATGGCTGGATTTACAGCTTAGGAAGAATCAGTTGATAGAAAAAAAAAAAAAAAAAGGATTTCCCAGAACTGGAGGCTGGAGTGATGAGTTAAGGAGTTGAAGTCATGCCGGAGAGCTCTAACAGATACTAAAATAGTGGTAACAGAGATGAAGGGGGAGCAGATTTTTTTTTTTTTTGAAGATTTTATTTATTTACTTGAGACAGAGAAAGAGAGAGAGCATGAGAGGTGAGAGGGTTAGCAGACTCCCTGCCGAGAAGGGAGCCCGATGTGGGACTCGATCCCGGGACTCCAGGATCATGACCTGAGCTGAAGGCAGTTGCTTAACCAACTGAGCCACCCAGGCCCCCAGGGGGAGCAGATTTTTAAAAATATTTCAAGGTAGAAATGATAGGCCTGGGAGACCAACCAGAACTGATTACTACAGTACGGGCAGCTCAAAAAGTAACACTGAGGGATGCCGGGTGGCTTAGTAGGTTTAGTCTCTGCCTTTGGCTCAGGTCATGATCCCTGGGTCCTGGGATTGGACCCATATCAGGCTCCCTGCCTGGTAAAGAGCCTGCTTCTCCCTCTCCCCCTGCTTGTGCTCTCTCTTGCTCTCTCTCTCTCCCACAAATAAATACAACCTTTAAAAAAATTTTTTTTAAAGATTTACACTGTCAAGGTAAAATGTATATTTCATAGCACAGAGCTTGAAACATAGTAAACATCTAATATATGATAGCTCTACAGTTATTCTCCAGATTCTGAGACATATCTGAGTGGAAGGAATTGAAGACTTTAAGTGTGCATTCATTCATTCACCAGGTATTTCTGTGGAGCTTACGACAGTCACTGGGTATATAGCTGTCATCAAAGTCTCTGTTCTTATGGAACTCACATTCTAATGAAGAGAGGCAGATACTAAACAGTAACAAAGTCAGATGGCAGGTGTCATGGAGAAAAACAAACCATGAACAAGGAAAAGAAAACAGAGTTACCTTGGGTGGAATGAGGTACTGCTTTTTTTTTTTTTTTAAAGATTATATTTATTTATTTGTCAGACAGAGATCACAAGTAGGCAGAGAGGTGGGCAGAGAGGTGAGGGGCAGCAGGCTCCCTGCTGAGCAGAGAGCCGGATGTGGGCTCTCTCTCCTAGGATGCTGGGATCATGACCAGAGCCGAAGGCAAAGGCCACCCACTGAGCCACCCAGGCGCCCCTGAAGTACTGCTTTCTTACATGAGTTTATTTTTGCATTGTGTATTTATTTTAAAGATTTATTTATTTGAGAGACAGAGAAAGAGAGAGAAGCCACCGGGTGAAGGGACAGAGAAGAGAGAAACTTAAGCAGACTTACACAGAGCACGGAGCCTAATGTGGGGCTCAATCTCAGGACCCTGAGATCATGACCTGAGCAGAAATCAAGAGTCAGACGCTTGACTATGCCAACTAGGCGCCCCAGTGTTGCAGGGAACAGATGCAGGGAAGTCCTTCTTGATGACATCTATGATATTGGAACAGAGAACTGGGTTACAAGAATAAGCTATGGGTATGCAGAGGTCATGGCAGAGATTTGCAAATGCACTGTAGGCATGAACTTGAAGTGACTGAGAACAGCTAAGTGATTTCAAGTAGGCAGTTGGACACCGTGTGCAGGTACTAAAAAGAATAGTGATTTGTTTTAAAGACAATAAAAATGGAGCGTGGTATCATCAAAACCAAGGACAATCTATTCCTTATCTGACCTATAGCAAGATAACTGAGACCAGAATCAAAATGTGTTCACTGGATTGAGAAGTCACTGTTTATCTTTCCTAGAATGCAGCAGGGAGCAGATGGTAAGAAAGGAAACTGCTACCTTTTCAAGAAATTTGGCTACGCAGAGAAGAACCTGGGCTAGTCACTAGAGAGCGCCATGGGGTCAGTGGTGCACGTGTTTTCCTCTTCTTAAAAGAGGAAACAAACAAGTTTTGACATACTGAACCATCTGAGTAAGAAAGGGAGTGACTGTTAGATCAAGGTTCTTGAGGTGTAGAGAGAGAGAGAGAGAGAGAGATTAACTATACCCAGGAAGAGGAAAAGAAAACAGAAGTTGTAGCAGATGTAAATGTAGTCTGAGGGCAGTCTAATTTTATAAAGCTCGATGATCTCCATTTTATCTGTAATAGAAATTATCCCTTGTGAATTGGAAAAGGTTCACAAGTTTAAGGAAACTAGAGGTCATTGGAGGTTTAAATGTAGGCGAATGGGAATCAGAGGTGCCTAAAAGTAAGTAGGAGTTTTTCTCAGGGGCACCTGGCTAGCACACTCAGAAGAACATGCCACTCTTGATCTTGGGGTTTTGAGTTCAAGCCCTACATTGAGTGTAGAGTTTACGAAAAAAAAAAAAAAAAAAAAAAAAAAGCTTTTCTCAGAAAGCCCTGCTAACGTGGAAGATAAAATGCTTCACAAAGGTAGAGATTCTGTGCTTTAGAGAGTTGGCTTTCACAGCTCAGTCAAAGAGGCAGCACGTAATGAGAAGGGCCAAGACAATAAATAGTGCAATTTCAGGAAGAATTGGTAGGCAGGGCTAGAGGACTGGTCAAAGGAGTGGGAAGCCTGTAACTGTGCGGGGGTAAGAATAAGGCAGGAAATAGAGAATATACAAGTACTTACCATTTTGAATGGTAATCAGACTGAGTGACAAGAGAGTATTAGCTGGTCTCAACTTAAAATAATGTATTAAAATGTACCTTTACCAGGGTGCCTGGGTGGCTCAGTCAGTTAAGCATCCAGCTCTTGGTTTCAGCTCAGGTCAGGATTCCCTGTATGAGATCCACCCCCCCCCCCCCACCTCCACCTTGGTGCTCAGCCCCAGTCTGCTTGAAATTCTTCCTCTCCTTCTCTTTCCTCCGCACCCCCACCTCTCCCATAGCCCTGCTCAGGACCTCTCTCTCTAAAATAAATAAATCTTTTTTAAATTAAAAAAAAAAATTAAATCTACTTTACCAAAAACCCTTTCATAGCCATTGCCTCTGGGAAATGAAGGGCCAACGGTTAGACTAGGAGACTTTTTATTTGTGACTTTACATTCTTTCATACTGTTAGGAAAAGATTTTACAACAGGAACATATGTCACAATTATTTAAAAGCCAGACCTGGGTGCCTGGCTGGCTCAATCATTGGAGCATATGACTCTAAATCTCAGGGTTGTAAATCCAAGCACCATGTTGGATGTAGAGATTATATTTAAAAGTTTGATAGAGTATGTATGAATAGGTTATGTAGTTATCTAGAGTATCTATTTATTTTAAAGATAGATTTATTTATTTATTTATTTATTTGACAGACAGAGATCACAAGTAGGCAGAGAGGCAGGCAGAGAGAGAAAGAGAGAGAGAGGAGGAAGCAGGCTCCCTGCTAAGCAGAGAACCTGATGCAGGGCTTGGGATCATGACCTGAGCCAAAGGCAGAAGCTTTAGCCCACTGAGCCACCCAGGCACCCTGAGTATCTATTTATTTTTAAAATTTTATTTATTTGAGAGAGAGAGAAAGAGAGAGAGCACGAGCTGGGGTAAGAGCAGAGGGAAAGGGAGAAGCAGACTCCCTGCTGAACAGGGAGCCCAACTCGGGGTTGCATCCCTCATGACCTGAGCCAAAGGCAGACGTTTGACTGAATGAGCTGCCCAGCCGCCCCCTAGAGTACGTATTTTTAAAGAAAAGCATTGATAATAGTGAGATTTTATGGGTGAATGAGGAAAATCATTAGAATCGAAGGATCCTACCTCATTTTCCACTCTAACACTCTCTCATTAGCCTGTAAACTTGGATTTCCTGACACCCTTTCTCTTGTTTTCCTCCATTCTAATTCACTTAGGGGTGAACCTGATGCCAACTTATTCCAGCAAGAAAAAACGTTTATCAAGAGAACGAATTTTAGGGGTGTCTGGGTAGCTCATTCAGTTAAGTGTCTGCCTTCAGCACGAGTCATTATCTCAGGGTCCTGGGATTGAGCCCCACATCGGGCTCAGGGAGCCTGCTTCTCCCTCTCCCTCTGCCTGCCGCTCTGCCTACTTGTGCTCTCTGTGTCAAATAAATAAAATCTTCAAAGAATGAACTTCACACAGCATAGATTTCTCTATTGAATTAACTCAGTTGTACAGTTTGGAAAATGTCTCTGAGGATCATGGAGAAGGACTCAAGGAGCTGGTCAAATTTACATGGCAATGATAATAGGACATTCTTATTGAGGGAGCTAAAAGTCTAAGCTACTTCAAAGGTTAGTCTGGACAACTTCCAAGTCAACTGTTTACCTTACCTATCCTTTTCCAGCCTTACATGACCCTAGCTGTAACCATGTGTGATTTTTATCTAAAACATGCAGAAAACAGGAGTGCTTGGCTGGCTCAGCCAGCAGAGCACAGAAACTCTTGATCTCTGGGTCATGAGTTCAAGCCCCATGATGGGTGTAAAGCTTACATAAAAAATAATAAACAAACAAAACATGGAAAAAACAGAGGGGGGATAAGTGAAAGGGAGGTTCTGCCTTTAGAGTTCCACTACCTAGGTCTCTAGTGATTTAGCCAGCCGTCAAGTTGTTGTGTTGCAGAACATGTAAAAAAGTGTTCAAGTATTTGGACAAATGAGGATTACGCTTTCACATCTGAAGGTGGTGCTTGTTACTACAGCATTGTTGAGCAAGATCCTGGAGAAGTATCTTAATATTTAATCCATGTTGGCTCTTACGCTATCACTGGATTTCAAAATGGGAGTTTTATATATTCTTCGAAGAACTTTAATTGGAATGCAGGGCTGGTCTAATCTAAACAGAAATGAGAAAATCGATACTGTAACCTGAGCGGTTGTTTACAGCAATCAGCCAAATTTGGTCAAGGACTGCTCTTATTAAATGGTTGATGTGGCCTTTCTTTAGATTGCCCTTTGGTTTACAAAGTTTTCCTTAACTTTGACAATTCAAATTTCACCACTCTATCTTGTTTACTTGTGACCCTTGTTTTTAGGGCAGGTGGTTTGTGCAGAAAGCTCATACAACCTGGGGCTGCCGGCAAGGCTTTTATTTGCGTTCCCCAAGGTATCTTCCTCAGTATATGCAGGAATTCCCTTGCTACTGTGGCCCGCCTCCTCTCTCCTTTGTTATTTGTGGAGGAGTGCTGGGAAAGTCTTGAACTTCTCCACTCCTCCTAAGCACAGATTTTACCGCTATTTGTACGTGGGACTGAAATGCATTATCGACACATGCCAAAGGATTTTTTAGCATCGAAAATGTTTTAGCCCCTACTAATTGGCTTCTCAGGAATTTCTTAGTGTATCTTTCTGGATTTTTCCACTAGACCTGTTTTTCATTTTGATTGCAAAGGGTAATTTGTTACAGATACAGGTGTAGAAAACTTGGCTTTTTGTCTTAGCCCTCTTGATAAATGATTACTCATTTGCTCCTTCGTTTAATGTCCCACTATGGGACTTTCAGCAGGTTTGGAAAGCGTGTATTACTGAACAAGAGGCACCACTACCATGAATGAACAGTGCCTTGAATGAATAGTGCCATAAACACACCAGTCTACAGACCAACTGAATAAGCTAATTTAGCAATTGCCTCTGTATGCTAACCAGCTGAGGGCTATTTCAATGGCATTTTTTTAAAGGATGATATATTTTAGGAGAATTAAAGAGCTTAAAATAATTACAATGGAATGCCAAGTCATTTATTTTTTAGTATGAAGAAATACACACTTGGGCAGTGTTTGAAGTTAATTGATTCAAGCAATGTTACTGGTAGTGGTGGTGGATAAAATCATTGGCCTTTCAGTGACTGTAAGGAAAAAAAGGGGGGGTGGAGAGAGGAGCAAAATTCTATTCAGAATTTATCCTTAAAGACGCAGCAACCATCAAGACCAACTCTATGAGTCGGTATCAATATTAAATTGGTTTTGTACATTAAAAGAAATATTGCCAAGAAAAAGAAACTGGTTTAATAAATCATTAAAATATCGAGGATGGTACATTGTTTATATGGTGTCATTGGGCAAATATCTCCAAATGCTTTCCAAGGACACAATGGTCTTAGGGAGAAATGTGCCTGTTCTGGATGGCATACAGAGCTATTCAGTGTTTTTTAAAGCATATGTTTAACTGCTCAGTCTTGCCATTGACAGCATAGCCATCAATAGTCTGTAAATGATTGAATGTGGCTATGTTCAAATAAATGTTTATGGACAATGTGATTTGAGTATCAAAAAAAAAAAGCACATGTTTAAAGATACTCTCATAATTACATTCTCTTGGTACCTGATTTTTCAATTATGAAATTGCTAAACAAAAACCACAGTAGTAATCCCCATACTATCACTCACAATCAACAATTATCAAGATTTTCCCACATTTACTTTATCTCATTGAACAACTAAAACAATTCTCACATATCGTGTCATTCACTGTTTCGTCTGTCAGTATGCGTCCCTTGAAATGGTATCACCTTAAAGGTATTATCGCATATTACAAAATATAAATGGACCTTCTTTGATATATCTCATCTGGAACATTGCCTAAATGTAGTAAAATAATTTTCTGTCAGAAATACCTCAGGGGAAGGGCACCCGTGAATGGAGAGGCACACATCTCCTCTGAAGGCAGTTGTGTCTGTGCAATTTTCTTCTCACAGCCAAATTAGCTGAGAAAAAAAAAAGAGGGGAAATATTAGGAGCAGTTTTCAGAAAATGAATTATTGTTTAATCTGGAGAATGTAAAGGAATATTTTGGATCCAAGCTATACTGTGGTTATTTGCTACTTGTTCAGATGTGACTGTGACCTGAAAATTACTGTGAATCAAAAACACGGAATATATTCCTAACAGCTCATGTTCATAGCAGGATCTAGTTGTAGTAACCTCCTCCTTCCACAGGACTTCTTCCTCAGTGCTCTTGGACCTTTCGTCCTCTGAAATGAATCAATCACAGATGTAATTTTACACGAACATGTCCAAGATGTTCCGTAGTTCAGAAAAGTTTGATTAGCAATTGCTATAAACTGTAAGAAGGGGTAAGTTGCTTTCTGAACTGCTGACCCGCATTTTCTCTTATTTATGTAAAAGGGCAAACTAGGGGATGTCATCTGAAATAACCTCAGCAATCAGACTTCTGATTAACTAAAAAGGAGAGACTGAATTTTTAACCAGCTATGTACTCTTTTCTGCTCTAAATGGAGAAGTATATTACCAACTGAATAATCTAATGTATTTGGAATAAATATGACGCCCCTCTATTTGAATATTTTTCCTGAGTCAGAAAACCTTCTGATTTTTTTTTTTTACTTGCCAAAGTGCTTTGAAATCCTGGATATTTGGTTTTGAAGTAAAAGTGCATTAGAGTAACTCTGCTTACTAATTCCTGTTGGTTAAGAACGACGCAGCATGCATCATCTTTGAAAAATGTGTCGTCAATTAAGGCTATCTTGACCATAAATATTTCTGACATTTTTGGCTCCATTAGCACAATACTACTAAAATTGCATTTTTAAGAGAGACGTCTAATTATATAATTAGAAATAACAGCTATCATAACCTGTTTTAAGATTTCATCTGCAACCTGGTACATGATTTTTGTTGTTAATTCAAATTAATAACATTACCCCACTCCAGCCAGCAACATGTTCTTCTAATCACCTGCTTTGGATTTTGTATTTCACCTAAAAATCTGTCCAAGTTTGTTGACCTCTGTCGTTAATAGACCAAACAGTTTTTTTTTTCTTTTTTTTTTTTTTTTTTTAACTTATAAGGACAACATATCTGAAATAGCTAAGGAATAAAGTTTCTTTGAACTTAAAAAAAATAGTGGCAAAATATTTACCATTTTTAAATCCACCTACTTTTAAAAAAAGCATTCAAATACTGGACCTACTAGGATAGGTAACATTCTCCTGAAATCTTACACATTTACCCGTACCTCAAGCACCACTAAGTGATTTTCATCAGGAACATGATCCTGCTCCCTCCCACCTACGAGCCCAAACAGGCAGAAACAAGTTACTCGGTCCACACACATCAAAGTCCTACCTGGTCTCTGTCCGTTGATAAGAAGAAGACTCATCACGAAAAGCAGAAAGGCAAAAAGGAATTGTTGCAAACTCATTTTCCTGCCCCCCTGAAGTAGAGCAACAGCTCCCAACGTAAACCAGTCTTGAATAGTCTGTGCGGTATCTGTGAGGCTCCCCTCACATTCTACTGACGAGCCTCAGACAACGGCCAGCTGCTTTTTCCAGAAAGGTTAATGATCACATCAGACAAGGTTACTGGTGCTGTGGTCGAGCCTCCCTCTGTCGCAAACCCCTCCTCCCCTCCTCCCCCTCCCCCACCCCCGACACTCCCCTTTATTTCCATAAGCAAATATTGGTGAAGTAACCCATTCAAGCGTGCTGTAACTTAGTGGCAGTCTGCTGTGGAAGCTTCTAGGGGAGACTTAAACTCAATCTGGAGGTGGAGAAATATGTAAAACGAGGCAGGGCTTTGCCCCCTCCCCTCATCATTTGCATCTGTTTAAACTTTGCATTGCCCATATTGGTCCCACATGCAGAAACCAATAGAAATGACAGGAAGTCTCTCTTTTGTCCTCTTCAGAAGGAATTCTGCCGCTCTGACTTAAGACTCCCAAATACTTTGTGGCAGAACATGTGTTGAAATACTTTCTCTTTACCAAACCCACGGCCAAGTGGTGCCTTTTTACTCCAAATCTCTAAATTGCTTAATCTCTGTGGTTTTCTATCAGTATCAACATTCCTGAGGTTTTAGAATGAATGTTCTGAAGTAAATTTTCCGAAATGTTTATATTTTTATTTCACAAAGTGCAGTTTAAAAAGTAATGGAGATCACTTTCATCTGCAATACCATCCAGGATTTTTTAAAAAGGAAGTTCAGGAAAGCCACAAACTCATGAAATCTGTGTTCCGTTAAAAATTTTATATGTAGTGGAATACCAGGCTAACATATCACAGGCACAGAAATGAGACGTGGACAAACGAGTTCTCAGTTCATCTTCCACTGAATTCAGAAGACGCAGGAACAGCCTGCTTTGTTGCTCCCACACATGCGCTGGGATCTTTTCTGAAGCATTTCCTTGTCATATGTAGCTGTTGTAAACAGAAATCACTGTATTTACCTATAAAGCGAACCAAAAGGATGGTATAGATACACTCTAGAATACAGGTAGAGCCTAAATACCAAATCTAAAGCATGGGCAACTTGTTACAAGTGGCCATTCTAGGGCATTTTAAATAAAATAAATAAATAAAAGATTTAAATAAAATCTTCTCAAGGTTCAGGGAGTTGATGAACAACCTTGGGCTTCCAGAGATTTGAAATTAACGCATAATTTGTCCTAATGTTATGAGTCACTCTGTGAAATTCCCTGCTTGCCTAATTATGCCTGCACTTTATAACAGGCAATAGCATACAGAAATTCTTCAAGTCACTTAAAATCCAATGACTATTTGCCCATTTGATGACTGTAAACATAATGTCAAAGAGTACTACATTCTTGTGCTATATTAGTACATTGCTCCACAAAATCAATGGAATACAAGAATTTGGATTCGTGATATAAAAATGCACCAGAAGGGGGCGCCAGGGTGGTTCAGTCATTAAGCATCTGCGTTCAGCTCAGGTCATGATCCCAGGGTCCTGGGATCCAGCCCTGCCTTGGGCTCCCTGCTCAGCGGGAAGCCTGCGTCTCCCTCTCCCTCTGCTACTCCCCCTGCTTGTGCTCTCTCCCTCAAGTAAATAAAATCTTTAAAAAAAAAATGCATCGGGGAGTCTGGCTGGCTCAGTCAGATGAGCTGCGGCTCTTGATCTTTGGGTTGTGAGTTCAAGCCCCACACTGGGTGTGGAGATTACTTGAAAATAAATAAACTTTAAAAAAGTAGTAAAAAATAGGGGTGCCTGGGTAGCTCAGTGGGTTAAGCCTCTGCCTTCAGCTCAGGTCATGATCCCAGGGTCCTCGGATCAAGCCCCACATTGGTCTCTCTGCCCGGCGGGGAACCTGCTTCCCCTCCTCGCTCTCTCTCTCTGCCTGCCTCTCTGCCTACTTGTGATCTCGCTCTCTCTGTCAAATAAATAAATAAAATATTTTTAAAAAGTAGTAAAAAATAAAAAAAGTAAAAGTGCATCATGAGTAACAAAGGGTTGGTTCAAATTGTCACTTCCCCTTCAAACTTCCCATTATAGTATATTGGAAAACAGCAAGCTAACAAAACTGAGTGCTAACAAACCAGATTTTGACAATATAACTTCAGGCCAACCTTTAAGTATATTCAGGGACAGAATACTGAGTTTTCTTTAGGATAAAATAGTGACGGCCACAGACTGCTTATATTAAGATTGTTTATTTTTCATTACCAGATGATAAACAATGAACACCTAGAATACGAACAGTAAAAGCCAAGCACTGTGGAAGATATAGAACATCTCTACTGATCGGTATACAATGAAGTGTTGCATTTGTCATATAGACTTTGGGTTGTCTGGCTGACTCAAGTCGGTAGAGCATGTGACTCTTGATCTCAGGGTTGTACGGTCAAGGTCCAGGTTGGGTGTAGAGATTATTTCAAAAACAAAACAAAACAAAAACTCTGTCATGTAACTACTTTGAACATCAATTTTCTTATAAAAAATGGTATAAAATACCACGTTTTCCACCTGTAAGAGTTATAAGATAATGTATTACATTTACAAAACTTAAGGCATTATTTATTTATATATTTAAATAGTATTCTTGCCAAATTTAAGCAGTTGTTTTGGGGAAGGGATTCAGCAATAAAGTGTTATGAAGTCGACGGGCAAACTGAAGTGCTAGACATTGAAGGACAAAGACACATGATCCAGCATTTCTAAGGAATGCGGGTTACCAATGGTGGTAAATCATTCATGTTAGTATTGAACAACCAGACATGGAGAAATCTCACTAGCAAAATGATTAGTGAAAACAATGCAAATGACTCTGCAAACAGTGCTTGTAGCCTGGAGCTAGATGAAAAGGATGAATCATCTTTGTTTATGTGAACATAAAACCCCACTTCACCCCGCCTACAGCACTGGTCAGGCTCCTTTGAGTGAACGAAGCCCTGTCCTTCTAGGCCAGGTACCAGACTAAGTGTGTTGCTTGTATTACTCCACTTAATCTTCCCCCAAACACTGTGAAGTACTACTCCCTGTTTATTAGATGAGAAAATGATCAGCTGAAGAGGGTGTGGCCTCCAACGCTATACAACTGGGAAGAGGAATCCATGGAGTTAAAAGTTCATGAACAGAGCTCCCAGCCATTTTGCTTTCTTCCCTCTTAGGCCCCAATCCTAGTTCTTACAATAAAGGCCTCTTGAAGACATTACAAAAGTCCGGATAAGTTAGGAACACACTTCTTGTACTGGATTGAATATTGTCCTCCCCAAAATTCATGTCAACCTGGAGCGTCAGAACATGACCTTGTTTGGAAAGAGGGTCTTTGCACACGTAAGTTATTAAGATTGAGATCGTACTGGAGTAGGGGGGCTCTAAATCCAACACGACTGGTGGGAGTCCTTACAAGAGAAAGGAGGAGAGACAGAAGAACACACAGGGACACACAGGGAGAAGGCCATGTTGCCCCAGAGGCAGAGATTGGATTTATGCTGCTACAGGCCTAGGAACACCAAGGATTGCCAGCAACTGCCAAAAGTTAGGAGAGAGGCATAGAACATACTCTCCCTCTGATCCACCAAGAAAGAACCAAACCTGCTGGAACTTTGGTTTTGGACTTCCGGCCTCCTGAATGGTGAGATAATAGATTTCTGTTGTTTTGAGCCACCCAGTTTGTGGTACTTTGTTAGAGTTGCCCTAGGGAACTGGGGTGCCTGGGTGGCTGAGTCGGTTAAAAAGCCAACTCCTGATTTGAGCTCAGGTCAGGATCTCAGGCTCCTGAGATGGAACCCGGCGTCAGGCTCTGAGCTCAGCGGGGAGACTGCTTGAGTTTCTCTCTCTCCCTCTGTCCCTTCCCTGGCTTCCCCCTCTATTTCTTTCTCTCTGTCCCTCTAAAATAAATAAATAAACCTTAAAAAAAAAATAAAAAGTAGAATAAGAAGAACTATAGAAGCCCTAGAAAGCTAATACACTTATCTATATTCAGTATTCTATGAGTAGGTGTATTGTCTGTATGATTCCACCAAAAAGATACTTATTTTAATTAATTGAATTAAATTTGAATTTGAATTTAAATTTGAATTAAATTTAAATTTGATTTTAATTAAATAAAAGATTTTATTTATTTGTTTGTCAGAGATAGAGAGGGAGAACACAAGCAGGCAGAGCAGCAGGCAGCAGGCAGAGGGAGAGAGAGAAGCAGGTTCCCTGCTGAGCAAGGAGCCCCATTCGGGACTCCATTCCAGGACCCTAGAATCATGACTTGAGCTGATGGCAGTGGCTTAACCCACTGAGCCAACCAGGCGTCCCAAGATGCTTATTTTTATAGTGGAATACTGTTTTTGCCAAGTATTTAGCAGAAATTATTGTTTTTAGACACCATCCTCTGATGATTTACTTTTCACCTCCATTTTATAGATGAGAAAACAAACTCAGAATTAAGTGATCTGCCCCAAATTAAATTAAATAGCTAATAGCAAAGCCAAGGTAAGCCTTGTGTCTATATAGTTCTAGACCTCTTACTCCTTTGGTTTTGATCCCGTGCCTTCACGTGTCCTAAGAGGTCCTGCCCCATCTGTCTTGCCTTCTTTTCCATCTGCATCTTATTATTGACTTCTCTCTCTCTCCCTATGAATGTGCACTCTCTAACCTAAAAATTCTCTCTGCCCAATTTCATTCAGCCCCTATTCAGCCAGAAGTCTGAAATAAAGATGGCGCCCTGACTGTTCTGCTCCCTCACCACCTTTTCAGGGTACATCTTCCTGATACTGGACTCCAATTTTCATCACCATGTGACTGAAACTTGTGTGTCTTACATAAAAATCATTAAACTTTCAAATAGGGCCTTTTCTGGGAAAACCTTCATCCATCCAAGTTAGGATGAATTACTCTGTGCTAGCATTTTCTTATTTTGCTCATGCTATAGGTTTCTTCTCTTTGGAAAGACCTGCTCTGTTTGTCCCAAGGTATTTAACTGAGGTCCTACTCGTTTGATTCAATTATTCAAGATCAGACCAAACAAATATTTGTTGAGTAATTAAGACTATGTTCTGGGCTCCAGTTCTAGATACTAGGGATAAAATGAAGAATCAGACATAGATCCCACTCTTGAATTTAATGCTTATTAAACTTTATCTAATTGCATTTAACTTTTAAAAACAAATTCATTAGGTCTCCTCTATAAGCATTTTCTAATTCCTGCCAATTGAAAGTGATTTCAATTCTCTTCTGGGGATCTGGAGAATTTCCTTTAGTTATCACAGCCTTTTCACCACCGTAGCACTTAATGCCTCCCTTGTGGGCCATATTACATTCATCCTGGTCTGACAGTTTCTTGAAGACATATGAATGTCTGCAGAAATAAAAACTCCTTGAGTGGAGAGACGTGTTTTTTACCATTTGATGTCTTCTCCAGAACCTAGGAATATTAAGTATAGAAGTCATGAGTTATTAAAAAAAAAAATAAAGGGATGAGAATAAAGAATAAAGAAAATGGAAAAAAAAGAATAAAGAAAATGAAAATGTGAAAAATATTCACCTGGAAAAGGTGAAAAGGAAAAAGAAAAGAAACAAGTTCAGGAATTAATTATAGCAATATAGTATGGTAGTTTATGGAGATTGATCTAGGTAAAGATAGAACAAGGTATCTTTTAAGTCTGAAAAGCTGTGCTCTGTAATTATAGCTCTATAACCTGTAGAGTGTTCACTCCATGAAGGTAGGAAATTTTATCTGTTTTCTTCATTTCTGTGTCTTCGTTATATAACTTATTGGGTTGGTTTTCTTTTTCTTTTTTTTTTTTTTTTTTGAGGTAGGCTCCACACCCAACTTGGGTGGGGCTCGAACTCACCACCAGGGGAACATTTCATGCTCTGTGGACTTAGCCACCCAGGCGCCCCATATAACTTAGTGTGAAATAAATGAATTAGTAAAATTCCTAAGTATGCTAGTGTAGTAAAGCAGATCCTAATGTATCAGGATCCGTTCTTGATTTCTGGTTAACCACCTGCCTCTCTTTGTGGTGGAATTAGCTCCTACCCACAGATGGAAACATCTGAAATAGATCCTGGTAGAGACAGACTATGGCTTCAATGAGACTCTGTCTTTCCAATATTATTTCCTCTTGAATTCCTGGTTGCTCAGATGGTATTGACTGATTTTCCTAACACCGTGTCTAGATTTCAGCTATCTGCCTTTAGCCTTAATTCATCCTGGTTTTCCTTTTTTCCTACTTCTCTGCTTTCTGATTCTTGCTGGATTTTGGACCAATACGTTGACTGACATCTGGTTTTGGTATACGTTTTTCTTTTGACCCTAGTTTCCATTTTTATCACCTCTGGGTCTAGATTAATCCCACTACCCTTTCTGTTCTCATTTTCCACATTTGTTCTTCCGGGCCTCCCTTAATTGTTTACTGCCATTCTTGAGCCCCAAATTAACAGTGAAGAGGAGTTAACAACCAAAATTATAGAAAAGCAAAATCATAGTAAATAAAAGTATTTTTCATTTTGAAAATTTGTGTGACCAAAATTGGCATTCTCCCTGCTTAGAGGAAATGGTGAATAAGACATGTTGAACATATCAAATGTATAAAATTAGAATATTGAGTGTGGTAAAACGTGTATTCAGTACAATGCCCATTCAAACATTTTCCCAGGATCTCCTTGGGCATATGTGCTGGCTGAAAAAACATTACTGATCATAAATGCTGCATTGAGCTAATATCTGAGCCAAAATATATATTTTCACAAGAAACCATAAGTCCAAAAAAAAAAAACCAAAAAACCCCAAAACCCCCCACCACACGCACATGCACACACACATACACAAAACAAAACAAACCAGAAACAAAAAACCACACACTTTGAGAGTACAGATATCTTCCTAATCCTCATATGCTTGAAAGCCTGAAAAAAGTTAATATGGTGATGGATGTAGAAGACTTTCAATTGTATCATGTATAAAAGTAATAGAGGTAGCAATGTAAGGTTATTGGTGATCTTCCTATATTTTTCTTTTTTTTTTTTTATATTTTATTTATTTATTTGACAGAGAGAGATCACAAGTAGGCAGAGAGGCAGGCAGAGAGAAGGAGGAAGCAGGCTCCCTGCTGAGCAGAGAGCCCGATGCGGGACTTGATCCCAGGGCCCCGAGATCATGACCTGAGCTGAAGGCAGCGGCTTAACCCACTGAGCCACCCAGGCGCCCCATTTCTATATTTTTCTATCGAAAGCCAAATTAGGTAAAAATTATTCGATTGACATAGAAGAGATCCCACTTAGTAGTATTTCTCTCCTAAAAAAAAAAAAAAAGAAGAAGAAGAAGAAGAGAAAGTGAGGGGCACCTGCCCGGGTCAGGTTAAGCATCAGAGTTTGGCTCAGGTCATGACCTTGGGGTTCTGGGATTGAGCCCTACATCCAGTTCAGCGGGGAGTCTGCTTCTCCCTCTCCCTCTGATCCTGCTCCCCCCTCTCTAATAAGTAAATACAATATTAAAAAAAGAATTAAGGAAACAAAAAATAAAATAAGTAAGACATTTTGGGTTTATCTTCTCTACCCCGACTTTTAACCTTGCTTATATGCTTATTTTTATCAAAAATGTCTCAGGAATTTCATAGTAACTCCTCAGCAATAATTACTGTTTATTGTGTATGATATTTTTATGTATGATATTTTATTATGTATGATATAAAACTGCTAGTAAACCTTATGTTAGAATTCTTTAAGGGTGTATTTAAGACTTTGAGATTATGAATTTTGAAAGTTCTTTGAACCATAAAGGTTGAGTGGTCTAGAGGGCAACATTAAACCAACAGATTAAAACTTGGCTTGTGATAATTTTGTTCATCACCAAAAATGAAGGTAGTATGGTGTCATGGAAATAGCATGACCTTGGGAGTCAGGCAGCTTGAAGTTTTAGTCCTGGTTCCTGTCACCAAGTCATATGGTTTGGGCCAAGTTATTTTGTCAGATCCTTCATTTAAAAGGTGAGGTATTAGGATTTAAATTTACAGATTCTTAAGTTCTCTGAAACCCCAGCTTTGGCTCTACTTTAATTTCCTTTGGCTGAAAATTTAAGGGGGTACACTAATTTATTTAATAAGCATGACATGAACACTTCATATATGCAGAGATTTTGTTGCAGTTTATGAGAAAGAAAAAGTGTAAGCATAGAGCATCCAATCTCAAATAGAACAGTAGGGTCGTATCATACTAACTGATGTGTGGTTGACAAAGTACAGAGAATTTTGTTGATCAATTTCCAAGTGTTTTATCCTTTCAACCCTGACCCTTATTTCACTCCCTAGTAGTATGCTGCAAAATATCATTTCTCTTTCTCAGAGAATCCAGTCCAATTAATGTTATCCCACAATGTTCAGCCTAGTTGTCTAGCACTGCCACACTTTTCCTGACTGTCTTCCCGATAACTAGTCCAGAACAATTTCCAACTCCCTTTCTACAAGTAGTGCCCACAGGGGCTATTTGATAAGAATATTGGACACAGTTCCCTGTCATGCCTCTTGACCTGGCTGGAATGGGTATTTGATTGTTTATTATGTTGTGACTTCTGCATTCCCCAAACTTGGCACCTGAACTGGAAATATTTGTGATCAATTACTCAATTACTGTGACTGTTTTAGATTTGTTGAGTCCATATTACACACACATACCAATATTTAAACTAGTTTATGGGTTTTGAAGTCTGATAAAAGTCCTAGAAATACATCTAGGAGGAATGTTAGAAATGCAGTCCAAAAAAAGAAAGAAAAGAAAAGAAAGAAAAGAGAAGAAAAGAAAGTCCAATCTGCTTTCTTTCTCTCAATGAGAAAACTGGCATTCGATGGCTTGCTGAAAGCCAAAAGCAAGTTAATGATAGAGCAAACATGCCCCCGTTATGGTTCTTTTTAGAAGCAATTTTAAAGGGAAAGATCCTTTCTCTATCACCTTCTATATGCCAAGCATTGTAAGAACTTTACTTGAATTAACTGATTTAATCTTCATAACAAACCCCTTCTGCTTGTTTTACAAATTGGGCAATATAGGTATAGAGAAATGAAATGGTTTTCTAAGGTTACGTAGTTACATAATACAAGCTACAAACAGACCTAGTGTTTGAATCCAGGCAGGGAGACCACAGGAGATTTCTGAGTTCTAGCTACCTCTCCACAGATGCAGGAGTAAAACAATCCTTATCATATGTTAAACTTGGCGAAGTTTCCTTAAATATTTACAGTGAAAATAATTTTGTATTTTTAATAAAGCTTTTTTGAATTTTAAGTCTTATTACTGCACTTGTCTTCCAGTGAACAAATCATACTGGATTTCTGATCCTGCTAAACTCCTGATCAGATGTTATTTTTAGAAATACAATGGTTAGAGTTATAGCATACATAGGTATGTAGGCATGTACTTAAATAAATTTAATTATTTAGGTTAGGCTTCCACTTTCTCGTGAATACTTTAAAACATCCCATTCCTCTATAACACAAGCACAAAACTGTTATAGCATGAATACAAATTCTCTATAAAAGACTGGTATACTCCCTTGGTAAGAGCTAAGCTAGAAGAATAATTACAGGTGTGTCCTTTTACTTCTGCATCCTTTTTTACTGAGATCAGAACTCTGCTGTAGCTAACTGCTTTTTTAAATCTTGTAAGCCAGCAACATACGGATCCAATTACCTAATTGTCTGCAGAGTTGTAATGACAGTCACTTCTACTGATCTCAGCCAGTCTGCCAAATCTCTAGAAACAAACTGAGGAACGACTCCCCTAACTTGACCCTTTGTCCTTTTTGGAAGAAGCCAATCAGCAGCAGATGGGGTGTGTGTGTGTGTGTGTGTGTGTGTGTGTGTGTGTGTGTGTGTGAAGGAAAAATGTTTATGGCAATCTGGTCATTTGAAAAGGAAAAGAATAAAGTGTGACGTAAAAGGGAAGAATGGGAAGATGGGATGAGAAAAGGAGTGGAGGCAACAGGACAAAGGGGAGGCTAAGGGAAGAGCTTGACTGAGCAGGAATTTCGATGGAGTCTATAATTGTTTAGCTCAAGGAAAATCTGTTTTGCAAATGTAGTTACCATACAACATGATTGCTTTTAGTAAAATGTAACACAAAGCCATAGCAAGTTAAATGAATCTGAGGAAGTTGTGGAGCTGGGATTACAATATCATGGAAACAACTTGAAAAAGTTTTGAAAATACTTTGCTAGTCATCTAATCACACCTCAGCAAGACAGGCAAAGAGGATAGTTAACATATCAATGTTTCCTCCGGATTGTAGCAGAGGACAATGGAGTGTTATTTTCTTTAAAACCTCATTTTAAAAATGAAATTGACAAAGGTGATCAACTTCTTCACTTTGTTTTTTTGCTGAATACCTGCTCTGTTGCCTGATTCCCTTTTTTTTTTTTTTAAAGATTTTATTTATTTATTTATTTGACAGAGGCATAGAGAGCACAAGTAGGCAGAGCGGCAGGTCGCGGGAGGAGAAGCAGGCTCTCCACTAAGCAGGGAGCCCTATGTGGGGCTCCATCCCAGCACCCTGGGATCATGACCTGAACCAAAGGCAGCCACTTAACTGACTTAACCACCCAGGTTCCCCTCTCTGATACCTTTTGAATCTCTCTCTCTTTTTTTTTTTATCATTTCATTTCAATCAACAAAATGGAGCAGGGGGGGAAATTTCAAGTCGGAATTACTGAAGAGTTGGCTTTCTCTTCCATCTTTTTGGAGACCATTTACTTTTAATGATTCTTTAATGCTACCTACAGATTAAAAATGAAGTATGGATAATGCTAGGTGTAGTTTGCATAAACTTCAAATTGTCATGAAGATCTATGTTGGCAAAATCCGTCCTGCTCTTATAGTCCCACTATGGTTGATTGGTGAGAGGTAATACGTTTTTTATTCCTACACCAGTGGTTTTTCCTTCTTCCACCTGGGAGTGAGTGTTGATCAGATTCTAGCCAGCCCCTTTTGAATACGCATAGAGACCTAATATGTTCAACATAAATGGCATTACTAAATGGTGTTATTCAAGTACATATTAGATAGGATACACTGATTCATAAATAAGAATGCTAACATGACTTCATGGTCTAACTTCAACTAATGACTTAATAGCAAATATGCTTTCTAAATATTTTTATTTGTTTTATTTTTTTTAAAGATTTTATTTATTTATTTGACAGAGAGAGATCACAAGTAGGCAGAGAGAAAGAGAGAGAGGAGGAAGCAGGCTCCCTGCCAAGCAGAGAGCCCGATGCGGGACATTCTAGGACTCTGTGATCATGACCTGAGCTGAAGGCCGTGGCTTAACCCACTGAGCCACCCAGGCACCCCTAAATATTTTTATTTTTAAGTAATCTCTACACCCAAAGTGAGGCTCAAACTTACAACCCCGAAATCAAGAGTTCCATGCTTTGGAATGCCTCAGTGGCTCAGGGGGTTAAGCATCTGCCTTTGGCTCAGGTCATGATCCCAGGCTCCTTGCTCAGCAGGGAGCCTGCCTCTGCTTCTACCTCTGCCTGCCTCTCCCCCTACTTGTGTTCTTTCTCTCTCTCTCTCTCTCTCTCTGACAAATAAGTAAAATCTTAAAAAAAGAGAGAGAGAGAGAGTTCCATGCTCTACCAACTGAGCCAGCCAGGCACCCCAAATAAGCTTTCTGAATTATATAGTTTTAAGACAGTGACTTATCATAGGCGCCACGTGCGGCTTCGGGGGAAGTTAAGTCAACATCCTTGATATTTTATCATTTGGCAGAAAAGCTCAGTTCACTAGTAACAAATGCTTCAATAATAAAAATGACAATCCTTTACAGAACTCATGGTATGTGACAAGCACCATGAGTTCATACGTTGTTCTCTACATTATCCATAACAACACTAGGAAGCAGCAACTATTCTTTTTTTTTTTTTAAGATTTTATTTATTTATATGACAGATCACAAGTAGGCAGAGAGCTAGGCAGGCAGAGAGAAGAGGAAGCAGGCTCCCTGCTGAGCAGAGAGCCTGATGTGGGGCTCGATCCCAGGACCCTGGGACCATGACCTGAGCCAAAGGCAGAGGCTTTAACCCACTGAGCCACCCAGGTGCCCCCAGAAACTATTCTTTCAGTAAATAAATAAATAAAATAAAGTGGGAAAGAAAGAAACTATTCTTTTTCTCTCTCTCTCCTTTTTTTTTTTTTTTTTTTTAAAGTAAGCTCTACCCGCAACATAGGGCTTGAACCCTCTCATGACCTGGATCAAGTGTCACGTGCTATCTCTACAGTCTGAGCTGGCCATGCGCTCCTCATTCTCCATTTTACTAGCCGTGAGAGTGAGCCACAGAATGGCTAATAACATGCCTATCTCCTGAGGACTAAGAGGTTGGGTCGACTTTAGAACCCAGAGCCCACACTCGTAACCACTGTTTTAACCTGCAGTTTCCAACAAAGTAGCTGGTTTACTGTTGTGGAAATTACTCTCAACACAACACAGCTCAGCTATGCTGGACACATACAAAGGATAAACATTAGGGATGTAAAGACAAATGCTCATGCAGTGCCTGGCAGGCTCAGTCAGTAGAGTGTTCGACTCTTCATCTCAGGATTGTGAGTTTGAGCCCCATGTTGGGTATGGAGATTACTTAAAAGACAAATAAAATCTTAAAAAAAAAAAAAAACTTTTCTTGAGCAAAGTCATAAATGGTGAGAGGCATTTTGGATAGATTTCCCACACAGAAAAAAATAAAATACGGCACCAGTTCCTTCCGGGTCCTTTGAAGTACAGCCTATCATCTATCTTTAGCCTCTACCTCCACCCTTCCCTTTGTATGTTTCATTGCTTATAAAACCACGTTTTCCTCCATTAGGATCTTTACACCTACTGTCTCCCCTTCTCAGAAATTTCTTCAGAACTTCACAAAGATAATGATGGGGTTTAGGACACGACACCCCAAAATATGTCATCTGGCATATCCAATATTTTAAGCTGAAGGAGTTTGAGAAAATAGCAGAAGCAGGAATGACACTCTCATGTTCTATCTTCCCATACCTCATATCATAAAGCAGGTAATAAAGAACATATGTGAGAGGTGCCCTTCCTATACCTAGAGGAAAGGCGCATCCTTAGCTCCTAAGTCAAAGGGGCCCCAAGAAAAATCTGAACAAATATGCCTTCCTAAAATTTACCCCGGTTTAAACTTAGCTCATACTCTACCCTGTCATGTATCTATCTGATTGTCCACTCTTCATCAAACAAAGCATAAAAATACCTGTTTCTTTGGTTCCTCATTTTCTTCAAAAGTCTTCCATGTCATGTAAAATTTATATTAAATAAATTTATATGGGCGCCTGGGTGGCTCAGTAGTTAAGTGTCTGGTCATGGTCCCAGGGTCCTTGGCTCTCTGCTTGGTGGGGAAGCCTGCTTCCCGCTCTGCCCCTCCCCTTGCTTGTGTGCTCACACGTGTGCGCGCTCTCTCTCTCTCTCAAATGAATAAATAAAATCTTTTAAAATAATTTATATGCTTTTCTCCAGTTACTCTCTGTTCACTTCAATGTTCAGAAGTGACACTAAGAGGATCAAGGAAAACTTTTTCCTTCTGTAGAATGGCTTTCTCTCATGTTCTCTGCCACTCTACTTATATTCTCTCATATTGTCCTGTTTTCTTATCTCTGGCACATTTAATGCAATCTCATATTTATTTATTTATTTATTTTTTCAGTGGTCTCTCCCCATGAATATAAATTCTTTGAAAGTAGGGATCTCATTCTATCCACAGACCCTAGAGGAATGTGTGGTACACAGTAGGCGCTCAGTCCGTACTTGATGGCTAAGGAATGCAAAGACATTCTCTACAGGAGTCCTGCCATCTGCTGTTCTGTGTTTACCCTGTCAGTCAGACTTGAACACCCAAGCTTTACCACAGGAACTCCAAAGTGCACTTTTGTTGTGGAGAAGAGGGATTTGAAGACTTTGTTGTCACCGCAGGAAACCCCTGGACTTTTGCTTTAATACTGCATGATAATGCCTTCACCTGTGTTCATAAATATTAACCTTTGTAAGTCCCAAAACCTAGCTCCAAGTAGCAAAATGTAAAAAAAATGATGCATGCACTTTATTTATGCACTGCATCTGCACCATATACGAGGGAACTGATTTATTTTTAGTAATCGTAAGGCAAAGAAGGGTTGAAAGATAAAGAACGAACAGAAGGTAATTTAACATTTCTTCGAAAAATAGCTGACTTTGGAAGGTCTTTACCAGATCGGAATATGATATTTTCCAGAATAGATTCCGTCTTCTTTGTATATGCTTTTGTATTCTGATCACCCATGCTACAGACCATTTTTATGACTCAACTGCATTACGTTCAGGGGAACATGTTTGTATCGTAATGTAGCTGGGAAGTTATTTTTCTAACTTTGTGAAAGCATCTAATTTGCACGGCCTCCAGACTAAGGTAGGGGTTAAATCCCACAATAGTACTCTGTCCCTGTCCACACAGAAGAGAGAACACAGCCCAGGGCTGACTCATTGTTGCTGAAGACCTGTCCTGCGGATCACTAAATGCCAGACGAAGGGAGTCATTCTAATTTACTGTCCACTCCCTTTGTGTCCAGAGAATCAGAAAACCACCACCAAGTGACAAAGGTCAGCTCTGGATCAATGACTGGTACATTTAATTTATGCAAATGTATAAAGCTTCAATCTCTATACTTTACAAATTAGATCAATAATACCCATTCCAGGGATTTTTGTAAACCCTGAGAAACTAAAACACTTAGGTCTGAAGGAATCAGTTACTTTGGTTTCAAAACCTTGTCTGGGTTTTCTGATAATAAACTACAGAAGGCGTATCGAAAAGGCCCTTTTCTCTGAAAGGTTATTTTTATTTCCTCTGAATCTGAAGGTTTAAATACAAGGAAGTATTTGAATTTCGTTATTATTTTATCATGTTGGCAAAACTGCTGCTCTCATTCTCCATTGAAGCTGCCTGGCTGACAGAGGGACGGCATATAGGACATATGACAGGAACTTACTAGCTTGGAACTGTGACTCCTGATCAATAACATGTAAACCTCCTTTGTTATGATTTTGCAATTTCGAGTCATTGGTCTTTCTGCACCTTTGTCAAATTTAATAAGGCTTAGAGCGTAGAAAAAGTGCGAGGAGCAAGAAAAAAATTACTCATAGTATTACCACTTAGCGGCAGTTTGGAGTATTCCTATTTTTTTTATTCCTTCCTTTTTTAAAAAAAGTTTTTTTTCCCCTATTCTTCTAATCCTCTGTATTCTAATGTATTCTAATGAAAATGTCACTCTACACATTTGATGATGTTCTCATTCTGTACTCTAGAGTAATACATGGGAGTGCTTCTCTGGCTAAATTTTGTCCTGTAGTGAATAGCATTTTATGCCTGGTTTTTAGATGTTAATGGAGTTCCCTTTGTAAAGAAACCAGGTTTTGAGTAGAAAATACAGTAGAGAAGGGTGCTTGGGTGGCTCAGTCTGTGAAGCCTCTGCCTTTGGCTCAGGTCATGATCTCAGGGTCCCTGCTGGGTGGGGAGTATGCTTCCCCCTGCTCCTGTGTGCACGTGTGCTCTCTTTCAAATAAATAAATGAAATCTTGAAAAAAAAAAATATAGTAAAGGAATAAAGAGAGGACTGTTAATGGTTTCCAGTTAATTAAAATTGGTGTTCAGACTCCTAGAAGACCAGCATTCAACTTCTCACTAGTTTCCATTCGTGTATAAAAAATGAAGTTCTGGGGGCGCCTGGATGGCTCAGTGGGTTAAAGCCTCTGCCTTCCGCCCCGGTCATGATCCCAGGGTCCTGACTGGGATAGAGCCCTACATTGGGCTCTCTGCTCAGCAGGGAGCCTGCTTCCCACTCTCTCTATCTCTGCCTGCCTCTCTGCCTACTTGTGATCTCTGTCTGTCAAATAAATAAATAAAAATCTTTAAGGGTGCCTGGGTGGCTAAGTGGGTTAAAGCCTCTGCCTTCGGCTCAGGTCATGATCCCAGCGTCCTGGGATGGAGCCCCGCATCGGGCTCTCTGCTTGGCAGGGAGCCTGCTTCCTCCTCTCTCTCTGCCTGCCTCTCTGACTACTTGTGATCTCTGTCAAATAAATAAATAAAATCTTAAAAAAAAAAAGAAGTTCTGAATTAAATCTTTATTTATTTATTTATTTATTTTATTTTAAAGATTTTATTTATTTTAAAGATTTTATTTATTTATTTGACAGAGATCACAAGCAGGCATAGAGGCAGGCAGAGAGAGAGATAGGAGGAAGCAGGCTCCCCGCCGAGCAGAGAGCCCGACGCGGGACTCGATCCCAGGACCCTGAGATCATGACCCGAGGCGAAGGCAGTGGCTCAACCCACTGAGCCACCCAGGCACCCCTAGACTGACTTTATTTAAACTCCACAGCATTGCTCAATTGCAAAGCTGTTTCTGTTTTCCTTTGTCCTAGGATAAGATAAGATAAATGCGGTTATTTTTGTGTAGCTGATATTAGTTTCATTCTCATTAAAAGAGATCTTATCAGAATATATTGACTATATATTGAGATGGACACAAGAAGAGTACTTAGTGTGTGTGTGGGGGGGCGGACAAGGGAGGGACAAATTCAGACTTACCTGAATTGCTGGTCTTCTTCCCTGACCATTACTTTTCCCAGCCATTTCTTTCTATGGAATTTACATGTGAAAAGTAATTTTCATATAAACTTAGAAAATCAAAGCAAATATATATTTTTAAATATTTTATTTTAAGTTTTATAGAGAGGGATTGAGAAAGAAGGAAGGGGGAGGGCAGAGAGAGAGGGAGAAAGAGATCCTAAGCGGGCCCCACGGAGCCCAATGCAGGGCTCCATCTCACGATCCTGGATCATGACCTGAGCCAAAATCAACAGTTTGATGCTTAACTGACCAAATCACCCAGGTGCCCCTAAAGATTTTATTTTTAAGTATCTCTACACCCAATGTGGGACTTGAACTCACATCAAGATCAAGAGAGTCACAAGCTCTACCAACTGAGCCAGCCAGGCACCCTATAAAACTAGAGAATAAAAAAAAAAAAAGATTTTATTTATTTATTTGAGAGAGTGAGAGAGATCACAGAGGTTGAGGGAGAGGGAGAAGCAGATGCACTGCTGAAGGGAGAGCCTTTCTCGGGGCTCGATCCCAGATCCCTGAGATCACAAGCCACACCCAAGGCAGACACTTCAATGACTGAGCCACCCAGTCACCCCAACTTAGAGAATTTTAAAATGATAGGGTGCTTATCATTTTTAGGACTAATAAAGATTTGTATAGATGCAAGAGAAAAAAGAGTTGATCTTACTTCCATTATTTAAGGGACAGGGAGGAGGTAGTCTCAAAACCTTTATGCAGGGTTTTTTTGTTGTTATTGTTAATCTTCCAGATAGCTCCACCTCCCCTGGGGCGGGGCGGGGAGGGGGCAGTAATAGTTACAGGCAAAGCAAGGAAGTAGCTTCCAAAATGTTTATACTGATGTCCTTATTATCTTTTCAGTATTTTCGTGGGTTGTACTTAAACATGTAGGTCTATAGTTTCTCGTTTATTTATTTATTTATCTATTTTTTAAAAAATTTTATTTATTTATTTATTTGACAGAGAGAGATCACAAGTAGGCAGAGAGGCAGGCAGAGAGAGAAGGAAGCAGGCTTCCCACCGAGCAGGGAGCCCGATGTGGGACTCCATCCGAGGATCCTGAGATCAGGACCCGAGCTGAAGGCAGCGGCCCAACCCACTGAACCACCCAGGCGCCCTATATTTTCTCATTTAAAAGGCTCTTCTAGTAAGTGTAATAGAGTAAAGCATTTTTAAATAAACTTGCCTATTGTCACAAAATTGTCAACAAACATTAACTTTAAAAAAACAGCTCAACAGGGGCACATGGATGGCTCAGAGGGTTAAGCCTCTGCCTTCTGCTCAGGTCATGATCTCAGGGACCTGGGATTGAGCCCCGCATCGGGCTCTCTGCTCAGCAGGGAGCCTGCTTTCTCCTCTCTCTCTGCCTGCCTCTCTGCCTGCTTGTGATCTCTCTCTCTCTCTGTCAAATGGATAAATAAAATCTTACAAACAAACAAACAAACAAAACACAGCTCAACAAATAGCTTTGTATCTCTCCTAACTACCTGAAATGCTTTTTAAGATCACCTGTACTATTTTGGCTTCAGGTACTTTCTGGAAGCTCACCTTCCCCACCCCCTTTCCTTTTTCTTTTAAGAAGCTCAATTCTTGAAGATGTCAGCAGTTCATGTTTTAGAATAATTTCCACACATTTAGCTGTCTGCGATTTTATTTCCAAACTTTTTTTCATTTTTTTCATTTGATCCAATTAGCTTTAACCATCAATCTACAAGTACCTACTTACTCAACCGTAGTGGTCAAACTAAAGAATTAAAAATGAAACCGCCTTCGCTTTTGCAGAGAAGATCTTCTCACTATCTTTGCCATCAAATCAACTTATCCTTGTTAAGAAGACTTTGATGCCCCATAAATATTCCTTAAAAAGCAGTACTTTTCAGCTTTGGAATATGGAGAATAATATATATTATGATTCTGCCCCCCGCCAAGAGTTGATGTCTGTGGGTCTTTTATTCTTTCTCTGTGTGACATATTTTGACTCTGGTTACTATGTCAAGAAGCATTAAGACTTGCTATTTGCAATGAGAAAGCAGGTATTTGCTTTCCATTTGAAATCAAGTCAGGAGAGGACACTAAAGAGTCTTTACGTCTTCCAGACCCTCTGTAGTAGCTGTCCCAGATGGATACCACAGTCCCCCAGTGCTGGGCCAGGCACGCATGTGCTGTAGAAAATGTTTTATTGACGTCATTTATGATGACATTTTGTGATGTGATAAGAAACATCACCTGCATATTTCTTTTTTTTTTTTAAAGATTTTATTTATCAGAGAGAGAGTGGGGGGGGTGAGAGCAAGCACAGGCAGACAGAATGGCAGGCAGAGGCAGAGGGAGAAGCAGGCTCCCTGCCGAGCAAGGAGCCCGATGTGGGACTCCATCCCAGGACGCTGGGATCATGATCTGAGCCGAAGGCAGCTGCTTAACCAACTGAGCCACCCAGGCGTCCCTCATCTTCATATTTCATATGAAAATGATGGGACGCTTGGGTGGCTCAGTTGGTTAAGCACCTGCCTTTGGCCCAATTATGATCCCAGAGCCCTGGCATCGAGCCCTACATCGGGCTCCTTGCTTAGCGGGGAGCCTGCTTCTCCCTCTACCTCTCCTTGGGTTGTTCTCTTTCTCTCTGACAAATAAATAAATAATAGTGTTTTTAAAAAAAGAAAGAAAAGGAAATGTGCCTTTTAAAAGAATGTGAGTAACATCTCATGTATTTTCCTATATCCCTCTCTTTTCATTTATTTTTTTTATTTTTTAGGTTTTTATTTATTCATTTGAGAGAAACAGAGAGAGGCAGAAGGAGGCTCCCCACTGAGCCAGCCAGGAGCCCAACATGGGGCTCCATCCCAGGATCTGAAGATCATGACCTGAGCCAAAGGCAGATGCCCAACAATCTGGGCCACCCGGGAGCCCCCATTTACTTTAATTTTTAGATATCCCATTTTATTTCGAGTAAGACATTATAATATAATAGTTAAGAGCCCCATAATCTTCCATCGGAAAAACTGGGTGCAAGTTTTAGCTCATGTTAACTGTGTGTTTAAGATTTCTTCTCTGGTAATAGAGACAAAGTCTAGAAGGAAACAGATGGGGGCACCTGGGTGGCTCAGTCCTTACAAGCGTCTGCCTTCAGCTCAAGTCATGGTCCCAGAGTCCTGGGTTGAGCCCCGCATCAGGATTCCTGCCCAGTGGGAAGCCTGCTTCTCCCTCTGTCACTCCCCCTGCTTGTGTTCCCTCTCTCACTGTGTCTCTCTCTCTCTCTTTGTCAAATGGGTGAGTAAAATCTTTTAAAAGGGTGTGGGGGGGTGAAGAATAAATGAGAATGCAGTCAAGCACTCAGTAGAGGGCTTAGCAAACACAATGCCAGCTTTTGTGATTTCTTTTTTTTTTTCTTTTTAAGCAATTTCTACACCCAACAGGGAGCTTGAACTCATGACGCCAAGAGTTGTGTGCTTTATCTACTGAACCAGCCAGGAGTCCTGACTTTCACTGTTAATGGCAGTTCTACTACCCTTTAAATTACATTCAGGTCGAGACAACAACAGCTGGCAAATGACATTCAGTGTGAGCACAATCTTGTCAAATGTCCACTTCTTCCATTCTTGATAACGATCCCTTGATCCCTTGTCCTGCTGCCTGATTCACCTGTCAGGGTAGGAGGAATAGAAGATTTTGTTTTTAACTTTATTTTTTTATTTTTAGATTTTATTTATTTATTTGACAGCAAAATAGCATGAGCAGGGGGAGTAGCAGGTTGAGGGAGAGGAGAAGCAGGCTCCCCGCCAAGAAGAGATCCCGACTCGGGACTTAATCCTAAATTGAAGGTAGATCCAGTACTGACTGAGAACATGGCCTAAGCTGAAGGCAGACACAGTACCGGCTGAACCACCCAGGAGCCCCTAACTTTTAATTTTTTCGTAATCTCTACACCCAACTTGGGGCTCGAACTCATGACCCTAAGATCAAGGGTCACAAGCTCTACTGATTGAGCGGGCCAGGCACCCCAAAGATTTGACAATAAGAAGAAGGAACAGAATCTTTTTTTAGCCAGTGGCAGAAGCTAGGGAGACATGGCATCACATACTGAGTTGAATAACATTAAGCTTTTCATGATTCCTGGGATCCTTAACCATCTTGGTTCTTTGACTGCAAATGTCTAATAATTATCTTTCCAGAGCTCTGGCTTTAATCCTTTACCAGAAATGCACTTTGTATTGGAGCTTAGTGATGTCTCTTTGAAACTCAGCCGTGTGGTTTCCATTTGCTTAATCCCCTGCTCTGTGAAACACCCAGGTTCTTTTGCTCCTTCTCATAGTGATGGATGTTGATGTCTGTGTTTTCCATTTCACAGAGATTTGACTGACCACAGCAAGTAGCACGTCAGGGCTTACATTTCCTGCAACCCCTCCCAGATTGCTCTCCCTAGTGGTGAATGGTGCCCAGGGTAGAAACAACCAGAGCCTGCCGCTTTGGAGAGGAATCGAGTACATAAGAAATTGAGTACTGCGTATAGAGTCATGGAGGCACAAGTCCTGGCTTGACAGTCAGAAAATTTCTGTCACTCACCTCCTGAGGCAGACCCAGTATCATTTACCTGTATGACTTGAGGAAGTCATGAAATCTCTTCGAGCCCCACTTTTATTACCTGTTGAATGGTTATATTATTTATCCACATTCTCTTGAAGTATCATTGTGAAATATTGAAAAATGAGAAAATTCATTTAACAGAACTCGGTTGCATCTCTATTACATGTCATATGTATGTATTTTAAAAGTTTATTTGAGAGAATGCATAGCATACATGAGCAGTGGGGGAGGGGCAGAGAGAGAAGCTGACTCCCCACTGAGGAAGGAGTCTGAAGGGCTCTGTCTCGGCGCCCTGGGATCATGACTCTAGCTGCAGGTGGACACTCGAGTATCTGAGCCACCTGGGAGCCCTTACATGTTCTGTATTAAGACAATTTATACAGGGTGCCTGGGTGGCTCAGTGGGTTGGGCCGCTGCCTTCGGCTCGGGTCATGATCTCAGGGTCCTGGGATCGAGTCCCATATCGGGCTCTCTGCTCAGCACGGAGCCTGCTTCCTCCTCTCTCTGCCTACTTGTGATCTCTCTGTCAAATAAATAAATAAAATCTTAAAAAAAAAAAAGACAATTTATACAAAGGGACCTCTAAAGTTTAAATAATCATAGGTATTAGCTAGTACTTTTATTATTGTGTCCTTTTTTAAAATGCATTGATAAAATGTGGAAGTAACAACTGTGTGTGAGAATAGAATTTGAGTCTTAAATGCAAGGAAGGAGTGGTGCTGAGCAGAGGAGGAAATACCCCTTGTAGTTAGCTTGCTGGGTGGGCTGGAAGGGGCTCTCACGAATGCCTGGTTGGTTGCAAGGTATTGTGGACTCTACCCACTCTCTCGCAGATGCAACCCAAGTTCCTCCTTCCACGGAGTTACTGATGATATAAATTCCAGGGCACAAAAACCTCACACTTTTCATAATGGGTTTCAGGCCCATTACTGGTAATAATTTAAAATTGTTAGAATTGATGGCTAAAGGGAGATGTTTCTGCTTTTCATTAAATGTCACTGAACAGGTACTGAGCTGTGCAGTCTTTAATGACTTCCAGCCTCTGCTAAGTCATATTTAAAAGTAAAATATTTGAATCCCTCCCAACTTTAAATAGTCACATTAGTGGGAGAGTTAAGACGAACACATATTTCACTACCTCTATTTTGCATCATTTGGTTTAGATTTCGATAACAATATTCCCTTCTGGTGGAATATTGAGTAAAGAGAAATGACTAGGAGAAAACAGAAATCTCTCTCTGTTGCATATGTTGTTGCACAAGAATTCCGGGAATATCACCCCTTCTTTTTTTACTGCACCAAGATGAATAGAGGAAAACTGCTCTGCTGGGGAATGTTTGAAGCAGATAAATTTATGCCTAGGAGATGGGAGGTAATTACCAGACAAATGAGCTGCATGTCCGGTAGATGCACGGAAGGTTAAACTAAATATTTCAAGCTGCTATTTGGTCTGTTTGCTCGTGTTTATATGAGGCTAACAACTTCCACAACTGCCTTTCAAGCAGTTGTTCCCAGGTGTCTTCTGTTTAGCTCTTAAGCTCATTTAAATTACTTTATGAGGAATATTTAGAAAAGAGAGGGAGTGGGGTGATGAAGGGTGATGAGAATGGCTTCGGGAGAATTCTCGGCTTCTGCGGTTCTTCACAGCAGCTGTGGTGCGAAGGTTGCTGTGGGCAAAAAGAGCTGGTGATTTTCACTTGTGTTTTCTGTAGATGTTACAGGCTTACTAGAAGTTTTACAGGAATGGAGAGCTTAGTCTCCGAAAGATGTTTGATTTTGAAGACTAATAGGCTTATTTGTTTATCTTTAGAATTTTAATGAGACAACTAAAAACTTCTCTAAATTAGGTGTATCTGATATTTGAAGCATTGGTGTTTGTGGATGAAAATGAGAATGTCTCAATTTTTACGAGAGGTATGCTAAATCATGCGGATGGGAGTGGTATGATGTCTGCAAAAATATTTTGAAATGTCTCAGCAAAATATATATAGAGAGATAGAGGACATTCATTAAAGTATTGTTGAATCTGGAGTGCCTGGGTGGCTCAGTTGGTTAAGCGGCTGCCTTCAGCTCAGGTCATGATCTCAGGGTCCTGGGACTGAGTCCCACATCCAGCCTCCCTGCTCAGTGGAAGGCCTGCTTCTCCCTCTCCCTCTCCCTCTGCCTGCTGCTCTGCCTACTTGTGCTCTCTACCTCCTTGTCAAATAAATAAATAAAATCTTTAAAAATAAATAAATAAAGTATTGTTGAATTTAATTGTTTGGTAAATGTGTTTCATGTACTGTTCTTCCAACTTTTTCGGGTGCAAATTTTCATAATAGAATATTGAAAAAACTTCTACATGATAATCACAAAATGCTAAGATTCAACTGACAGATTTAAAAATTATTTGCTAAATATATGTCCTGTAAGTTGTTATCCTTAAATATAAATAATTTATGAATCAAGAACAGAGGTGAACACTCCAATAAAAATAGACAAAGGAAATGAACAGTCAAGTCACAAAAGGAAAAACAGAAATGGACAATAAAAAAGTAGAAAACTGAGTATTCATATAATTGTATATAGATCTCACTATCATAAAACTATAATTTAAAAAAATAATTACCATAACTATGAAGAGTTTACGCTAAGTCAGACACTAGTCAAGTCTATCTCTTTTTCCTTCCTTCCTTCCTCCCTCCCTCTTTTCCTCTTTTAAACTCTACTCCCAATGTGGAGCTTATACTCAAGACCATGAGATCAACAGTCTCATGTTTTACTGATTGAGCCAGCCAGGCACTCTTTTCACTTAAACTCTGGCAGTGGTTCCACGATAGGGAAGCTTTTTTGGTTGTTTTTGAGATTTTATTTATTTATTTGTCAGAGAGAGAGAGCACAAGCCGGTGGAGGGGGAGGGGTTGCAACAGAGGTAGAGGGAGCCTGCAGGCTCCCTGCTGAAATAGGAGCCCAATGTGGGACTTGATTCTAGGGATCATGACCTGAGCCGAAGGCAGACATTTAACTTGCTGTGCCATGCAGGCATCCCTGGAAACTCATTATTTTCATTTCATAGAAGTGGAAACTGAACCCAGAGGAGCTGAATTCCTTGCCTAAGATTATAGCAGGGAAACATTATTAAGTATTGGAATTAGGATTCACACTAAGACCCTACCTTTCCAGAACTTACTCTTCATAATGTGCTGTATGACATTCACTAAGGGGAGACATTCACAGCTGGTGTGTTGAAAAAAGCTGCTTTAAACACCTTTCTGACAATTTGGCAATGTGTGTGATTACATGCCTTAGAAACGTGTATGGCCTTTGACCCAGTGATTCTAATTCGAGGGATTTTTTTGAGGAAATAAGACAAATATGTAATGATGCTTATATGAAGGTATTAACCCAGCTCTGGTTATATATTTAAAAATCAAAACTAAATTCCCAATAAATAGAAGACCGGTTAAATAAGTGTGGTTTAGCAATATGGTAATATGTTAGATAGCCATTAACATGTCTATATATTTTAAAAAGTCTATATTTATTAAAAGAAAAATGTTTATAAAACATTGCAAATGGGCACAATATTACAAAACATACTGTAGAGTATAATCACAAGTTGTTGAAGAAAAACCGCACATACAAGGAATATATATGTATATATTTAGAAAAATATGTACCCAAATTTTAACAACTTTTGATCTTCATTTTACTTTTTTAAAGGTTTATTTAACTTAATTGAGAGAGAGAGAGAGAGAGAGGTGAGGGGCAGAGGGAAAGACTCTCAAGCAGACCTCCTGAAGAGGGTGGAGCCCAGGGGGTGCTCAATCTCACAGCCCCAAGATGGTGACCTAAGCCAAAGCCAGGATTTGGATGCTTACCTGACTGAGCCACCCAGGCGCCCCTATTTTCCTTGTTTATATATGTAATTTAACATTTTCTCCACAAAAGGATTCTTAGCTATGCAATAAAAATGATTTTAATGCAGCATTAAGAGTTTTCAGTGTACAACAGGATACTGTTGTTTTAAGGCACACTGCTGGGTGGCGGATCTCTACAAATTATTTACCTTGCACGACTGAAATTTTATACCTATTTTCCCCTCTGGGAACCACAGCTCTCTTTGCTTCCGTGAGCAGACTGACTGTTCTGGATAGCTCATATAATTGGAATCATGTAATATTTCTCCTGCTGTGACTGACTTATTTCACTTAGCATGATGTCTTCAAGGTTCATCCATGTTGTCACATAAGCAGAATTTCCTTGTTTTTTAAGGCTCAAACTATTTCATTGTATGTATGTACCACGTTTTCTTTATTCATTCAACTATCAGTGGACATTCAGGTTGTTTCTACATCTCAGCTATTATGAATAGTGCTGCAGTGGACATGGGAATGCAAATATCTCTTTTGTGATGAGTTTTTTTTTTTTAAGATTTTATTTATTTATTTGACACAGAGAGAGAGAGATCACAAGTAGGCAGAGAGGCAGGCAGAGAGAGGGGGAACCAGGACCCTGAAATGGAGCCCTGATTCAGGGCTTGATCCCAGGACCCTGAGATCATGACCTGAGCTGAAGGCAGAGGTTTAACCCACTGAGCCACTCAGGCACCCCATGAATTTTTTTTTTTTTTTTTTAAGGAAGTATCTAAAATTATGAGTGTGGAGTCTAAAGACTATTATTTATTGCGGTATGAGTGATTACTTCATGTCACATTTTTCCTTCAGTTAGCCATTCGTTGCTTGGCTTTCTCGTTCCTGAGGAAGGAATACCAACGGACACACACTAGCTAGTTGTGCTGTAGCAGGGTCCCCCACTGATTGCTCGATGTCCTCTTTGTGCCTCTCTTCCATTTTTCTCCACTGGCTTCCTTGCCAGGGTATGAACTTGCTCAAGTCTCTTTCTCCCTTTGAAAACAACAAAACACTTCTCTGGATTTTGTTGTCTTCTTAAATAAACCTTTTGCCTTTTCTTCCTGAAATGACCGAGTCAACCCTTACTGGCTTTATGTCCTCCAGTCCCATTTGTTCTTCAATTTGCCAATATATAGTTTCTACTTGAAACCAACCTGGCAAAGCTTTTTATGGACAAATCTAAAGTCCTTTAGTCAGTGCTTTTCCATTTGTACCTCTGTTTGATGCAGTTAACTGACAATTAAGTCAGTCATCCTTGAGCATCCTGTTTCCTTGGATTTATGCCCCCGCCCCCTTTTTGGGTTCTCTTTATTACTCTTCTATTTTAGTTTCCTTTTTTTTTTTTTAAGGTTTTATTTATTTATTTATTTATTTGAGAGAGAGAAGGAGGGAATGAGCAAAGGAGGGGCAGAGGGAGAAGCAGACTCCCCTCTGAGCAGGAAACCCAATGTGGGGCTCAATCACAGGACCCTGGGATCATGACCTGAGCTGAAGGCAGACGCTTAATGGACTGAGCTCCCCAGGCGCCATGTTTTAGTTTCCTTTGTTACTATGTGTGGTGGATGAGTAATGGCTTCCAAATATATCCCTGTCCCAATCCCTAGAATCTGTGAATATTACCTTTTGTGAGAAAAGAGAGTTTGCAGATATGATTCAGTTAAGGGTCTTGAGGCTCAATTGATAGAGCGTGTGACTCTTGATCTCAGCATCCTGAGTTCAAGCCCCATGTTGGATGTAGAGCTTACTTACACCCCACCCCCTCCAAAAAAGAAGTTAAGGGTCTTGAGATGGGGAGATTATCCTAGATTAACCATAGGCCAGATGGCATCAAAATGGTCCTCACATGAGGGATATAGCAGCAGTCAGAGTTAGAGCAGGAGAAGGTCTGATGATGAAGCTAGCAGATATTGGGGTGATGGGGGCCTTAAACAGTCACTGTATGCTGAAAAGCAAGCAAATGATTGTCCCTTCAGAATTCCAGAAGAAACTAGCCCTGCCATGATCTTGACATTAGCCCTGTAAAATGGATTTTGGACTTCTGGCCTGCAGCACTGTAAGGAACAAATGTGTGTTATTTTAAGCCATTAAATTTGTGGTTATTTGTTAAAACAGCAATAGGAAACTAGTATACTGTGTCTTTATTAATTCTTTCCTAAACCTTGTGCTACCTCAGAACTCTACACATGACCCTCTTCATTCCTTGCTCCACATTTTCTCACGTGGACCCTTTATCATCTGTCAAGGTTTTAACCATGACTAATGAATGCTATGGCCATCTCTCTCAATCCACAGACCCCAAATTCCAACTCTCCAATTACACTGTCATATGGGTTTTTTTTTTTTAAGATTTTATTTATTTTCGTGAGTGAGAGAAGGAGCACGAGCATGAGTAGGGGGAGGGGCAGAAGGAGAAGCAGACTCCCTGCTGAGTAGGGAGCCCAGTGAGGGACTCTACCCCAGATCTCTGGATCATGACCTAATCCAAAGGCAGATGCTCAACTGACTGAGGGCCACCCAGGTGCTCTATCGTATGGTGCCTTGAAGGCAACTCAAATTCATTATCTTTTTTTTTTTTTTTTTTTTTGTAAGTAATCTCTATGCCCAACATGGGGCTTGAACTCACGACCCTGAGATTGAGAGTCACATGCTCTTCCAATTGAGCCAGCTAGGTATCCCTCAAACCATTTTCTAATGGGCATTCAAAGGAGGATTTACCAGCATAATAAAGCATAAACGTCAGGTTTCTTCACTTGTTCAGGTATTTTCCAAGACTGTGGGAGAGTCCTAGAAATTTGTAGTTGTGATTTTACATTATTCTTTTTAATGAAATTATTAATTGTCAGGAAGGCAGTGTCTTAGAGGTTCTAGCTGTTATAACAAAAATCTCTAAACTGGGTAGCTTAAACAACAAACATTCTCATAGTTCTGGAGGCTGGAAGTCTGAGATCAAGAATGACAAATCTGGGGCACCTGGGTAACGCAGTCCATCTGACCCTTGGTCATGATCTCAGAGTTGTGAGATAGAGCCCTGCATTGGGCTCTACCTTCAGCATGGAGTCTGCTTAAGTTTCTCTCCTTCCCCTGCCTCTCTCTCTCTCTAAAATAAATAAATCTTTAAAAAAGAAAAGAAAAGAAAAGTAAAGAAAAGAAAAGACTGACAGATCCAGTGTCCATTGAGGGCCCACTTCCTGGGCCATCTCACTCACTCATGTCTTTATATGGTGGAAGGAGTAAGGGAACTCCCTGGGGTCTCTTGTGTAAGGGCACTAATCTGATTCATGAGGGCTCTGCTCTCATGACTTAATCACCCCTAAACCCACACCTCCCAATACCATCACATTGGAGATAAGGTTGCAACCAATGAATTCTGGGGAAACGTAAATGTTTAGTCTACATCAGGCAGTAAGATGCCTCTTACTGCATAGTCCCATGGGTGAATACAGCCTTTGTATATCTCCAAATTTATCCAATTGCTCATGCTTATGCAGCATTTAACCAACATACAGCAGGTGGCCAACAAGTCATAGTACTGTTATCCCCAGATGCTTTATCCTGGTTAATGATATCACAATCTTGCCTACGAAAGCAGGAGATCCCAGAATCATTTGTGATACATCCCACAGCCTCCTGCCATATCCAAGCCAGAAAATCCTATTGGCTTTGCATTTCTAATTAAGGCTTTGCCTTAATTCTGGCCTTATAATATATCATCACCACAATCTCTGACTTTATTCAAGTCTTGGTTTACTATAATAGTTATCTCATTTGTTTCTGTGCTAAACTTCTCCATTTGATGCAACCTCTTTGCTGCTGATAAATATATCTTCCTAAAGCCAAAATGTAATCATACCTTTATAGCTTAGTGCTTTGGAATATGAGATCTATAATCCAAAATAATTGATTGTTAAACCTCTAGAGAGTGGGGAACTGTGATACTGTGATTTTAATAAGAAATACGTGTTTAAACTTTATCCCCATTTCTGGCACAGAGCTTCTAAATTTAGCCCTTGGAATTTCCAAGGGAATTTCTTAAGTGATTAGAGTGGTAAAGGTATTTTTGTTATGTTAATGACTGACTTTTGGAATGTCCCCTCATGGGGGCTTGTCTCTAGAAGAAACAACCTTGTGATTAGAGGGTTAGAACTTTCAGTCCCATTCCCCTCACCTCTTTGGAGGGGAGAGAGCCTAGAAGTAGAACCAATCCCGATCAGCCAATGATTCAATCAATCATGACTATGTATTAAAGCCTCCATAAAATCCCAAAAGGACAGGGTTCAAAGAGCTTGAAGGGTAATGAACATGTGGGTCTGCTTGGAGAGGACACAGAAGCTCCACACCCTTTGCCACATATGCTGTCCTATGCACATCTGTCTGCTGTTCCTGATTACATCATTTTATAATAAACTGGTGTCTAGTAAGTAAAATGTTTCTGAGTTCTGCAAGCCGCTCTAGCAAGTTTGTGGAAATGGGGAGCAAGTCATGGGAATCTCTGATTTATAACCAGTCAGTCAGAAGCACAGACAGCAATCTGGGCCTGTGAAGGGGTGTGTGGGGGAATAGTCTGTGAGACTGAACCCTTAACCTGTGGAATCTGATCCTATCTTTGGGTAGATAATGTTAGAATTGAGTTGAATTCTTGGATACCGTGCTGGTGTTGAGAAAGTCTTGGTGAGTTTAAGGAAACTATCCTCTTCCCCTCACACACTGGAATCAGTTTCAGAACTCTAAGAGGGAACCAATGAGCCTAGTAGTTAGTGTTTTTCTACCAGGTATTTTATCTCTTTCTTAGTTTAAATTTTATTCCCTCAGAAAGACTTTTTCTAGTAGGCTGTCCCAATTATAGTCATGTCATCCATGTTTTAAACTTACTAATTCATATCTCACTTTATAATTATCTTGAATAATGGTTTATTTGTTACTTTACTTATTATCTGTTTCCTTCATTAGATCATAGCTCTGTGAGGAGAGGGTCCTTTTTTTTTTTAAAAAAAAAACTCTTGTTCACTGATGTATCTCCAGTGTTTATTACTGCATCTTGCAAAAAAAGCTAAAGCTCACCGTTATAGGCTGAATGTATTCCCACATACCCATCCATTCATATGTCAAAGCCCAGTATGATGGCCTTTGGTGGGGTAGCCTTTGGGAGGTGATTAGGACATGAGGGTGGAATCCTCATGACTGGGATTAGTGCTTTTGTAAGATGAGACTTAAGAGAGAGGATTTCTCTCCCTCTCTGACATGAAGAAATAGCAAGAAGGTAGCCATCTACAAACCAGAGAGAGGGGTCTCATCAGAACCTGACCATGCTGACAACTTGATCTTGGACTTCCAGCCTCTGGAATTATGAAAAATAAATGTTTGTTGTTTAAGCCACTTAGCCAATGGCATTTTTGTTATAGCAGCTCAAACTGCCTAAGACACTTGCTGAGTATTTGCTGAAGGAAAGAGCTAAGCTAGGATATTAAAAACAAAGAGAGAAATCTGTAACAACATGGATCTCACATTCAGTTAGTAAAAGAAATAATATTATAATCCCACCAAGTTAGGAAGACTACAACTGCAAGGATGTTTTAAAACTTAAGTCAAAGTAGCTTTATAAAAAATCCCTACATTTTTCTTACTTTTGAACCTGCCATTGGATGGTAAAACTTTCTCATATCTCATCTTGTGGCTGGCATCAGGACAAGCCTTTGGGAGTCAAGGAACAACAGAATGCTTTCCTCTTCCCTGAAGGGGTCATGCACTAAAATAATTCTGGTGAATGGCTGGTACAGAGCACATAGTAGCCCCACAGTACATGTTCACCGTTGCTGTAATTTCACACATGTTTTTGTGCTTGAGCACAAGATTTGCCTATAGCCTTTAAAAGTCTATTACTCCTTTCCCTCAGCACTGCCCCAGAGTTTAATTTTTAGCTCAAGTGTCAGTTGCTCAGGACACCTGGGTAGCTCAGTTGGTTAAGTATCTGCCTTGGGTTCAGGTCATGATCCCAGGATTCTGGGATCGAGTCCTGCATCTGGCTCCTTGCTCAGTGGGGAACCTACTTCTCCTTCTGCCTGCAGCTCCCTCTGCTTATTCTCTCATTCTCTGACAAATAAACAAATAAAATCTTAAAAAAAAAAAAAAAAGAGTTTCTCTACTAGGATTTCCTACCCACCTGTACATAATATGAATCTATGATAGCACATGACTACTCTTCTTTTTACATTTCTTGTAGATGAAATACAATACAATTTATATTTTGAAAATTCATCTCCCAAGATTGACGTTTCCATTATTGGAAACTATTTGTATTACAAGTTCCATAAATATCTGAGGAGTGAAGGCCCCAGACTGCAAGTTTAATTTGATTTTGTTTAGTCAAGGGACTTGACTCATTTTTTTTTTTTAAGATTTTATTTATTTATTTGACAGAGAGACAGCAAAAGAGGGAATACAAGCAGGGGGGAGTGGGAGAGGGAGAAGCAGGCTTCCCACTGAGCAGGGATCCCGGTGCGGGACTCTATTACAGGACCCTGGGCTCATGACCTGAGCCAAAGGCAGACACTTAATGACTGAGCCACCCAGATGCCCTGAAACTTGACTAATTTGACTTGGAGCGTGTGAAATAGAAGCTAACACCACTACATATAGACACTAACTCTACTGAACACAATTTATAACATAATCTTATATAATTCTCAATTCTGTAAGGACAGATTTTGTTTTATCCCTATTTTAAAGTTGAAAAAAATGACTCAGGAGGTTGAAGTAACTTAATCGAGATCCAAACAGTGGTAAAGCTGAGTTTGGAAATCAGATCTTTCTGACTTTTACTCTTCACTGTCATGATATAGTGTTGTGCACATCTGTGCTGTCTTACACAGCAGCCAGTAGTTACTGGACCACTGGGCACTTGAAATGTGACTAGTGGAAGTCAAGATGGCCTATAAATACACTCTGGATTTTAAAGATTGTATATGAAGGATCCCTGGCGGGCTCAGTCAGTAGAGCATGTGACTTTTGATCTCAGGTGTATGTTTGAGTCTGACGTTGGGTATAGAGATTACTTAGCAATAAAATGTTATGGGGCACCTGGGTGACTCAGTCATTAAGCGTCTGCCTTCAGCTCAGGTCATGATCCCAGTAGGCCCCACATCGGGCTCCCTGCTCAGCAGGGAGCCTGCTTCTCCCTCTCCCACTACCCCTGCTTGTTTTTCCTCTCTCACTGTGTCTCTGTCTGTCAAAAAATTAATAAAAGATCTTAAAAAAATTGGGACACCTGGGTGGCTCAGTTGGTTAAGCAGCTGCCTTCGGCTCAGGTCATGATCCCAGCATCCTGGGATCGAGTCCCACATCGGGCTCCTTGCTCCACAGGGAGCCTGCTTCTCCCTCTGACTCTGCCTTCCACTCTGTCTGCCTGTGCTCGTTCTTGCTCGCTCTCTCTCTGACAAATAAATAAATAAAATCTTTAAAAAAAAAAAGATCTTAAAAAAAGATATAAAATCTTAAAGATTGTATATGAAAGAGATACATAAAATATCTCCATTCTACTTAATATTTATTCATATTGGTTACATGTTGAAGTGATAATATTTAGAATGTTACATTGTATAAAATATATTATTAAAATTGATTCCACTTATTTCTTTTTACTTTTTTTTTTTTTTAAAGATTATTTATTTATTTGACAGAGATAACAAGTAGGCAGAGAGGCAGGTAGAGAGAGGAAGGGAAGCAGGCTCCCTGCTGAACAGAGAGCCCAATGCGGGGCTTAATTCCAGGACCCTGGGATCATGACCCGAGCCAGAGGCAGAGGCTTTAACCCACTGAGCCACCTAGGTGTCCCTTGATTGAGATCTTTTAAACTGTGGATTGGAACCCACTAGAGAATCTGAAATCAATTTAATGAGCTATAAACATAAGTTGTTAAAAGTCATTTTTAAGTTTTTTAAGCAGCGTGGATTAGAATGGAGCAGAAGGGACTCGAATAGAATATTCTAGAATATAGACTGTGTCACGGGTGAAACTTGTTTCAGTTGCAGACATGTGTTTGCAATAAGCCACCACGTAAAGTATGTTTCCCAGTGTGAGTCTCTCATAAAGCTAGGAAAGAACTGGGATAGATAGCAACTCCTAGCTTCATTGAGCTAGAGTCCTCTTCCATTAGGAAAGAATTTCACTCCTCTCTAAATTGTTTCTTTCCTTTTCCAGACTCACTCTAGGGTGGTGAATAAAATACTTCTCTATGGTATTGCTCTCAACTCACCAGGCTCTGTGGCAGTTTTCAGTCTGTTACCCCATCATTTTACTTCCCTTCTTATGCAGCTTACATTCCATAGTCTATCATCACTCTTTAGCTTGTACCCAGTCCTATGCCTTCGTGCTTTGACATGAAACCCTGGCAAAACACTAGCTCTTGTTAAAGCCTACTCTCTTGTCCACTCTGTCCATGGAAAGATGCATATCCTTGTTGTGTGACCTCACTTGCTTCTAGTGCTTCTCTGAAATTCTTCTACATTCCCCTACCAGGTGGGTGTCTGACTGAAACCTGCATCAGAATCGCCTGTGTCTCATACAGACTGCCCTGCCTTGAGCTTCTGATTCAGTAGGCATATTTTTTTTTTTAAGATTTTATTTATTTATTTGACAGACAGAGAATACAAGTAGGCAGAGAAACAGGCAGAGAGAGAGGAAGGGAAGCAGGCTCCCCGCTGAGCAGAGAGCCCAATGTGGGGCTCGACCCCAGAACCCTGGGATCACGACCTGAGCAGAGGCTTTAACCCACTGAGCCACCCAGACGCCCCTGATTCAGTAGGCATATTTGCTGCCTATTGCTGTATAACAAATTACTTCAAAACTTAGTACCTTATAACAAACCTTTTTCCCCTTCCTCTTCCCTTCCTTCCTTCTAACCTTCTATTCATCCTTCCTTTCTTCCTTCCTTCCTTCCTTCCTACCTTCCTTCCTCCGTATTTATTTTAAAATATTTTATTGATTTACTTGAGAGAGTGAGCAAGCATGAGAGAGCACAAGCAGGCACAGGGAGAAGCAGACTCCCTGTTGAGTAGGGAGCCCATCACGGAGATTGGTCCCAGGACCCTGGGATCACAACCTGATCTGAAGGCAGGCGCTTAAGCCACTGAGTCACCCAGGTACCCCTCTTTCTTTCTTTTTAAAATCTTTTTTAAACCCTTATGCCATTTTTGAGGATCAGGAACCTGGGAGGAGCTTAGCTTGACAGTTCTGGCAAAGCAGCAGTTAAGCTGTTGGCTGGGCTGTAGTCAGAATCTGACAGACTAGAGAATCCATTTTCAAGCTCATGCATGTGGCTGTTGGCAAAAGTCTATAGATCTTGCCATATCTATAGGCCTCCCCACAGTAGGTGTTTTCTTACAGAGCAAGTGATGAGAGAGATGATGGAAATGGGGCTGGGGGTGTGGGGTGTGGATAGGTCAGAGGCTGCAGTCTTTTAAGCCTCTTTTTTATTCCATTGGTCACTGAACCACCGAGGCATCCCTCCTAATGACAAATTTTGAGTATCAACTTAAAAATTTGTGAAGACAGGGTGCCTGGATGGCTTAGTGGGTTAAAGCCTCTGCCTTCAGCTCAGGTCATGATCTCAGGGTCCCAGGATCGAGTACCTCATCGGGCTCTCTGCTCAGCAGGGAGCCTGCTTCTCCCTCTCTCTCTGCCTGCCTCCTCTGCCTACTTGTGATCTCTGTCTGTCAAATAAATAAATAAAATCTTTAAAAAAATCTGTGAGGACTTAATTAAAAAAAATTATCTTACATGGTATTTGAGAGAAAAAAAGTCCTCGGTGATTATTTCATAATTTGTTTCACCTCAAACTCCCAATCTCCCTTTCTTCTTCTCTCTCCCTCCCAATCATTCTGTTTTGACTTTGCTTATTCACTACTTCATTGACTAAAGTAGGAATAATCAGACAAGAAATTCTACTACACCTATTCACCGACATTCAGCATACTCTGCTTTTCTCAGCCTCCAACACCATTGCTCCTCTCTGGCCAAGTTACTCTTGATGTCCATTATTATGTGCACATAAGGATGGTCTTCCTGTCCAGAGCTACCACTTTTTTTTTTAACTTTTATTTTATTTTGTAAAAGACTTTATTTGTATATTTGTCAGAGAGAGAGAAGGAGGAAAGAGCACAAGCAGGGGGAGGGGCAGAAGGAAAGAGAGAAGCAGGCTCCCCATTAAGCAGGACCCTGGGATCATGACCTGAGCTGAAGGCAGACACTTAACTGACTAAGCCACCCAGGTGTCCCTTAATTTTTATTTTTTTAAAGTAAGCTCTATACCAAACGTGGGGCTTGAACTTACTATCTGACATCGAGAATCACATGCTCTCTGGACTGAGCCAACCAGATGCCCCTAGAGTTAATACTTTTATTTGTCTAATATGCTTTTTTCCAATTCCTGGAATCCTTATTTATGTAATAATCATCATTTATATAATAAGAAGTGAATCAACACTTTTTAGTGATGACAAATAAAGGGTCATGAATTGGAAGATCTAGGAGTGTGTTTGTTCATGTGCAAAAGGGACAGAAATTGTGCTAAAAAAGATCAAGCGATAACAATATCTATTCATTTCTAAAGATAGGGATCAGAGGCATAGAAAATCTTTTCTTCTTTTTTTTTTTAAGGTAGTGTTTTTTCTTTTTAGTTTTTTAAAGATTTTATTCATTTTTTCGTGAGAGATTGAGCACAGACAGGGGTAGAGGCAGAGGGAAAGGGAGAAGCAGACTCCCGCTGAGCAGGGAGCCTGATGTAAGGCTCAATCCCAGGACCCTGGGATCATGACCTGAACTGAAGGCAGATGCTTAACTGACTGAGCCACCTAGGTACCCACAGTCTTTTATTTCTGATTTCACTCTTTCTGCTATGTGCTTGTACTGGAACTATGAAAAGATAATAGAAGGCATAATTGGCATAAAGAAGTAAGTTTTTACCATGATGCCTTGGGCCCCAACCCTTGGGTCCACCAGACTGAAATTTCCTGAACAGGTATGTTGTTTTATTGCTCTTGGTATCAGTGTCTGACGTATACTTGTTTAAAAAGTATTTGCTGGAAGGGGTCCCTGGCTGCCTCAGTAGGTACAGCATGTGGTTCCTAATCCTGGGCTCATTAGTTCATGCCCCATGTGAGGTATAGAGTTTAATTAAAAAAAACAAAAACAAAAACAAAAAAGTATTTGCTAAATGAATACATTACCTTATTTTAGTTTTTTATATGTTGTTTTATTAAGAGAGGATTTATTTATTTTTTAATTTATTAAACATATTTAATAACTTCTATGTCTCAGGTACTTGTCTTGATCCTGGACTTAGTCAATAGTGAACAAAGATAAAAATGATTTAAGAAATGTTCCATCTATTCAGGGCCCATAAATTCCAAGAATATAGCCTAGATTAAATACCTTATACTATAACTCAATATACTTGATTAAAAACTCATACCTAGTCTAGTGATCTTCTTTTATAGATGGAAGTCAAGAAAGTTTAAGTGATTTGCTCCAAATCCACAGCTAGTTCATATCATCGCTGTGACCTCTCTTCCCAGGACTTTGTCCTTTACCGTGAATCTTGCTGCCAAGTGGATACACTGATGTAATTAAAGACAACTATTTGAATGTGTAGACTAGCTTTTTTAGGAAAAATAAATGGATCCTTATGAATTGTGAATAGTTTGCCTGACTGAATTTAACAATACCTTCAACTTTCACACATATGATCATCTGCTCTTTGCAGTTGGTCATTTATGTAGTATTTATGCTAGTATCTTTATTTGGGGAATTAGAAGCACTGTTTATCTTCAGAATTCTTCAGAAATACTGATTCATTTCAAAAAGACAATCTGTTACAGCAGAAGCAGGCAAACTGAGGACCATGGGCCAAATCTGGCCACATGCCTGTTTTTATATAGTTCATGAGTAAAGAATGTTTTTCCCATTTTAAAATAATTGGAAAAAACTAAAGGAAGAGTAGTATTTTGTGACATGTGAAAACGATATGAAATTCATATTTTAGTGTCCACTTACATAGTTTTATGAGAACACTGCCATGTTCCTTTGTTTAAATAAGGTCTAAGTCTGCATTTTTTTTTTTTTTTAAGATTTACATTTTATTTTAGAGAGAGAGAGAGACAGTGCAGGGGTGGGGGGAGGGGCAGAGAGAGAACCTCAAGCAGACTTCCTGTGGAGTGTAGAGCCAAACACAGGGCTTGATCTCATCCCCTGAAGATTACCACGTGAGCCGAAATCAAGAGTCAGACGCTTAACCCACTGGGCCACCCAGATGCCCCCAAGGCTACATTCTCAATATACCACGGAATGCGCTGCAACAGAAACTGGATGGCCTGCAAAGCTTTAAATATTTGCTCTCTGGCGTTTTCCAGAAAAGTTGGTTCATCCTTCAGTACAGCAACAAATATACTGCCCTCTCCTTTCCCACACATGTAAGACGCTAAGATAGCTCTTTATTTGTTGTTGTTTTTTTTTTTTTTAAGATTTTATTCATTTATTTGACAGACAGAGATTACAAGTAGGCAGAGAGGCAGGCAGAGAGAGAGAGGGGGAAGGAGGCTCCCTACCGAGCAGAGAGCCCAATGCGGAACCAGAACCATGAGATCATGACCTGAACCAAAGGCAGAAGCTTAACCCACTGAGTCACCCAGGCACCCTGGGAGAGCTGTTTAATAGGAATGAGCTATTCCAATATCTTTAAGGACTCTAACAAAACTTTATCCCTAAATTGCAGCTAAGTCAAAATAAGTCCAGATTTTCTCTTTCTTTCTCGTCTTGCTCAATACTGCGCTTAATGTCTGTGTACTCTTTTCTCAAAAAATTAAAGCTTTCCAAGTGGTGTTTACATCTGGCAGACATAAAAAGCTTTCTACAGCGTAGCCACAGAAGGTATGCCTGGAGATCATTTGTAATGGCATAGTGAGGAGCGGTTCTCCACGGGGTCTGACTCTTTCTCTGCGAGGGAAGACGTGCTCTATGGTTAGTTATTGTGTGTCCGGCTCCTTATACTCTATGTTTAGATAGTTGAAACTAAATATTTTATATCAGTTTAAAAGCTTAGGGTTCTTTGAGAAGGAAGCTCTGGGCTGATCATAGAAATAGTTTCCTGTTTTGCTTGAGACTTCTTGGATTATTAAGGAACAACAAATTCACCTTTAGCCACAATAAAGTTTACTAACAGTGTAGTGAAAAAATTACAGAAAATGAATACACATATGGAAATGTTTATTCTCATTAAAGGTTAAGTAAATGCAACTTAAAACGGTCACGAAATACCATTTTTCCTTTATGAAATTACAAAGAAAAAATACACTTTCTAATATTGGTCATTTGGTAGTCATGTAGTGAATGTTGATATTCTTTTGGGAGACTAACTTTATAGGCTGACACTCAAATTATTTCCAAAAGGGTGCAAAATGCCATCCACAGGAATTCACTTGAGCCTTTCAGGTTTGGGGGCTCTATAAGAAATACCAGCTGTTGAAAAGGAGTCAATTCACATTCTAAATTGAATCCTGTTTTGGATACAAGGTTGTTACCTAGAGTACAAATCTGACATGCCATTTCCCAGCTTGAAATTCTCTGAAGGTTCCCAATAATCAGCTGAGTAAAATCCAATTTCTATAGAGGCATTAAAATCTCTGCCATCTTAGCCTGCACCTTTCCTCTTCCTACTTCCTGCCAATCTACTTGTGTAAATAAATTCTTTCCTTCCCTAACCCAGTTAAACTCATTCTTACAGCAATGGGCGCCAAATCTCTTCTGCATTATTATCACCCCTCCCTTTCCTAATCATTTACAAATGCTATACAGTTGATTCTTGAGTCTACTCACACAGAGATTTTTTTGTGATAAATACAGTGAAGTATTATAAATGTACTTTCTCTTTCATATGCTTTTCTTTTTTTTAATATTTTATTTATTTATTTGACAGACAGAGATCACAAGTAGGCAGAGAAGCAGGCAGAGAGAGAGGAGGAAGCAGGCTCCCCGCAGAGCAGAGAGCCCGATGAGGTACTCAATCCCAGGACCCTGAGATCATGACCTGAGCGGAAGGCAGAGGCCTAACCCACTGAGCCACCCAGGCACCTCATTGTATGCTTTTCTTAATAACATTTTCTTTCCTATAGCTTAAATCATTGTGAAGATACAGTAAGTAATACATACAATGGACAAAATATGTGTCAATTGACTATTTATCTTACCAGTAAGGCTTCCTGTCCACAGTAGGATGTTAGTACTTATTCTTGGGGAGTCAAAAGTTATATGTGGGGTCATCTGGCTGGCTCAGTGGGTACAGCATGCAACTCATTCTCAGGATTGTGGGTTGGAGCTCCACATTGGATGTAGAGTTTTCTTAAAAAAAAAAAAAAAAAAAGTTATATGCTGATTTTTGTCTATGGGGTGGAGGGGGGCAAGATCGGCACTCCAACCCCAGTATTGTCCAAGGGTTAACTGCACTTTCATTTTAGAGGAAATTTTCTCTGGACCTCAGATACCCTCCAGCTACCATCCCATTTCTCTCCTTTTTTTTTTTTTTTTTTTTTTTTAAGATTTTATTTATTTATTTGTCAGGCATAGAGGGAGAGCGAGCGAGTGAGCACAGGCAGACAGAGAGGCAGGCAGAGGCAGAGGGAGAAGCAGGCTCCCTGCCGAGCAAGGAGCCCGATGCGGGACTCGATCCCAGGACGCTGGGATCATGACCTGAGCTGAAGGCAGCCGCTTAACCAACTGAGCCACCCAGGCGTCCCTCTCCTTTTTTTTTTTTTTTTAAACAAACTTTTTGAAAGAATTGCCTGTATTTTCTTTATGATTTGTCTCCGATCTCTCTCCTCTTATTTTCTCTTGAACCTATTCTTTTCTCTTTCTATTTACCTTTATTATGAAAAAATTAAACACAAACACAAAGAGTATTATGAAATGAACATCCATATGTCCGTCTTCCGGCTTCCACCAGATTATTTCAAGGTCAGTTACAGATATATGAACATATTCTTTTTTTTTTTTTTTTAAGATTTTATTTATTTGACAGACAGAGATCACAAGTAGGCGGAGAGGCAGGCAGAGAGAGAGAGAGAGAGAGAGAACGGGAAGCAGGCTCCCCGCTGAGCAGAGAGCCCTATGTGGGGCTTGACCCCAGGACCCTGGGATCATGACCTGAGCCGAAGGCAGAGACTTTAACCTGCTGAGCCACCCAGGCGCCCCATATGAACATATTCTAAACCGGCTTTCAGACTCATCATCCCACCAGCTGCTCTTGTCAAAGTTAATAGTGAACTTCACTTTACTTATTTTGTGCAGTAAAATACACACCTGTATATTTTTCTCCAAAGCAATAGCTTGGATGGAAAATTATACATATTTACTAAAAGTGGAAAGCATAGGAAAAAGAATCAACAGAAATTCTACCACATAGAGATAATCATTATTAACATTTTAGTGAATTTTATCCCAGACTTATGTTTTGTATATTTATGTGTATTTTAAAAATAAGGTTATAATACTTTAAAAACTTGTATTTATTTAATGAAGTATGAATATGCCTTCTCATGCATACAAGTTATAGGTTTAGGAAATCATTTTTTTAAGGTCTATAAGCATTCCATCATTTTTATGTTTCATGACTTATTCAAATGATTTTCTATATTTGTACATTTTACATATTTCTACTTTTAACTTTCATAAACATGACTATAATGATTATCCTTATAAAACATTTTTGTATATATGTGCTGTATTTCTTCAGGATAAATTCTTAGTGGAATTTTGAGTACTGCATATTTTGAAAGATACAAAGCAATTAAAAAAAATTATAAGGATTTAATCTATAGCCTGCTAGTTAGCTGGCAAAAATATATTCTTACCAGTAACATAGGGTCGCGGGAGGAATAAAAAAATGAATGAAAACATGTCATGCTTTTGCATATCTTCAACTGTGCACCCAGAAGACTCTGTGGTAAATGGATTAAAATTCAGAGTTAGAGGTTTGTCTGCTCTCAGCCCATACAAGACTAATAGAGTAGAATAAACTTCATCTATAAGTTGCCAGTTCTTTCATCTAATAACAACTGTGATCATGAAACCTGCCTGGCTCTCTGCTGAAGACATACACTTGACTTTGATGGGAATGATCATCAAAAGCAGAACTGAGGACTCTTATAGAATGAACTAGTTTAGGAAACAAATTTTCTTTTTCTTTTCTTTGCTCTTTTTTTCTTTCTTTCTTTCTTTCAAGAGAGCACATAAGAGCAGGGTTAGGGGGTAGGGCCATAGGGAGAGGAGGGAGAGACTCTTCAAGCAGGAACCACGCGAAGCACAGAACCTGACTTGGGGCTCGATCCCACAATCATGAGATCATGATCTGAGCCACAAAAACAATCAAGAGTCGGCCATTTCACTGACTGAGCCACCAGGTGTCTTGGGAAACAAATTTTCAGTTCCATTTCCATTTTCAAATTAATCTCATTAGTCACAATTTATTTGATTTGTGAGGTCTTAAGTATTTAGCCTAGTTTAAAAAATGCCTAAAGAAGACTGGAGAAAATATCAACATTACCTTCCAATAAAAATGATAGACTTTAATATTGCAAATGTAAAATAGAAACTAAAACCAGAGGACTTGTGACCAAAAGACCCCTTCAAAGAGTCTGTGGAAAGAACCTAGCTGCCTATCAAAGTCATCTGAGGAAATTTTGGGGGGGGAAAGAGAAATTAATTTTACTCAGGCAGAAGGAAGCTGAATCTCAGTGGAAAGCTCTAAAGTGAGCAAATTTTACACTCAAAAACTTTTCAGAGAATGTAACACACACATCATGGAAGCTGTTTATTCCTCTAAATTAAATTTTCATACATCCCTCAATTCTGAAATTGTTGAAAATGACCTTCCCACTGCCAAATGTCTGACCCTCTACTCAGTATTTTCAAGATTCAGAGAAGAGTCTAGTCACTGAAATTTTCTCCAGGCTTTACAGATAGTCATATCCATCTGCTTTCAGAGAAATCTCTTGAAATGTGGAATGTCAAATGAGTTCTGGGCTTTGATTAGCATAGTTTGAATGATAATAGAAATTAAAAAAAAAATCAGTCTGCAGTAAATGTGTTTCTCTTTTATCCTTGAAACCAGGAAGAAAGCTTGCATAATATTTTTGAAATGGGACAGGCTACTTGTTAATTATACAATATTACTATAAGAGGGAGGTAAAAATTGGGGCATCTGGATTTTGTGGCTCTTAAATTGCATTGATTTTGTCTTAATTCGTCTAACTCAGGACATAATATGAGTTTCAACTCCTTGGGTTACATGGATTCTGAGTTCAGTTTGGACTTTAGATAAAGATGCCCCAGGAGGTAATGAGTGTTTGGTTTAACATGAACTGAGGAGTTGGTCTTGTGTCCTAGCAAATGCTTTTTTTAAAAAGATTTTATTTTTGGGCACCTGTGTTGCTCATTTGGTTAAGCATCTGCCTTTGGCTCCGGTCAAGATGTCAGGGTCCTGAGATCAAGCCCCATGTCGGGCTCCCTGCTCAGTGGAGAGTCTATTTCTCCCTCTCCCTCTGCTGCTCCCCCTGCTTGTGCTCTCTCTCTCTGTCAAATAAATACATACAAATCTTAAAAAAAAAAAAAAAAAAAGAGAGATTTTATTTTTAAGTGATTTCTATATCCAATGTGGTGCTTGAACCCACAGTCTCAAAATTAAGAGTCACATGTTCTACTGAATGAGCCAGTCAGATGCCCCATGATATCCTAGAAAAGGTTTTTTGGAGAAAGTGGTGAGATGTTTCCTAGATTAGATATTATTAGGCTCTGCCAAGTTGAAGGTTCTCCCACTCAATATACAAACTTCATGGTTAGATGGGAAAAGGAATAACAGTGGTGGTAAATAGTGAGTCACAGTGGACCTGTTCTACTATCATTGAAATTTTCTGATGGGTCTAATGAGACTTAAATCACAACTTTCATAGAATTACAGGGCTGGTATGTACTTTAGCGTTATTAGTCTCTTTTTCTCCCACTGGAAGAATTTCTTTTATATCTAAAGAGACGGTCATCTTCAACTTTTCTAGTGAGAAGTATACTTATTTATTTATTATTGGTTATGAAGAAGCCCATTGAACAAATGCACAGTTTTACTTTTTACTTTATTTAATTTTTTAAAAAAGATTTTATTTTTTTAAGTAATCTCTATACCCACTGCGGGGCTTGAACTTGTGACCCTGAGATCAAGAGTTACTACTCTACCAACTGAATCAGCCAGGTGCCCGAAAAGTTCACTTTTTTTCTGATTAAATAAATAAAATAACACATGGAATAAATGTTCAGATATTACAGAAATGTGACTTAGAACATAAACTTTTCTATAACCTCTTTTGCGCATACTAGGGGAAATAACTGGTATAAAATTACAGATGTCCCCCTGTGATTATATTCAGTAAGACATATAGGCAGAGGACTTACTAAGAGCTTGGGTTTTGAAGTCTGATGGTTTTAAATTCTGGCTCTGCCAATCGCTACAATAGTTTAACGCTGTTTCCTTGTTTGGGGCACCTGGCTGGCTCAGTCAATAGACATGCAGCTCTTGATCTCCGTGTTGTGAGTTTGGGCCCCATGCTGGGTGTACAGATTACTTAAAAATTAAATCTTAAAAAAAATTAAGTGAAGGTAATAATGTACCCACCTTATCAGGGTGCTCTTCAGTGAGATAATACATAAGATTCTCAGTACATATGGCATTATATTTTTATTTAAACTTAGCCACTTTTTGGGGCACCTGGGTGGCTAAGTCGGTTGGTTAAGCATCTGCCTTTGGCTAAGGTCATGATCCCAGGGTCATGGGATTGAGCCCCTCATCTGGCTCTCTGTTCAGTTGGGAAGCCTAATTCTCCATGTCCCACTCCCTCTGCTTGTATTCTTGCTCTTGCTGTGTCTCTAATCTGACAAATAAATAAAATCTTAAAAAAAAAGATAAAATAAACTTAGCCGCTTTTTGTTTATATGATATATATTATATATGAATTCATAGTCATGAGAGTCATAGAGAATTTTACTTTATTTATTTAATAATAGCCACCTTGAAATTCATTTATTGATTAATTGCCAATTTTTATCACATTCTTTTTTAAAAGATTTATTTATTTATATTATATTTAGAGAGAAAGAGATAGAGAGTGGGATAGAGGCAGACAGAGAGGGAAAGAGAGAATCTCAAGCAGATGTTCTGCTAAATGTGGAGCCTGTCTCAGGGCTCCATCTCATGACCCTGAGATCATGATCCTGAGATCATGACTTGAGCCAAAATGAGAAGTAGGATGCTTAACCGACTGAGTTACCCAGGCACCCCACGGATATTTCAATGGTTGCATGATATAGTAGGTAGTCTTGTGATGTTGTAGTTTTTTTTAGTTTTTTAAACAATACTCATCTGACAGCCGTTGATTGTAGTTTCAGAGCTGTGGTGGAGGTCGCTTACGCCAGCACGTAAGAGTTGATTGCCACATCTTTGCTTAACTCTGTGTGCAGCTGACATCATGTTGGTGTCTTGATATCAGCCACGGTGACAGTATTTACAACCTTGAAAACTGGTAACTGCTACAGGAGGACTCCCTTTTCCCACCTCCACCCACACACATATCATTTACCAGAACACCACTGTGTGGTCGCCCTAAATTTTGCTATAACACATAATTAACATTCTGGAACATATATATTTGCACGTTGGTGAGGGTATTTCCAAAGAAATATCCTTAAAAGAAAAAGAAACAAAAAAACAGACAAAACAAAACAAAAAACAGAAAGCCCAACCCAAACGAAACAAGGAACAGTGGTCATTTCTTTCCCTCATCCGGGTTATGAGTCAGAAACTGAGGGAAAATGGTTTTCTTTCTTTATAGGGCATCCCCCCCCCACCCCTTGCTGGGCTGGGTCCCCCTGATGCTGGTCCTTGTGCCAAGGACTTATAGTAGGTTGGCTTTAATATTGTTATTACTTTCAATAATGCATATGTGCCCAGAAAGACTTGATTGAAATCTTTTGGCTTTAGAAGTAACTAAGATGTTCGAAGGGGAGGAAAGAGATGCTTTTCCAGACATACCTCCTTTCAGCTCTTTCCTCTAAATAAATGGATCACAGAGGGGAAGGTGAAAGGAGATGTAAATTTGAACCTATACTAAATTCCTTTCCTATTCATATTATAATGAAAAGTTGCTAATCACATCACAAAAACAAACTTCTTTTTAACTTCTTCTCTGAATACAAAGTGGGCTTGTAAAACGCAGATTAGTTCTTAAAGATACACAGAGATACACAATAGGGAAGATCTGTCAAGGACGCCTTGGGAGGGCTGATAAAAGATGAACATAAAAAAAAGAAAAGATGAACCTAGGAGAAAGTAAACTAATCCTGAGTTCATTGTTGTCACCATCTTCCATCCTTGGATTCTATCTCCAAGGGTTTTGTGAAGGAGAACAGGAAACAAATGACTAGTTTGTGCTGAACAGTATTCGTGCTATTCATTTTTTGCCCTACTTATTTTGAGAAACTCAAATTATTTATTTGACGCTTTTAGATAGGGTTGTCACTTAGAAGAAGAAAAGCCAGATTCTAGGGTCTGGGTAAAGCCTCTCTGAAAAGAAAGGGGAACAAGGCAGAATTGAATACATTTAAACCTCATTTAAGCCTTAAATGCATCCCAGAGCTGCCCAGGACAACCAGCTTAGTTACAACCCAAAGCACACAATAGCGATTTTAATTTAAGGACATGCATATTTATTTGATAGCAAAATTCCAAATGAAGTTTCCAAATTTTGAGAACAAAGATAGACATGTGACCATGAGCAAACAAAATCTTATTTAAGTGAATATTAGAGCAGCGAGAGAGAAGAAATACAAAGAACAAGGAAAAAAAGTAATTTTCCTGATCATTTCCTAACCTCGTGGAATACTGCTACAGAGGATAGCCCAAATGTTTACATGAGAAGTTAAGACCTTCCTATTTTCCTCTTATTTTTGTTGAAAAGCATGTGACTTTTTTTCTCATAAATCAAAATCAGTAGACTTTGCTAAAAAATTTATGATCTCTCCTTCTAATTGTCTGGTGAGTAAAAAAGTTAAAAGAGTGTGTTTACTTTGCAAGGTGAATGTGGTTAAAAGGGAATTGCTAGAAAGCTGAAGAAATCAGAAAATTGGTAAACATTAAAATTAAACATTAAAATTATATCCTCTCCAGGCACTGTGAATGAGGACTTGGTTGTACCTAGATCTGGGGAAAATGGGGACCTGGAATGCTAGTTACAACTTGAAATAAACGCGAATATAGCTGAAGCCTTTTTTGTTTGCGCTTGGAACCTCTCAGACTTTTCTTTTGGTTCCAGTCCATGAAGTCTCATCCCCATGACCCTTAAGCAAGTCGAGTGGCTTCCAGCAAAACTCAGTCATGGGTGATGCTTAATTAAGCAGGAGGGAATGAAGAGACAACATTTATAGGACTGTAGTTTTGTGACTTAAGTTATATACATTATCGGTATCTATTTCTCATGTGAATAAATACGAAAGGGTACTTTGGTCCTTCAGCCTAACCACTGGCCACAGCTTGATTTGGTAAAGCATGCTAACTTCCCAGGTAGATGTTGGGATTAGGGAACTTTTTTTTTTTTTTAAACCTCATCAAAGCTTGTAAAAACAAAGAATGATGCCGACAAGAACTGTAGGATATCACTAAAAGTTTCATCCACAGCTTGTGACAGTGACAATTCCTGAATGATTCTCCTGTATTGACACAATGTATACAGTAGTCCCTATGACCACCGGAATAGAATAGTTCCATCACGTAACTGGGCTGAGTCTTTCGAGTACCTACAGCTTTTTTTGTTTCCTGGCTTATGGGCATTGTAGGGACCCCTTTTTCATTTTCTTCGAAACCTCTTTGGCATAATTTTTTCCTTTGAGGCGTGCTTGTTTTTAATGTGAATAACAACACCTGTGATGATAAAAATAGAGCAGGGACGGCATGCAAGTGTGCCAGAGTACAAAGAGCCGCGACCATCTCCAGTGCAATGATCACGGCCCCAATAAACTAGCAGTCCCATGGTTTAGGCTGGGAAGCTTGCAAACAAGCTGAAAAAGCACATTATTCCTTTCTCTTCCTGTCATATAACCTACAATATAGCTGTCTTGAGGAAGATATATATAGTCCTCGCGCCTTAGTCGTGTGAATAGTGCTCCCTTGTTCCGAATAAAGTGAAGCTTCCTGTCGGCAGTTCTGCCCCGTTTTTGGGCGCACTGAACAGGACTGAAGGCCGTTGACACCGGTATTAGTGGTAAGGCTGCTGCTGCCTGAATGATTTATTTCCCTTGTGCTTTCAGCTGCCTTCATATTTCCCAGGTCTCAGATGTAGTATCACTTAACAAAAAAGAAAAGAAAAGCTTTCAACAGTGCTCACAATGTATGGGACCGGGGAAAGGAGCTTAAGTTCTCTGACATTTGAATGATCCTTAGAGGTCCTTTTGTGAGTCTGCTCTGTAGGGCTAACGGCATTTTATTGGAACAATGGTGGAATAAAGAAATAGTTCTAAAGAAGAATTTTATTTTTCTGGCTTTTGTCATATAGAAGTAATAAAGAATTTAAATAACAAACAGTATAGCCACGGAAACTGAATTTAAACCACAAGGCATAGAAAAACTATGAAGATATTTTATACGACAGACACTAACAATAGCTACCCTTTACTGGTCTTTTCTTATATGGGGCCAGTCGCTCTGTTTCATGCACCGTACGAATTTTAAACTTCCCTACAGTCGTAGGATCTAGCTAGGAATTACGATCTTTATCTTCCCAGGATGAAACAAGTTTAGGCTGGGGGAGATTCAATAACTTGCTCACAGTCTTAAAGATAGTAACTATTTAATAATTTATTTATTTGTAAAATATAAATATAAAACACAAGATTTTAAAAATTATTGTAAATAATAAAATACTATTAAAAAATGGTTTTGAGAGTCTGAACATTTTGGGAAGGAATGTGCTTTCCAGGAAGGGAAAAGCAATCTCTGAGGCCCCCTGGGAAAGCTGACATTTAGGGAAAATAGACACTTTTATTTAAGAAGTGTTTTGTTTCTTTAATTCATAGTCCATGTAATGTCTTCATCTGGCCAGAAATCAAGACTTTAAATTCATCAGTTTCTTAGTTCTTTTTTTTTTTTTTGAGGGGACATTTTGAGTTTTCATATATATTAACTGGTGAGTAATCTTCTGGAATTTATTTTTAGCTTTTTTTTCTTTTTTCTTTTTTTGGGTAAACTCTGAGCAATGTGGGGCTTGAACTCATGACTCTGAGATCAAGAGTTGCGTATTCTAGGGACTGAGCCATCCAGGCGCCCGTGGAATCAGTTTTAACTCTACTCTGGAGCTGGTTCTTCTGGAAAGCATCATTTCCTCTTTTGAAAGTATTCACTCTAATTTAAAAAAAAAAAAAATTTAAGGTTTCATTCATTTATTTGACAGAAGAAAGATCACAAGTAGGCAGAGAGGCAGGCAGAGAGAGAGAGAAGGAAGCAGGCTCCCCGCTAAGCAGAGAGCCCGATGCAGGGCTCAGTCCCAGGACCCTGAGATCATGACCCGAGCCAAAGGCAGAGGCTTAACCCACTGAGCCACCCAGGTGCCCCTCAGTCGAATTTAAATTTAAGCTGAGAAGTTTTACCTTACTGTTTTAGTTATATTACATGCTTTAGTATTAGCCCCTCACCCCGAAGCTAACCCTAATAAGTTCGCTCATCATTAAAGTCTAACAAAGATTTTCGCACCTGAACTCTCTTTCGGGAAGCCAGGTATCTTTTAGTCAATATTTTATGGAGACTCGCTGGCCTGCACAAGTACTGGGAAGCTGCATATTTTTAAGCTAGAGAACTAATTTTTCTGCATGTGATTTAAAGGTATGACTTATGTCCTCTATAAGCTTGAGGCACAATATATATATTAAGGTGTGATATGTAAATGCAATGGTTATGTGATATTGAGGCATCCACCATAAGATAGGATAAAATGATTAGAAAATGACTAACTAGCATGTTAGAACACACTGGAACTCGGGAATTATGGTTTTATTTGTTTCTATATTCCCTGTACACAAAACTCTTCTGGCTGATGTTAGTATGTACTCATTTACTTTTTTTTTTTTTAAATTTTGAGAGAGAGCATGCACAGCCCCTCCCCCCCCCCCCACATGCTAGGGTGGTGATGGGCAGAGAGAGAGGGAATCTCAAGCAGGCTCCATGCCCAGTGCACCCTACCTGTTCAACATTTTTTAAATAAAAACAAATATTGGGGCACCTGGGTGGCTCAGTTGGTTAAGCCTCCGATTCTTAGTTTTGGCTCAGGTCATGATCTTGGATCATGGGATTCAGACCTGTGTCGCTGTGGGCTTAATGCATAGTCTGCTCTGTGTTTTCTGTCCTCCCTCTCCCTCTTGCTTGCTCTCTCTCTCATAAATATATGAAATCCTTAAAAAAAATTAAAAAATGAATATTAAAAATAAAGTAATAGGGGCATCTGGCTGACTTAGTCAGTAGAGCATGTGGCTCTTGATCTCAAAGTTGTAAGTTTGAGCCCAAGGCTAGGTATAGAGATTACTTAAAAAATGAAAATATTAACAGCTAAGTAAAATATTGTATATAATGTTTTTTTCTTTCTCCCCAAATGTATCTTAAATAAGTCATCTGAAGTCCTCAGATGTCATTGACTCCCACCTAACACATTTTCACATCACATCCAAGATTTCCTGTTTCTCATTGTAAGGCCTTGCAAGATTAAATAAGAAAGTGGCATGTGGTTTAGCATTTACTAGTTTGCAATGGTAGGTATAATAGCTAATCTTGGTCTTTTTAGAAATGATTAATTTGCTGATATTAGATATAATTGTAACTGCTCTGTACCTCAAAGTCATCACAAAAAATGTCTTTGGAATTACTCTGTCATTACCATTTATGATGGTTATAACCACATTTCAAGAGATCTTTCCTTTATATTTTTAAAGACTGGTTTAATTTGCAGTTTCATGCTGTACCTGTGGATGACCTGAAGAACGACAAGTGATTATAGACTGAGTTGTGGCTCCAGGGAAAGGCCTATGCACATGGGTAGTTTCACTTGTTACAACTGAATGCTCTCATTTACCTCTCATTAGCTATTCAAGAGTTGCTGCTTTTAGTTATCAGGTTATCAGTTCTCAAACTTGACTTTGAAGGCTTTTGTTTTTGCTCAAGAGTCCTCACAAATCTCTTTAAAACAAACAGTTGGCAAATTGTAAAAAAGCACAACGGTTTCTTTGATAAATTATCCAAGTCTGGAAATTAGAAATTAAATATATTAAAATTTTTTTAAAAATTAGATTTTCATTAGCAAGCTTTGTAATCTTAGTACAATCTAGTAATATTTGTTGTGCCTCCTCTATTCCTGACAAACACTCATTTTATACAGAAGTTAAAAATAGAATGTGTTGACAGAGGAGTCAAGATGGCGGAGAAGTAGCAAGCTGAGACTGCTTCAGCTAGCCGGAGATCAGCTAGATAGCTTATCTAAAGATTGCAAACACCTGAAAATCCATCGGCAGACCGAAGAGAAGAAGAACAGCAATTCTGGAAACAGAAAAACAACCGTTTTCTGAAAGGTAGGACCGGCGGAGAAGTGAATCCAAAGCGACGGGAAGATAGACCCCGGGGGGAGGGGCCGGCTCCCGGCAAGCGGCGGAGCAACCGCGCACAAAATCAGGACTTTTAAAAGTCTGTTCCGCTGAGGGACATCGCTCCAGAGGCTAAACCGGGGCGAAGCCCACGCGGGTTCAGCGTGGCCTCAGGTCCCGCAGGGTCACAGAAGGATCGGGGGTGTCTGAGTGTCGCAGAGCTTGCGGGTATTGGAACGGGAAAGCCGGCTACAGAAACAGAGCCGACAGTAAGCTCACAGCTCGGTGTTACCTTGAACCGATCGCAGGCTCGGTGAGCTCGGAGCGCGGCCGGAGGTCAGGCAGACGGGAGTAACTGGGCGCTGTTCTCTGAGGGCGCACTGAGGAGTGGGGCCCTGGGCTCTCGGCTCCTCCGGGCCGGAGACCAGGAGGCCGCCATTTGTGTTCCCGTCCTCCGGAACTCTACAGAAAGCGCTCAGGGAACAAAAGCTCCTGAAAGCAAACCCGAGCGGATTACTCACCCCGGCCCCGGGTAAGGGAGGTGTAATTCCGCCTGGGGCAAAGACACTTGAGAATCACTACAACAGACCCCTCCCCCAGAAGATCAACAAGAAATCCAGCCGAGACCAAGTTCACCTACCAAGGAGTGCGGTTTCAATACCAAGGAGAGCAGCAGAATTCCAGAGGAGGAGAAAGCCAAGCACGGAACTCATGGCTTTTTTCCTGTGATTTTTTTTTTGTCTTGCAGTTAATTTAATTTTTTCTTTTTCATTTTTTTTTTCTTTTTCTTCTCGCCTTCGGGTAAAATTTTTTTTTTTTTAACTGTTACCTTTTTCTTTTTTAACGATTTTTTACTAGTTTATCTAATATATATATTTTTTCTTTTTTACATTTTTCTCAGGTGTTTTCTTTTTTTAAAAAAATTTTTTTTCTTTTCTTTTTTTTTTTTTTTTCTTCTTTCTTTCTTTTTGAACCTCTTTTTATCCCCTTTCTCCCCACTCACGATTTTGGATCTCTTCTAATTTAGTTAAAGCATATTTTTCTGGGGTTGTTGCCACCCTTTTAGTATTTTACTTGCCCCTTCATTTACTCTTATCTGGCCAAAATGACAAGACGTAAAAATTCAACACAAAAAAAAGAACAAGAGGCAGTACCGAAGGCTAGGGACCTAATCAATACAGACATCGGTAATATGTCAGATCTAGAGTTCAGAATGACAATTCTCAAGGTTCTAGCTGGGCTCGAAAAAGGCATGGAAGATATTAGAGAAACCCTCTCGAGAGATATAAAAGCCCTTTCTGGAGAAATAAAAGAACTAAAATCTAACCAAGTTGAAATCAAAAAAGCTATTAATGAGGTGCAATCAAAAATGGAGGCTCTAACTGCTAGGATAAATGAGGCAGAAGAAAGAATTAGTGATATAGAAGACCAAATGACAGAGAATAAAGAAGCTGAGCAAAAGAGGGACAAACAGCTACTGGACCACGAGGGGAGAATTCGAGAATTAAGTGACACCATAAGACGAAACAACATTAGAATAATTGGGATTCCAGAAGAAGAAGAAAGAGAGAGGGGAGCAGAAGGTATACTGGAGAGAATTATTGGGGAGAATTTCCCCAATATGGCAAAGGGAACGAGCATCAAAATTCAGGAGGTTCAGAGAACGCCCCTCAACATCAATAAGAATAGGCCCACACCCCGTCACCTAATAGTAAAATTTACAAGTCTCAGTGACAAAGAGAAAATCCTGAAAGCAGCCCGGGAAAAGAAGTCTGTAACATACAATGGTAAAAATATTAGATTGGCAGCTGACTTATCCACAGAGACCTGGCAGGCCAGAAAGAGCTGGCATGATATTTTTAGAGCACTAAACGAGAAAAACATGCAGCCCAGAATACTATATCCAGCTAGGCTATCATTGAAAATAGAAGGAGAGATTAAAAGCTTCCAGGACAAACAGCAACTGAAAGAATTTGCAAATACCAAACCAGCTCTACAGGAAATATTGAAAGGGGTCCTCTAAGCAAAGAGAGAGCCTACAAGTGGTAGATCAGAAAGGAACAGAGACCATATACAATAACAGTCACCTTACAGGCAATACAATGGCACTAAATTCATATCTCTCAATAGTTACCCTGAATGTTAATGGGCTAAATGCCCCTGTCAAAAGACACAGGGTATCAGAATGGATAAAAAAACAAAACCCATCTATATGTTGCCTCCAAGAAACTCATTTTAAGCCCGAAGACACCTCCAGATTTAAAGTGAGGGGGTGGAAAAGAATTTACCATGCTAATGGACATCAGAAGAAAGCAGGAGTGGCAATCCTTATATCAGATCAATTAGATTTTAAGCCAAAGACTATCATAAGAGATGAGGAAGGACACTATATCATACTCAAAGGGTCTGTCCAACAAGAAGATTTAACAATTTTAAATATCTATGCCCCCAACGTGGGAGCAGCCAACTATATAAACCAATTAATAACAAAATCAAAGAAACACATCAACAACAATACAATAATAGTAGGGGACTTTAACACTCCCCTCACTGAAATGGACAGGTCATCCAAGCAAAAGATCAGCAAGGAAATAAAGGCCTTAAATGACACACTGGACCAGATGGACATCACAGATATATTCAGAACATTTCATCCCAAAGCAACAGAATACACATTCTTCTCTAGTGCACATGGAACATTCTCCAGAATAGATCACATCCTCGGTCCTAAATCAGGACTCAACCGGTATCAAAAGATTGGGATCATCCCCTGCATATTTTCAGACCACAATGCTCTAAAGCTAGAACTCAACCACAAAAGGAAGTTTGGAAAGAACCCAAATACATGGAGACTAAACAGTATCCTTCTAAAGAATGAATGGGTCAACCGGGAAATTAAAGAAGAATTGAAAAAAATCATGGAAACAAATGATAATGAAAATACAACAGTTCAAAATCTGTGGGACACAATAAAGGCAGTCCTGAGAGGAAAATATATAGCGGTACAAGCCTTTCTCAAGAAACAAGAAAGGTCTCAGGTACACAACCTAACCCTACACCTAAAGGAGCTGGAGAAAGAACAAGAAAGAAACCCTAAGCCCAGCAGGAGAAGAGAAATCATAAAGATCAGAGCAGAAATCAATGAAATAGAAACCAAAAAAACAATAGAAAAAATCAACGAAAGTAGGAGCTGGTTCTTTGAAAGAATTAATAAAATTGATAAACCCCTGGCCCGACTTATCAAAAAGAAAAGAGAAAGGACCCAAATAAATAAAATCATGAATGAAAGAGGAGAGATCACAACTAACACCAAAGAAATACAAACTATTATAAGAACATACTATGAGCAACTCTACGGCAATAAATTTGACAATCTGGAAGAAATGGATGCATTCCTAGAAACATATAAACTACCACAACTGAACCAGGAAGAAATAGAAAGCCTGAACAGACCCATAACCAGTAAGGAGATTGAAACAGTCATTAAAAATCTCCAAACAAACAAAAGCCCAGGGCCAGATGGCTTCCCGGGGGAATTCTACCAAACATTTAAAGAAGAACTAATTCCTATTCTCCTGAAACTGTTCCAAAAAATAGAAATGGAAGGAAAACTTCCAAACTCATTTTATGAGGCCAGCATCACCTTGATCCCAAAACCAGACAAGGATCCCACCAAAAAAGAGAGCTATAGACCGATATCCTTGATGAACACAGATGCGAAAATACTCAACAAAATACTAGCCAATAGGATTCAACAGTACATTAAAAAGATTATTCACCACGACCAAGTGGGATTTATTCCAGGGCTGCAAGGTTGGTTCAACATCCGCAAATCAGTCAATGTGATACAACACATCAATAAAAGAAAGAACAAGAACCATATGATACTTTCAATAGATGCTGAAAAAGCATTTGACAAAGTACAGCATCCCTTCCTGATCAAAACTCTTCAAAGTGTAGGGATAGAGGGCACATACCTCAATATCATCAAAGCCATCTATGAAAAACCCACCACAAATATCATTCTCAATGGAGAAAAACTGAAAGCTTTTCCACTAAGGTCAGGAACACGGCAGGGATGTCCATTATCACCACTGCTATTCAACATAGTACTAGAGGTCCTAGCCTCAGCAATCAGACAACAAAAGGAAATTAAAGGCATCCAAATCGGCAAAGAAGAAGTCAAATTATCACTCTTCGCAGATGATATGATACTATATGTGGAAAACCCAAGAGACTCCACTCCAAAACTGCTAGAACTTATACAGGAATTCAGTAAAGTGTCAGGATATAAAATCAATGCACAGAAATCAGTTGCATTTCTCTACACCAACAGCAAGACAGAAGAAAGAGATATTAAGGAGTCAATCCCATTTACAATTGCATCCAAAACCATAAGATACCTAGGAATAAACCCAACCAAAGAGACACAGAATCTATACTCAGAAAACTATAAAGTACTCATGAAAGAAATTGAGGAAGACACAAAGAAATGGAAAAATGTTCCATGCTCCTGGATTGGAAGAATAAACATTGTGAAAATGTCTATGCTACCTAAAGCAATCTACACATTTAATGCAATTCCTATCAAAGTACCATCCATCTTTTTCAAAGAAACGGAACAAATAATGCTAAAATTTATATGGAACCAGAAAAGACCTCGAATAGCCAAAGGGATATTGAAAAAGAAAGCCAACGTTGGTGGCATCACAATTCCAGACTTCAAGCTCTATTACAAAGCTGTCATCATCAAGACAGCATGGTACTGGCACAAAAACAGACACATAGATCAATGGAACAGAATAGAGAGCCCAGAAATAGACCCTCAACTGTATGGTCAACTAATCTTCGACAAAGCAGGAAAGAATGTCCAATGGAAAAAAGACAGCCTCTTCAATAAATGGTGCTGGGAAAATTGGACAGCCACATGTAGAAAAATGAAATTGGACCATTTCCTTACACCACACACAAAAATAGACTCAAAATGGATGAAGGACCTCAATGTGAGAAAGGAATCCATCAAAATCCTTGAGGAGAACACAGGCAGCAACCTCTTCGACCTCTGCCGCAGCAACATCTTCCTAGGAACAACGCAAAAGGCAAGGGAAGCAAGGGCAAAAATGAACTATTGGGATTTCATCAAGATCAAAAGCTTTTGCACAGCAAAGGAAACAGTTAACAAAATCAAAAGACAACTGACAGAATGGGAGAAGATATTTGCAAACGACATATCAGATAAAGGACTAGTGTCCAGAATCTATAAAGAACTTAGCAAACTCAACACCCAAAGAACAAATAATCCAATCAAGAAATGGGCAGAGGACATGAACAGACATTTCTGCAAAGAAGACATCCAGATGGCCAACAGACACATGAAAAAGTGCTCCATATCACTCGGCATCAGGGAAATACAAATCAAAACCACAATGAGATATCACCTCACACCAGTCAGAATGGCTAAAATCAACAAGTCAGGAAATGACAGATGCTGGCGAGGATGTGGAGAAAGGGGAACCCTCCTACACTGTTGGTGGGAATGCAAGCTGGTGCAGCCACTCTGGAAAACAGCATGGAGGTTCCTCAGAATGTTGAAAATAAAACTGCCCTATGACCCAGCAATTGCACTATTGGGTATTTACCCTAAAGATACAAATGTAGTGATCCAAAGGGGCACATGCACCCGAATGTTTATAGCAGCAATGTCCACAATAGCCAAACTATGGAAAGAACCTAGATGTCCATCCACAGATGAATGGATCAAAAAGATGTGGTATATATACACAATGGAATACTATGCAGCCATCAAAAGAAATGAAATCTTGCCATTTGCGACAACATGGATGGAACTAGAGCGTATCATGCTTAGCGAAATAAGTCAAGCAGAGAAAGACAACTATCATATGATCTCCCTGATATGAGGAAGTGGTGATGCAACATGGAGGCTTAAGTGGGTAGGAGAAGAATAAATGAAACAAGATGGGATTGGGAGGGAGACAAACCATAAGTGACTCTTAATCTCACAAAACAAACTGAGGGTTCCTGGGGGGAGGGGGTTTGGGAGAAGGGGGTGGGATTATGGACATTGGGGAGGGTATGTGCTTTGGTGAGTGCTGTGAAGTGTGTAAACCTGGTGATTCACAGACCTGTACCCCTGTGGACAAAAATATATGTTTATAAAAAAAAAAAAAAAAAAAAGAAAGGATGAATACCCAACTTTTGTAGCAACATGGACGGGACTGGAAGAGATTATGCTGAGTGAAATAAGTCAAACAGAGAGAGTCAATTATCATATGGTTTCACTTATTTGTGGAGCATTACAAATAGCATGGAGGACATGGGGAGTTAGAGAGGAGAAGGGAGTTGGGGGAAATTGGAAGGTGGGGGTGAACCATGAGAGACTATGGACTTTGAAAAACAATCTGAGGGTTTTGAAGGGGCGGGGGGTGGAAGGTTGGGGTACCAGGTGGTGGTATTATAGAGGGCACGGATTGCATGGAACACTGGGTGTGGTGCAAAAATAATGAATACTGTTATGCTGAAAATAAACAAAAAATAAATAATATATAAAAAAAGAAAAAAAAAAATAGAATGTGTTCCTGGGTTCAGATAAACCCAGGATTTCAATGATGTTCTGTTCAGACAATATTTATCATTTGCTTTCAAAGAAGAAAAACATCCTCACAGTTCTCCCATACAAGTCAAACAGATGAATGACTATTTTACCACTAAGTTCATGATTTGATATATTCCTGTAAGACATGATCCCAAAGCACAGTACTCAGAAGTACTTCAGCAATTTACAGGCCAATTTCCTGCTAGTCTCTGTAGACACTTTAAACAAGCTTCATTAAATTACTGAGGAAAATGTAGAGTCTATTGACCTACATTCCCAGTCCTTTTGCAGCCCATTTAAGAGACACTAAAACAATGATATGAGGTTTATTTAACTGTTCTCTCCTGCCACCATTGTTACGTAGGAAAGATCACACTGATAAGACACCAGAGAGCCTTTTACAAAAGCCTTAGCTCTTGGAAAAACTTCAGGACCTGTTTCTTCAGATTCGGAGGAAGAGAAAGAAAACTCTTCATCTTCTCCTTCCTGTACTCCTTGATATCCATTATCCATAGGTACACCTGATTTTCAAGTTTTAGTTGACGGTAGGTTCGTTTCTTTTAGATGTGCTTCCAATTCAATAGATGAAACAACATAGGTCCATTTCTTAACCGAGGCTTATGTAACTGTGGCAGAGGATTCTGACAAATTGCACAGGACAAGGCCCAAATGGATCTTCACACACTAGTTCCCCACTAGTGTGGATATCCACACCTTCTTCTGGCAGACGTTTCCCCCCTGAGTATCCTATTGTTTGCATTGGTGTTTCTGCTCCTTCATAGAATAAGGAGGTTAGGGGGATTACAAGTTAAAAACATGCTGCATGCCAATAAGAGCTTTACTTTTATCCAAGGGGGGTCTTACTGAATGCCTCCAAACACAGAACTAAAAAAGTATTTTGAATACAATCGTGTTTCATACCAACTACGTAGAAAGTACCATTTTAGTTAGTTGGGCCAATAGTAAAGGATTCGTTAACACAGGCCTATCATGAGAAACCTCAAATAGAATACACTGGGGATTTATGCAAAACATGGGGCACTGGCATCTTTGAAAAATTAGCTACCTCCAACAATAAGTCCATCAGGTATAACAGGAAGGAAGAGCATTTCAGGCAGAATGAATTGTAAGCGGGAGGTCAACACAGTGTAGGGAGTGTCAGGACATCTAAAGATAGATGCCTACTGGGGACAATCCTGGGAGTGAGCTAACATGGCTGAAGGTGATGGTGGAGACCTCAGAGGCACCAGCTTCTGCAGGGCCCACAGGGCTGAGTTGAGGAGTTTTAGCTTTATCATAAAGACAGTGGAAAGATAGAGTTTAAGGTGTGTCTGTTATGGGATGGAGGCTGTTGGAGGATGGATAGGATGACTGGAGATGGGATGAGTGCGGACAAGCTTTTGAATGGATGGCTCTGGTTGCCTGGTGGGGGGCAAATGGGAAAAGAGCCAGGGCAGTCGGGGTTTTCTCCGTTGTCTTGATGAGGAATGATTGTAGCTGGGACTCGGTGGTGTTAGAGAGAAGTGATGGATTAGATCGCTAAGGTTCTTTGCAGTTTCAAAAGTTTAGGAAAAGACGAAGGAGAGTAATTTGATGAGTAATGGAAAAAATGCTAAAGATAAAGATAAAGTGGGAATAATTATGATTTTTTTGGGGGGGTATATGGAATGAAGCTTGGTTTTTAATGTGAAGTTTCTAATCTCTAATGCACAAGGGATAAAATGGTACAATTTGTTTTAGGAAACCTGGAAAAAAGGACTATCCAACTCAAACCAGTTTATATCCAACAACATATTACACTGAGAAATTAAGATTAATGGAGGCTTTCTTTGTAGACAGTTAATTTTAAGTTCCTTATATGATTAAGGCAAGGAAGATAAATTTTGGTATTTATAGCAATAGATTTAATTGGAATGCTTAATCAAAATTACAGATTTTTTTCTGAATTCTTTGCTTACAACATGATGCAATGATATAATTAATGAAATTGCTCCTATTTGATCCATAGCATTAATGAAAATTCAAAATTGAGAAGCCTGTATAATTTGGTCTACAGGGTACTGACATGTGTTCACCATATGGTCTAAGTTGTTTAGAGTTATGTTATTTAAGCCACAGCAAGAATAGTAGCAATAAGAAAGTACTTGTGCTTTTGTGGTTTTTTCCCCCAAGTGCAAAGGAATTTTTCTCTTGATAGAAAGCATTTGCTCTGGCTGACAAATCTTAATCAGTTTTTGCTCATCACTTGGTCCAGACACTGTGCCTCTAAAAAGAACTTGGAGTTTCCTACATGGAGCTGATTCTAGGACATGGACCCTTAGGGCACAAGGAAGCATGTCCTATTTCTTTCCAGAAAATTCCAAGGTTGTCCTGTCTTTTTCAGACCTTTTTTTTTTTTTCTTAAAGATTTTATTTATTTGCCAGAGAGAGGGCATGAGTAGGGGGAGTGGCAGGCAGAAGGAGAAACAGTTTCCCCAATGTAGGGCTCAGTCCCAGGACCCTAGGATCATGACCTGAGCCTAAGGCGGACACTTAACCAACTGAACCACCCGGGCACCACAAGCAGAGCTTCTTAAATGTGGCAGCATGGCAGAGTTTCTTAAATTTAAAAAAAAGGCAAATTCCTATATTCTACTCTAGACTTATTAAATGAAACTACTGGAGGTAGAGTCAGTGGTGGGATAAGGCTTTAAAGATTGCTCCTTTTTTTTTTTTTGAAGTAGGGTCTGTGCCCAACATGGGGCTTGAACTCAAGAGATCAAGGGTCCCATGCTCTACTGAATGAGTCCACCAGGTATCCCAAGAGTTTGCATTTGTAATATACTTACCAGGTGATTTTGGAGAAACCATTCACTCACTTATAAATTGCCTTTGGGTGTCCTGTAAGCATTTTCTCTGGCAGAATTAATTTATTTGGAAATCCTTTTTCTTTGGAAGTGAAACCACTTTAGATGTTAAAATGGGCTGAAATGTGTCCCCCTTAAAACTTGTAGATTGAAGTCCTAACCTCTGGTACCTTAGAATACAATCATATTTGGAGATACCAGGAGGCCATTAGAGGCCCATTTGATATGACTGGTATCTGGACAAGAAGAGGAAGAGACACTGGGGTGCTGGAGAATGGCTCTCCAAGCCAAACTCACCACGATCTTGGACCGTCAGCCTCCAGAACTGAGAGAAAATAAATTTCTACTATTAGAGACACACAGTTGGGGATATTTTGTTATGGTAACCCTAGCAAACTACTACAGATGCTGTGTACCATTAGGAAGAACCACGTATAAGGGAAAATAGAGTCTTTAATTTCAGTTTTAAGCATAATGTTAATTTCAGAAATTAAAAAAGATCTATCTGAGGGGCTCCTGGGTGGCTCAGTGGGTTAAGCCTCTGCTGTAGTCTCAGGTTATGATCTCAGGGTCCTAAGATCGAGCCCTGCATTGGGCTCTCTGCTTAGCAGGGAGCCTGCCTGCCCGCCCCCCCACCACCTGCGTCTCTACCTACTTGTGATCTGTCTCTCTCTGTGTCAAATAAATACATAAAATCTTAAAAAAAAATCTTTAAAAAAAATAAAGATCTATCTGGAATTAAATCTATTCCTTTTGGGTTCCCAGGTATTCCTTTATAATAGAATGAGATTAAACACTTTAAAAACATGTATTGAAGCCTGTCTATAATGAGTTTTGACCTCAAATTTGGGAAATTGAATAACAAATCCACTTTTAATGATTGACCGTGAAATCTTAAACAATTGTGGCTTGATGGATTCAGATTCATCCTATTAAGAACATAACCATGAGTAATGTGGTTAATCCTCACTGATTATAAGATTTAAAAATAAATCTTGATATAGCCAAGGAAAAAAGCCATATCACAGTGCTATGAATAAATAGGTATATACAAAAGTGCCCACTTTGTCAGCAGACTATAATCTTAATATAAGTTGAGATAACAATATGTTAGTTAGCATAAGATGTGAGATTCCTTGAAAAGAGGTAAGATTGACTTTGTAAAAATAGCTTCTTGGGAACTAATATCCTATTCCGGGATGTTGTTAATTATATCAGGCAGAACTTTTGTAGGAAGTTCTTTTTATTCTCCCTATTTTCCTCTCCCAAGTACTTCCATGTTCTCAAATTGTACTTTTGCTAGCATATACACTTATTACAATATATTGTAAATGTTTATTCATGACCCTTAAAAACTGAAAATTCCATGAGGGTAGGATAATATCTATCTCTTAGTTTGTTCCTATCACTCTCCACACTATCTGGCACATTGTCGGTACATAATAAACATTTGTTTCATAAATAAATGTGTAACTGAAACAAATATAATTTATTATATTTGACTTATATTTTATGTGATGAAAGTAAATATTGAAGTGTAACTTAGAAGAGGGAAGGTCCTTTGAAGCAGATAAAGTAATATATTTGTAGCAAGTAGATCATTTTAACTGAATGCGGACTATATTTAAAGCATGGTTGCAGGAAAAAAAAAAAAGTTTGCTAGGAATATTATGCATCCATCAAAAAACCTGAAATCTTACCATTTGCGATGCTGTGGATGGAACTAGATGGTATTATGCTAAGTGAAATAAGCCAATCAGAGAAATACAATTATCATACGATTGCACTGATATGTGGCATTTGAGAAACAAGGCAGAGGATCATAGGGGAAGGAAGGAAAAAGTGAAACAAGATGAAACCAGAGAGGGAGACAAACCATAAGAGACTGTCAATTTCAGGAAACAAACTGAGGGCTGCTGGAGGGGCAGGGGTGAGATGGTTGGGGTGACTGGGTGATAGACATTGTGGAGGGTATGTGCTATGGTGAGTGCTGTGCATTGTGTAAGACTGATGAATCACAGACCTGAACCCCTGAAACAAATGATACATTATATGTTAATTAAAAAAAAAGAAAAAATGTTTGCTATAAGACGCTTACAGTTTAATTAAAGAAATAATGTGTATATACACAGGTAACAATTCATAATAGTATGTGGAAGTTTGTATATGAATATAGAAATATTATGCACTATTTTTCATAATTATACTTTATTAAATTGACAAAGATTTAACTAGATTTTTTTAACCATTTTATTTTTAACTACTCTCTACATCCAATGTGGGGCTCAAATTCACAACCCCAAGATCAAGAGTCCCATGTTTTACTAGTTGAACCAGCCAGGTGCCTCAGATTTTACTAAATTTTAAAACAGTATATCCTTGCTTATCTATTTCTGGAGTCTGTATTTGACTGCTGTAAATGTAGGAAGGTGTGTTTTGGAATCTGAGAGGTTTTGAGAATACACTTGAGTAAGCTCAGGAGAATGTTTTTTTAGAAATAAATTCTTAAAGAAAGATGTAAGTTAAAATGAATTCTTCACATAGAATTGCAGAATACCCATATATAAACTACATGTGGGTATTCTGATAACAATAATAGTCAATGGAAGATCATTTTTAAAAAAAGATTTTATTTATTTATTTGACAGAGAGAGACAGCCAGAGAGGGAACACAAGCAAGGGAAGTGGGAGAGAGAGAAGCAGGCTTCCTGCTGAGCAGGGAGCCCGACGTGGGGCTTAATCCTAGGATCTTGGGACGGTGACCTCAGCCGAAGGCAGACGCCCAACAACTAAGCCACCCAGGCATCCTGGAAGATCATTTTGAATTTGGCAGGATTGAGTATAATACATTAACATTCAAATTCAATGAACATTACTGGAATGTATTTGTTTTAAGTTGTGTATGTTTTGATTCCTCAGTGGGACAGAGATATTGTGTTCACTAAACCATTTTATTTTTGTCTGGAGCACCCTGGAAGATGTATTTCCCAGTTCCTTTCTAGTTGGGTAATATATCATATCACCAGTTCTGGCCAATAGAAAGTCTGTTGAAGTGACATATACATTTTCAGATCTGGTCCATAAAAATCTCACTCACAGCTCTCCTCCTGTCTTTTCTTGGACGAAGTGGCATCCACAAGAGGGGAGTAGCCTTTGTCTCTGAGTCCTCACTGGGATCCGAGTAACCCACAGCCCAAACTGCCAATCACAGTCAACTATTATAGGAGAGGTAATGCATTGTTTCCACTGAGATTTTTCTTTTCTTTTCTTTTTGTACTTTTGTTATAATAGACAAGCATAGCATAGCTTACCCTGTATAATTCAGTCTAATGCTAAGGATACATAAACGTAGTCCTTCCGTCACTCAGCATTGTCATGTACTTTGAATTGCTTTCATGTTGAAGTAATATTTTCCTAGACTTTAAAGTCTTCATTAATCCTTATCAAATTTGGCTGTATACTTTATTTTCCATGTACTGTGAATTACTAAATATTAGGTGACAACTGTAGGTAGTTAAAAGAAAGGTTATATGAAAATAGACTAAGAATTTCTGAAGGTTTGAGGGCACCTGGGTGGCGCAGTAGGTTGAGCCTCTGCCTTCGGCTCAGGTCATGATCTCAGGGTCCTGGGATTGAGTCCTGCATCGGGCTCTCTGCTCAGCAGGGAGCCTGTTTCCCCCCTTTCTCTCTGCTTGCCTCCCTGCCTCCTTGTGATCTCTCTCTCTCTCTGTTAAATAAATAAAATCTTAAAAAAAAAAAAGAATTTCTGAAGGTTTGAATTACAAAAGAAAGCAGCAAATTTAAAAGTAAGTTCTAAGGGAATAAAAGATTATATTTGTTGATTCAAATTGGATTTCTTTTTATGTTAATAGGACATCAGCTTCATAAAACTCAGAGGGAGAACTATCAAGAGGTGCTTTGATTCAAAGTTTTTTTTCTATTTTTCTTTAATTATTTTAAAAATGCAAGTAAATGAAAATATAGTCCATACGAATTAGAGATCGTGCTTCTCTTCACGAACCTTAAAAACTTTAATGTAAATAATTAATTTAAAAAATAATTGGTATATCACATGGTTCAAAGTTCAAAAGACACAAAAGGCCGTACACCGAAAGTCTCTTTCCCACCCTTGTTTCCCAGTTAGTTCTCCTTATCAGAAGCAAGTTAAGCTGCCAATTTCTCATGTATTCTTTCAGGGGTTTCATGTATTTATATATCATCTCCATCTATTTTTTAATTTAAATTCAGTTTAATTAACACATAGTGTATTATTAGTCTCAGAGGTAGAATTTAATGATTCATCAGTGGCATATAACACCCAGCGCTCATTTCCATCAAGTGCCCTCATTAATGTCCAATGGCCAGTTATCCCTTCCCCACACCTATCTCCCCGCTGCCCAGCAACCCTGTTTGTTTCCTAGTTATAAGTCCCTCTGTTTTCATCTTATTTTTAAATTCCCTTCCCCTATGTTCATCTGTTTTGTTTCTTAAATTCCACATATGAAATCATATATTTATTTTTCTCTGACTTATTTCACTTAGCATAATATCCTGTATCCATCCACATCATTGAAAGATTTCATTCTTCCTGATGGGTGTCATCTCCATCTATTTTAAACACAAATGGTACCACGTGTTATTCTTAGCACTTAATTAAACAATAATTTTTGGATATCATTTAAAATATATCCAGAAGGCAAATATATCTTGCTGCTTCCTCTATTACCACCATGGTTCAAGCTAGTGTCATCTCTTAATTCTATTAAAGCAATCCATTTCTGACTAACAAATGGGTCGGCCAGAGTGATCCTTAAAAAAGGCCAGATCAGGGGTGCATGGGTGGCTCAGTGGGTTAAAGCCTCTGCCTGCCTTCGGCTCAGGTCATGATCCCCGGGCCCTGGGATCGAGCCCCACATCGTGCTCTCTGCTCGGCGGGGTACCTGCTTCCTCCTCTCTGCCTGCTTCTCTGCCTACTTGTGATTGCTGTCTGTCAAACAAATAAATAAAATCTTAAAAAAAAAAAAGCCAGATTATGTCATTCATCTGTTCTAGACCCTTTGATGGCTTCCCATGAAACTGAGAGTAAAAGTCACATTCTTTACTTGGGTGACCATAGTGTCCTGATGGTACTCCTCTCACTACCTGTCAAGTCTCATCTCTACCTGTCTGTATGTATGCCTCCCCGCGGTTTCTAGATATCTGTCATACCAGCCTCTTAAATGTGCCATCTCAGGGACTTTCTTTTCCTTTCCTTTCTTTCTTTCTTTTTCCTTCCTTCCTTCCTTCCTTCCTTCCTTCCTTCCTTCCTTCCTTCAGATTTTATTTACTTAGTTGAGAGAGAGAGAGAGAGAGCACAAGCAGGGGGAGAGGGAGAGGGAGAAGCAAACCCTCCCTGGAGTTGGGAGCCTGATGTGGGGCTTGATCCCAGGACCCTGGGATCATGACCTGAGCCAAAGGCAGATGCTTAACTGACTGACCCACCCAGGCGCCCCATCTCAGGGACTTTCTGTGGGAGCTCTATCTCTGGGTGGCTCTTTCTCCAGATATATTCATGGCCTCACTTCTTTCAGGTTTCTGTTAAAATGCTACCTTAACTTCCCTGACAATCCTAAATACAAGAGCAACAATCTGGGCAAATATCTATCTCCCTTACCTTGTTTTTTTCTCTCTTTTTTTTTTTTTTTTAAGATTTTGTTTATTTATTTGACAGACAGAGGTCACAAGTAGTCAGAGAGGCAGGCAGGTGTGGGGGGAACAGGGTCCCTGCTGAGCAGAGAGCCTGATGTGGGGCTCAATCCCAGGACCCTGAAATCATGACCTGAGCCGAAGGCAGAGGCTTTAACTCACTGACCCACCCGGGTGCCCCACCTTGTTTGGTTTTACTCCATTTCACACTTACACATTTTTATTTGTTTATTGTTGGTATTCCATGTGAGAAGAAAATTTGTTTTGTCCAATTTGTATCCTCTTTGTTTAGAATATAGTAGGTACTTAATAGGTTTTTATTAAAAAAATAAACAAGTGAGTCACCATATTAGTGCATAAACCTGTATTCCATTCTTTTTTGATGGTTGCTTAGTATTCCATTGGTGCATGTGCCTTAAGATAATTAACTAGACCCCAACTGAGGGGTATTTAGGTTGTTTTCAATCTTTTGGTGAAAAGACAATACTGCAAAGAATAATCTTTTACATACCTCATGTTCTAAATATTTGAATGATGTATGTCTGAGGGTAATTTCCTAAAAGCAGAAATACCGGGTCAAAGTAATTTGCTTTTGTGACTTTAGTAGCTATTGCTAAATTGTCCCCCAAAGAGATTATACCAACATACAATCACATCAATCATATATGCAAGTCTGTTTCTCCACCTCTTCAATAACATGTGTTAAACAGCCCATATTCATGTCACATGACTGCTTTCCTAAGATAACTTATTCTTAAAAGTTGAATGAAATCCAAGGGACATATAGAGAAATAACATTTTCCTAATTATCTTCCTAAGAAGGGGAAATGAGTAGAGTAAGGACAAACATGACATGACACATTGGATAAAAAAAAAATCTGAAGAAGCTGATAATTCAGTGAAAAGATGACAGTAGCAGAATTACTAGATATATTTAGCAACATAAACTTCATGCAGATAGGTATTGAAGGAATAGGCAGACATCTTAATTTTACTTATTGTTACCTCTTCATTCAGAGTGATAGGTCATTTTTCCTAGGTCCAGTTATTAGTTTAGTTTTCATTTAGTTTCAGTTTTCGTCCTCTAGCCCCATATTTGAGGTAGGTTTTGAGAGAATCACAGTTTCTTTCTTGGATTTACTGCTTCAGTCACACACCAGCAGCCTTTCTCAATGGGCATTCTATGGAAGAATAAACTCTCATTACCCAAGATGGAGGTTAACGAACTTTTCTCTGAAGGACCAGGCAGTAAATATTTTTGGCTTTGAAGGCCATATGGTATTTGGTGTAACTACGCAAGTTTGCCCTTGTAGCTCAAGAGCAGTCATAGGCGATACATAAATGAATGAGCAAGACTGTGTGACAGTCAAACTTATAAAAGCCGCTGGGCAACTGGATTTTCCCCATGTGGCTGTACTTGGTCAACACCTTCCCTAAGACAGCAATTAATGTAGTAAATGAGCTTCTCTTCCATGCAATGAGATGGCACTGGCTATCTATCACCCTTGGGAGAAATCAGAAAAGAGCCATGAAACTAATTTTCCGTATGGCTAATTCTTTTGCAACCATAGATGTGAAAGTCTGTGGGATCTAGAAAACCATCTTGGAATTGATGTCAGCTGGTTCCTTTGAAACCTGAAAGCTGTGCCTTTGAAAATTGCAGGCAGAGGTCCATAGAGCCCTCTTTCTTCATCCCTGTTTAACGTTCTTAGTCTGTGGCTCCATTAATTCCACCTTGCCCCAGGTCCTGAAGACCGGTTGAAAGCACATGTTTCTACCTCTTGTGTACTCTTTCTAACTCCTTAGTTCAACCATGGTTTTATGTTCTCATAACTCAACTGATACCAACAGTATTTTAAATAAACATAGCCCCACTAGGAGTTTGTATAAGCTTTGTCCAGTGGGAGGGAAAGTAAGGGATGGAACACTGGAGATATTTCTCTCTCTAGGGGAGGTGATATGTGATTTCTGGGAAAAAACCACTGTCCAGAAGATTAATGACCCAAATACAGTACCTAGCATGTGGGGTCCAGTCTGAGCACATAGGTTGGGCCCTGAAGAGTCACTTCTGGGTTATGTAGGACAGGATTAGTTTATTCTGAGATTGGGGAAAAAACATGGCTCACCTGTCTGTCTGCATTTTCCTTTCTATTTTGCTTCTCCAAACCTTCTAGACTTTTCCTTGTTCCTTTATATCTTTTCCCCAGAAGGATTTAGGATTGAAAGAGGAACAAGTTAAAACTTAAACTAGTTGGTCTAGTTTCTGATTAGCTCTTCAAATAATAGATTAAGCTTGAGAAAAGCTCAAAACCGTTGAGTAAAGTTGGCTTTTGCATTATTTGTAAACTTTTAAAATTCTTTCTCTTTTTTCGGTTAGCACAAATGATGGATTGTTAGTTTTATTTCTAGAAAAATTTACTCCGATTTCCATGTGATCACACAATTATTATTTTGTTGGGGTGGATAAATGCAGAGGTAACATTTTGAACCCATCTGTGTGTTTTATCACCATCATGAATGCTCGCAATACAAAGGTTTTCTCAGGAATAAAGTGACTCAGATTTCCTGTCCTTGGCCTTTCTTCCCAAATCAGACCAAAGAGAAATAAAATACTTTAGTCTTTAATCAGTTAAAATACTGATAGTTGGGAAAATAACAAACAGGAGCATGTTGTCTTACCTATTGTCAAGCAAAATAAAATGTTTACTTGTTGGAAACACTATATCTTCTTTGAGTCTCTCTCTCCCTCTTTTTCCTATCTTCTTTTTTCTTGGTGGAATTTTTCTCTTATCTGAGCAAACGTTTTTCTTTGTTTGGCTCTTATTCTCTGAGTGGACATGAAAGCAACCCATTAACACCAACATGGGTCTATTTTAAGAGTAGGAGTTTGAAATACATGTAATTTTTATCCACTGTATTTCTCCAATTCTTAGCTCTCCTTTACTGCCTTTTAAACACCGCAAAATGGAAAACCTGTTCGAACAAAAAACAGCTAATTCTTTTAGAGATGCACAAAGAAATGCTACGCAGGGAAGCAGGGTTTCTTTAGGATATGGCTGCTTGAAAGTTGCTGTTAAAGCAAGAGGACATTTTTGTCAAGTGTGATGAGAGTTTGAACAGAGTCTAACATTCTCATTAAGGAATAAAAATAAGGGTTCCAAATCTATATGTTTATAGTAACTTTCAGAGGGCACAGATATAGTTAAACTTCTAATTGCACACATCAAAACAGGAGGTGTATGTGATGGGTACATTTTGAGTGTTGAGTACTTATCCAAGCTTTTTTTTTTTTTTTTTAAGATTTTATTTATTTATTTGTCAGAGAGAGAGAGAGAGAAGAGAGTACAAGCAGGGAGAGCAGCAGGAAGATGGAGAGGCAGGCTCCCTGCTGAGCAAGAAGCCCAATGGGGGCCCTATCCCAGAACCCTGGGATCATGACCTGAGTCACATGCAGACACTTAACTGACTGAGACACCCAGGCATCCCTATCCAAGCTCTTTTATCAAGAATCCAGGATGGGAAGCTATTAAGAACAGGAATTTTGGGGGCGCCTGGGTGGCTCAGTGGGTTGAGCCGCTGCCTTCGGCTCAGGTCATGATCTCAGGGTCCTGGGATCGAGTCCCACATCGGGCTCTCTGCTCTGCGGGGAGCCTGCTTCCTCCTCTCTCTCTCTCTCTGCCTACTTGTGATCTCTGTCTGTCAAATAAATAAAATCTAAAAAAAAAAAAAAAAAAAAAAAGAACAGGAATTTTTGAGAGAATGCCAATCTCTCCCAGTCTCTGGAAGATTCAGTTTTTTATTCAATTTATGATTACTCTGGCTGTAAGTCAGAAATGAGAGAACATTCAGATAAACTTAAAAATGGAAGGTTTCTTAAAATATTTTAAAAATTAATTTTGGGACCCTGGCTGGCTCTATTGGAAAAGATTATGACTCTTGATCTTGGAGTTGTGAGCTCCATGCTAGATGTAGAGATTACTAAAATAAATTTAAAAACATAATTTTGTGCTTGGTGGGGATAAAGTTTAAGAATATGTTATGTATCTGAGACAATTTATTTACAATAAATATGCAATCACGATACAGCAACATTCTTATTTTCAGTGTCATGTCTGTTAGACAATGGCAGGAATGAGTAGTACAGTTGCTTCAGAAACAACTTGAATTGATTTGATAGATTGGTTTTACTCCAGGCAACAAAATTATAATCTAGGGATTTGTCAGTTATTGTATTAAACATGTTAGGGAGATTTTATTTCATATCTCTTCTTTACCATCTGGACTGAAATATATTTTTAAAATATTTTATTTATTTATTTGAGAGAGAGGGAGTGAGAGAATGAGAGCATGAGCAGGGGAGCCGAGGGAGAGGGAGAAGCAGGCACCCTGCTGAGCAGGGAGCCCTATGCGGGACTCTATCCTAGGACCCTGGGATCATAACCTAAGCACAAGGCAACTCAGGTGCCCTGGACTGAAATATTCTTAATTCATTGTTAAGTGCTTTCCATTCCCACTCAGTGCAATACTGTTTAAGATGAGTTAAGGGACTGAACTGGGCAGCATCCAAGTATTTTCAATCACATTGTAGACGTTTCTGCTTTCCCCAAAAAACATATCAAGTAAACCTAAAGGTCTAAAGGAATATCAATGCTTTCTCATAACAGCAGTTAGACTTTTTGAGTAACTATCTTAGGCACTGAATTATACATTTTATATATGCTGTGTCTTATCCATTCATCAATCCGGCAAAGAACGTCTTTCTTATCTTCACTTTTTCCCAGAGAACATCAAGGCTCAGAAAAATGAAGTAATTTGCCCAAGCACATAAAGAAAAGACTGGGAGTAGATTCAAACCCAGATCCATTTGTCCTTAAAGTGCATGCTTTGTCCTTTCTAACTTCATGTGTCCCTTCGAATTTTTGGTATTCTGACCTATTACTTGAATGACTGCAAGGTCCACTTTGCTAAACAATATGCTGACAGTAATGTGCGTATTTACGTATGATAGGGAACTGCTTCTATTAACTCTGCTTGAGAGCAAAATGTACAGGACATTGCCAAGTATAGACGAATTGGGTCTTTTCCATACTGGAACTCAATAGCCAGAAGCAATATAGACCTAAGCTATGATTCTTACTAAATGCATGTTAGCTATCTTTGGCAGTGTGTGGATTCCTTCCTGTCACTACAATACTACCAGTACTGATTGTGATGATTTAATATCTATTTATTAGATAAATACAGGAAATTGCACTTTTAGGGAAAAAATGGTCACAGAATGACACTTTTTCCTAGATACTTGTACATTATGAATTTACACAGTACTAGGATCAGAAGTTTATAAAGACTCATGTCATTGTAAACCATATTGTGCTGCAGAACTTAAAAATTTATGTTTTATAACCCACTGAAGTGATGATAGTATTTTTATTTAGTGTAAACAATTCAAAATTTCTACCTTAACTCAGTGAAAATATGTAGTTCTTTCTTTTTCATGTTTATTTCAGAAAAGAAGTAGTTACACAGTTGATTGTAGTTTGCACATCATGTATTAGGCCATTAAGTCTCTTACATGTTACCATATGAATCTCAAGTTTAAACAAGTGATTAAAATGAGCTTATTTTTTCTCTTAGCAAATTATTAACACGCGTGATTTGGGCTCTTCTTGCTCTTTGTACTATCTTACTATTATTACCACTTTGGCCGTATTCTTTTGTATAAACAGTTGCACCTCGCATGGCATATCGCTCTTCATTGGCACAATAAATATTTTCAAATAAAGCTGAGTCACAAAAATGTTAGGAAGCCTTCTCCCCAGGATTTCCTTTGTTAAGGGTTGTTACCATCTTGCCTGATTGGTAATTGCATCTTTTAGCTTTATTGATCATCTCTTCCTCTTATTAACTGTGGGTCAGTAGCTCCTGTGGTCACTTCTTCCATGTCCTCAGTGGAAAGTTTCTGTGACTGTGATGTCATAGGTGGCCTCCGTGAACCTAAACAGCTTCAGTTTTGTGTTCTTCCTTTGGGGAGTTTTTCTTCTTTTTGGAGGCTTTTCTTTTCTTTTTCTCTTCCTTTATTTGGTGTTCTTCCTCTATAATAAAAAAGAATGGAGAAAAAAGGATTGAGAATCAACCACTGGGAAAAGTAGAAATTAACTTTGGTTGTATAGGACTTGGGTACTCACTGTTGTCGCTTTTCCTGTCAGCTAAAGAAAGGAAGTGGACTGCGGGAAAGAGGACAAAGTGAAGAGGAAGCAGAAATCCAACCACTGAGAAGAGAGGGCTGAACATTCATTTCTTGCCAGGTAATGTTTTTGTTCAGTACTACCAAGGCTGATCATGTCCTTTACAAGATACAAGCGGTTTCTGCAGTATTTGAGCATTTAGATTGATGTTAAAGTTAACTGGGTGTGAGAAGACAGAGTAGGGGTGTAGAAGGCTGCATGATGGATTCTGGGAGCCCCCTGTGCTCAGATCCTCAGGTCCTAGTGTCATTATTATGTGGTCTGGTGGCCAATCTCAGTCTGTTACAGGGTCCATGGACCTAGCGTAGGAGCTACCAAGATACCATTTCTTTAGGCACTAGTTTACGTTTTTAGGGAGAAACAAGTCAATCACCACGCAGACATAATTATGACGGTCTTCCAGAACCTCAAGAAGTCTTGTTTAGACCTAGGGGGTAGGCAAGAGAATCAGTAAAGACTGGGGAAAACCACTAAACCAAAGACCCAGATGTTTTTTCCTTTGCTATGAACTAACACTATGATCTTTGACAAATCTTTTTATATCTCTGGTTCTATTTTCTAAATTTTTCAGATGAGTTGTCTCAGGTGCACTTTAAAGCACTGTATAGTTTTGGGATTCTACTTCTATCAACTGTGATCATTCATACTGTCCATTATATTGTTTAGTGCTGATGTCAACTATTATTACTAATCTTTGCTTATTAATTCATTAAGCAATTACTGGTGAGCATCCACGATGCATCCAGATCTGTGCTAGATGCTGGGGATACATCAATGAATAAAGCTGACAAAGATTCCTGTCTTCTTCTCCCCACATCTCCCAAACTCACATTCTTGCAGACAGAAACAGGCAATAAACAAAGAAGAAGAAGAAGAAGAAGAAGAAGAAGAAGAAGAAGAAGAAGAAGAAGAAGAAGGAGAGGAGGAGGAGGAGGAGGAGGAGGAGGAGGAGGAGGAGGAGGAGGAGGAGAAGGAGAAGGAGGAGGAGGAGGAGGAGGAGGAGAAGAAAATGTATATTGTAATAGTAAGTTCTATATTAAAAAAAAGTAAAACATGACAGGGAGGATCAGGAGTACTAAGGTGAGGAGGAGTTGAAATTCAAATGAGGTAGTTAGGTTAAACCTTATTGAGAAGATGACATTGAGTAAAGACCTGGAGAAGAAGAAGTGAGCTGTATGATATGAGCTGTAAAAGTAATACAAGCAGAGAGAGAGTGACCAGTGGCAAGGTCCTAAGGCAGGAGCATTTCTGAATGTTCCAGAAACAGCAAGGGTGGCAGTGTGCAGGGGGGTCTAGGGGAGAAAACTAGGGAAGAATTTCAAAAGGCTAGGGGAAAAACATTTGGCTCTGTGGGCCATTGTAGAGATTTGGGCTTTTACTGTCAGTGAAACAGGAAACTATGACAAGCTCTGAGCCAAGGGATGATATAATTAATTACTGCAGCACTCCAGATGAGAAATGATGGTGGCTCACCAGGGCCGTGTTTGTGCAAATTTAAGATGTGATTGAGGTCTAGTCCGATTTTGAAGCTGGAGCTAACTGGTTGTACTGACAGTTTAGATACGGGGTATGGGAGAAAGAGAGACCCGTCTTGAGCTACCAGAAAGATCTAGCTGTCAGCGACTTGGGAGGGACAGACATGGAAGAGATTCGGGGAGTGATACCAGGAATTAAGTTTGGGTATTTGAGTTTGAAGTCGAAATGAGCTCTGGCTGGGGATCTATACCTGTGAGTCATCCATTTAGAGTTGGTGTTTAAAGCCAAAAGACTGGATGAAAGAGATCACCATGGGAGTGTGCGTAGACAGAGAAGAGATCAAAGGATTGAGTTCTGATTCCTCCAACATGAGGAGGAAACTACAAAAGAGATGAAGAATGACAGCGGAGGTCAGGGGAAACTGAATAAATGTGTACTTCTATATTTCTCATTCCTGAAGGAATTTAGATTTATTTATTATTTATTATTTTTTAAATTGTATTTATTATTTGACAGAGAGAGACAGAGGGAGACACAGCAGGAGAGGGAACACAAGCAGGGGGAGTGGAAGAGGGAGAAGCAGCCTTCCCACTGAGCAGGGAGCGCAGTGTAGGGCTCGAACCCTGGACCCTGGGATCATGACCTGATTTGAAGGCAGCCACTTAATGACTGGGAGCCACCCAGGCACCCCAGCATTTAGATTTATAATCAAAGTTACTACAGTAAAACTTTTGGCAGCTGAAAGTGAATTAGAAATTTCACAAATGGGGGTGTCTGTGTTGTTAGTCAGTGGAGCATCCAACTCCGATTTGAATGGTACTTTAAAAAAAAAAAAGATTATTTATTTGAGAGAGATAGAGAGATAGTAACAGAGATAGTGAGGGAGAGCATAAGCAGGGAGGTGAGGGAACACAAGCCGGGAAGAGAGGGAGAAGCAGACTTCCTGCTGAGCAGGGAGCCCAGTGTAATGCGGGACTCTTATCCGAGGACCCTGGTGTCGTGACCTGAGCAGAAGGCAGACTCTTAACTGACTGAGCCACCCAGGAGCCCCTTGAATGGTACTTGCCAGGGTTGAATTCAGAATCTGGAAATTAAAACGTGAGCAGATATCAAGAGTCAGACGCTTAACCCACTGAACCAGTGGGTACCCACATTTGGAAAGATCTTTTAAATACAGTATCATTTAAGTCATTGATATTATAAAGATACTGTAAAGAAATTGTCTAGCTTATAAGTTCTTCTTCAAATTTCCTGATTAGGTCGTTTAGTCATGATAGCTTTTCGTGTGTGTGTTTTAAAGTGGGGGAAAAAAATCTTTTTTTTTTTTTTAAAGATTTTATTTTATTATTTGACAGAGATCACAAGTAGACAGAGAGACAGGCAGAGAGAGAGAGGGGAAAGCAGACTCCCTGCTGAGCAGAGAACCCAGTGCGGGGCTTGATCTCAGGACTCTGAGATCATGACCTGAGCCGAAGCTTAACCCACTGAGCCACCCAGGCGCCCCATCATGTGTGTTTTTAAAAGTAAGCAAAACCTTGAAGAATTCTGATGCTATGGCAGCTGGCCAAAGACCATGTTTTCATTGTTTATCTGATTATCTTTTATTTATTGTGAGAGAAAAAGTAGGCCTCACCTAAAGAAAGGGAAGATGTGAATGGTCACCAGATGAATAAAGGGGTATTTCAAGAGAGTCCTCGCAGCAAAACTAGGTTTCTAGTTCTCTGCTACTTTGAAAGGAATGTCCTGCATAAAAATGTTAGACTGGGTTGACATATCATGAAAATAACTAAAAGGTGTCAGAGAATAGGGAATCTGAGAGAGGGAAACATTAACCTCCATTTTTGTCAAGAGAAGAATAAAAGATTAAAGAAAGAACTTTTTCTCAAGAATAAGAACCACCTTTCCACATTGCTTTTCTCTGAGTTGCAGAAATGTTCCAGGTTGATGCAAATACATTGGTGAAGAAGCGTCAGATTCATCAAGATTTAGCTAATTCTGGTACATTTCTGGTAATTTCTGGTAATTACTGGGAGGTCAAATGAATTTTCTTTCATTCTTTTCTAGATATAAAATCCTATATGGAGGCAGGAGTAAAACTCGAAAGGTTAAATAACTAACAATTATACACTGAGAATAGCATGCCTCTACACAGTGAAGTTTCCCTTAGGTTTAACAAATATATTGGTGGACATGAGTAAAAGAGCAATTACTTTGACAGTTCATGTTAAGCGACAACATGACTTTCATGTAAGAACCAAATTGTTAAGTTATTCCTTAATCTGTTCCATATAGATATTTGACCAAATTTTTGTTATTACCTCTAGAATGTCAGTGTAGATAAACGAGGGACTCCAGGCAGTCACCTGAGTGAACTCATTTATATCTCTGTTATCTTTGACTCTCCTTTAACACCCTCAACACCAATGCTGTTGACAAATCTATTTCTGCATTCCAGGACTGTTAGCTAATTATTTGCAGATCCTTGGAATCTGCAAACATTCAGAGACTAGCACTGAAGCTGATTGAAAAACTCCTTATGATAATTAAATTACTCTTGAATTTTTGTTGTGTATAAGGAAAAAAAATCCACAAATGGTCCCTTTTGAGATTCCGCCCAACCCAAATCACATAGAACTTTTAAAGTAAGAACATCAGAGATTAAGTGCTTTGTTTCAATTGCTCGCTAACTCTCAAGTTGCATTAATGTCACAGAACTCTCCAAATTTTCTGGTAAGACATAAAATCAAATGCATTTTACTTTCTGAACTGATGGATTTTATGCCTGAAATAGTAAATAAGGATACCATAGAATGCTTTGTGAAATTGTTTGAAATTTCTGAAAATGACATATAAAATATTAGATAAGTTTCTTTAAATGAGTTCAAGAAACAGTCTTAAAAATGGGGAGAAAATGAATTTTACAGATTAGTGTTGGATGCTAAGAAGTTAGTTGACTTGAAATATTTTTTCATCAGTACAATGCCTAGGGCACTAATTTCTGAGACTTTGTTTCTCCTTTTATGAAATGGAAATTCTAGTATTTTCCATGGATTTACCACATGGAAAAACAAAAAGTATACATAAGATATTTAGTGAAGATACCATTTATCTTTGCAAATACTATTATTTATCAGAAGAATTAATTCTAATGAATGTAAGTAGAGTAAGCAATTATATTCAACTTTAAAATTATTTTTTTTCTTTTTTCCAGTTTTTAAAATTGAGGTAGAATTGATTTATAACATATCAGTTTTAGGTGTACAACATGATGCTTCACTGTATGTATATATTGTGAAATGATTGTCATAATAAGTCTAGTTAATATCTTTCACTACTCATATTTGTATAATTTTTTCTTATGATGACAACTTCTAAGCTCTACTTCAACTTTTTAATTTTTAATTTTTAAATTTTTTTATACTCAAACTTTTTTTTAGCAATTTTCAAATATACAATACCATATTATCATAACTCCTAAATATATAATACTGTATTATTAATTATAGACAACTACCTTTCTGAAACGTAAATACTACATAGTATTAAAAAAGTTCTTCCAAATCAGGAAAAGTGAACACCGGTGATATTTGTATTACTTGCCAAGAAAAACAAAGGTTTGAAAAGACATCTGAAAAACACTTGTGCAAACAGAAGTCTTCATAATAATATAAGAGTGAAGATGGTAGGGAGAGTCTTTGAAAAGGATTGAATTAAAGAGCTGAGCAATGAGCCTATACGGGGAATGGTACTATAGCCCTGAAAAATTGACAGTAATACATGCCCCACGGTGCATGTACGCAAAAACGACGTTAAAAGCACAAGTGTACGTCTAAATGAGAACTTGATGCTATAGCCAAAGTCCTTCTCTTAAATTGTTGCCTTCTTAAAGCACTGAAGAGACTAGAACAGAACAGGATACAAAACAGACCTATATCTCTGGGCGGCTGATACTGTGCATATGTTTATATAAAGTGTATTTTCTATAGAGGGATAGGATTGGAGGTCAGGATTAAGAAATGTAGAATTGCCATTATCCAAGTAAAGTGAGTTCATGACATTTGAGATTCAATTGTCAGAGAAGAAAGAGCACAGAAAACACTAGGTTTACCCTGACTTTATCCACTACTTTTAGCTTTGTTTAAAAAAAAAAAAAAAAAGGCCCAAATGCTTATTTTTAACTTGAAACAAAAAGAAAGGTATAGAGGAAGGGAAACAGGAGAAGAAGGGAGGAGGGAGGGATGGGGGAACGATTCAAGTACCAGAGAAAGGCTATGTTTATCCTGTGAAAATATGCATTTCTTTCTCTAACCAGCTCATAGTAGTTATAAAAATCCTGGCACACCATTTAGCAACTCCCCCCTCCCTGGTATTGTCTAGGGAAGAACAACATTAATTTCAGTTTACCACAAGTGCCATTATTCCATTTTTTTAAAAGTAGTTTTAAGAATTGTTTAATAAAAACACTCTAAGAGGTAAACAAAGAGCACTGAAAATTATTAAAAATATAACCCTCTACCCCTGAGGGTAGAAGTTAAGGTCACCCTTCTTTCTCTCAATTTTCTGTCCTCAAACATTTCTGGAAAATGGTCTTTAGTTTCTGCAAGGAATTATTGGTAATAGTTGTAACCTCATGGTTTCACTAGGGATTCCAAGAACAAAGTTTGAGCTATGCCTATGGTTTATGGGTGCTAATTTAAGGTCCAACAATTTTTTTTTCATAACTGTCTTTGTATCCTGTACATACCCGTTTACACTTTACATCTGTGTACGGTCAAGCAGGCTCCAAGCCTCTAAACCCAGCCTAGAGTATTAGAATATTCTAATAAGGCGGTGACAAAGCACTTCAGGCAAAAGTCAATCAAGCTTCACTGGTTTGGTGTTCTACCTAGAGGAACTTGCCATTAGCATTTAGGCACAAAAAAAGATAAACTTCAGTAGTTAAAGTGTGAGTACATTTTCTAGATAATCAGTCTTTGGCCCAAGAGTGCCAAAATAAAGCCCTAGAATTCTTGGGGCACCTGGGTGGCTCAGTTGTTAAGCATCTGCCTTCGGCTCAGGTCATGATCCCAGGGTCCTGGGATCGAGCCCTGCATCGGGCTTTCTGCTCAACGGGGAGCCTGCTTCCTCCTCTTTCTCTGCCTGGTGCTCTGCCTACTTGTGATCTCTGTCTGTCAAATAAATAAATAAAATATTAATATAAATAAAATATTAACTACTCATAAAAAAATGTAGCTATCAAAGTTTCTAGAAAGATGTCAGTGAGGCACTCTTTTACCTTAGTATAGACCAGGCCCAGGGAAAAGCTTTCAGGTAGCTTTTGAATGGAATTTTCAATATCTCTTAGGATAATCTAAATATATCCCACTACTTAGAGCTGGAGCCATGAAGGCTGTCACTGCTGGTGGGTGGAGGTTGGGTTACTGGGTAAATAATTCAGCAAACATCCTTCAATGAGGATTAAGTTCCTGGGAACTTGTGTCATAAAAACAAAAATAAATTCTACTACTTTCCTCAAATCTGTAAAGTTGATTTTCCTTAGGGTTATAATTTTTAGATATAAATTTGACACTGGTTTATTGTACTCACATACTTTCTTAAAAATGCTTGGACTCTCGACCATCTCAAAAGGGAAAACCATAGCTTATGTGGTCTTTAGGGATAACTACTGTCTTTTCATGCTACCGAATTTTTACTATTTACAAATCGAAGTTTAGGATTGGATTTAGGGAGCTGAGAGGATCCGAGCTGTCTGTAGCCATGACATTGGACAATCTATTCCAAAAGATATTCTGCTTCTACCATTGTAAGAAAGTGTCTGATCTTATAATATTTTTTAAAGATTTTGTTTTGGAGGGGAGGGGGAAGAGAGAGAGTGAGAGAGAGAGAGAAAACACACACGTGTGCACAAGCACAAGAAAACACAGGAGGCGCGGAGGGAGAGAAGTAGACTGTAGACTTCCTGGCTGAGTAGGGACCCAGTTGTGCGACTTGATGTGGGGCTTGATCCCAGGACCCAGGGATCACGACCTGAGCTGAAGACAGATACTTAACCGACTGAGCCACCCAGGTGACATGATTTTACAATTTTTGAAACAGGTTTCCATTCGTAAGAGTCATATAACAAGCTTATATAAAATATACATTGGATATTTGAAAGTTGGATCTTGGGGCGCCTGGGTGGCTTAGTGGGTTAGGCCTCTGCCTTCAGGTCATGATCTTAGGGTCCTCGGATCCGGCTGGCATCGAGCTCTCTGCTCAGCAGGGAGCCTGCTTCCCTCTCTCTCTCTGCCTGCCTCTCTGCCTCTCTCTATCAAATAAATAAAACCTAGAAAAAAATTTGGATCTCTATCTCAAGAATCTATCTTATTAATAAACAGAATATTTAGTGCCTATATAAATAATTCCTTCACCATGATTAGTATTTTATAGTTTCCAAGGTTTACTTGAATGCATCATTTCACTGGATCTTCCCACCAGGCAGGGTAAGTAATGTTATCTCCATTTTACAGAGTAGGAGATTGAGGCTTACAGACTTTTGATGACTGACCTTGAATTTCAGAGTTAATAAAGTTTTTGAGAAATAAAGCAGCGTGGACTGATGAGGGAGCAGGAGGCTGGCTGAGGACAAAGCAAAAGCTGGCGCCTTGCACCCCCTCTTCACCCTTTCTCCTCTAGAACTTCATCATGGACCAACAAAAATAGCTAAAGAAACCCATTTTGGAGTCATTTTTTTAAAGTTTTTGTCCTGAAAAAATCTTTCTTCTTCCTTAGTAAATGTTTCAAGATTGTCTGAACTATTCAGGGAATTAAAAAAAAAAAAAAAAAAAAAAAAAAAAAAGACACTTCCCCACCCCTCCCCCATGCTGTGGGAGTGGTGGTTTGGGAACTCTCAGCAGCAGCTTAAAAGTAAAGCTCTTTTTGTCCAAAGACACAGTATCCCAGAAGTACCCATGGAACTCTGTATAATCAGTGGAATGAGGCCAGCTATGGCACATTCCTTTGAGACGTTTTCATCTTGATTCTTGTTAAGATTCCCAGGTGTGTAAATAGGCTGTAGGATTCCCGAACTGGCTTTCTCTAATTTGCATCTCAACACTCAAGGAAGTAAACTGTGGGGCCTTATTTCTCCCAAGATCTTTTGTAGTCTGTTAAACAGGAGTCAACAAACCATATTCTTGAATTTACTGGGTTACTGCTGTATTTCCATTCCTATGAAATTCATTACATTGTATCTAATTCCACCCATTTGTGGGTTATTTTGCCATCATTTAAAATATTTCTTATGCCCATCAACTGGTCTTTTCTGCATCAAAAAAAAGTTTTATCTGGATATGTGGCATTTTCTTTTTTTTTTGGAAAAAATTTTTTTTTCTTAATTCTTAAATAATCTCTATTCCCAAAGTGGGGCTTGAACTTGTAACTCTGAGATCAAGAGCTACAGTCTCCTCTGACTGAGCCAGCCAGGCATCCTGGGGCATTTTCTAATATCAAGAACCAATGGCTTTACCAGTTATACTCACCAGCCACATATTAAACGTTGTTTGTTTCAGAGTTCATATAAAGAAGGTAGTTAAGCAGCAGTCATTAGTCTATAACTTAAGCGCAGTCTTGGGAATCAAGCTTGGAATGTCTTTTGTACTCAAATCATGTATTTTACATCTCCCTAGGGAGTGGTGAGAAACTCTTGATGTCCCCTTATAGCTCCCATACTATTAGTCTCATCTTCCAGCTGGGGCTCTGCTTCCAACTTTCCTTCTTCATAGCTACTGCTGTGTTACTTCTAATTTTAATATTTAGGGCCACCATTCTTACTTTGCTTTTCAGCAGATGGTGTATGAGCAGCAGAATTTATTATGCCTTGGTAAGGGGAAATCATGCCTGGAATCCTTGTCATTTCCAAGTTACTAAAGCAATTCTCTGATAGTTAATTTAAAAAAATTTATGTCATAAAACAAATAGCTTCTGTATTTTACATTTTCTGAGGTTTTTCTGTACAAGTAAATACAGAGAAGTGTATATAACTGAAGTAAAAATGTCTGTATAGGTGAAAAAATATTTTATTTCAGCAAGATGTCCTTTAACTTTTTATATAAAAATCTGAAGGATACAACTTTTCTATGTTGGCAGATAACTTTGCATTGAGAAATGAGTTTAAGATAATCCAATACATTCATTTTATTGAAATGACTGCTGTAAAGAAACTCTTATAATGTCTTTTAAAATTATCCTCTAGGTACAGATATACACACTTATTCATAGATAACTTTAAACTTCTCTGTACTATTTATATGTTTTATTGTCCTTTGTATATTACATTCTTTGATATTTGACATGAAAATGCAGAACTCTGCCATTTAATGCTGCATTGAATATTATCCTTTTTAAGTTTATATATTTCAACTATAGTATTTATATTGCTTTAGAGAAAAAGTAGTGTTTCGTGTGCTTCTTAAATTTTATTTTTTAATTTACATAAGGTACAACTCACTTTTTTTGGTGGAGAGTTCCATGAATTTTGCCAAGACCAAAGCATCACCATACTCAGGATACAGAAAAAACCCCTTGATTCGATTTTCTCGTGCTATTTCTTGTACTCAAATCTTCCTTCTATTCTTATCAGCTGGCAACCGTTATTATTTTCTACCCTTATAGTTTTGCTTTTTCCAGAATGTCGAACAAATGGAATCCTAAGGTATGCAACATTTTGAGTTTGGCTTCTTGCACTCAGCAAAGTAGTTTTCAACTGAAAGCATCCTTGGCTCACACAGAGGACATCTGACATATTTGGAGACATATTTGTTTGCTAGAACAGGGAGCACTGGGGGAATCTGTTCTGGATCTGGCGGGAGGAGGCCAGGGATGGTGTTAAATATCCTATGGTGAACAAGACAGCCTCCCACAACAAAGAATTGTCTGGCTCAAAACATCAATGGTGCTAAGGTGGAGAAACACTAACTTCGCATAATGCATTTGAGATTCGTTCATATCGTTGCACGGATCAATCAGTAGTTCATTCTTTTTCAGTGCTCAGTAGTACTCTGTTGTGTGCAAGTATCATAGTCTTTATCCAGATATCCACTAATGGACATTTGGGTTGTTTCAAGTTTTGGGCACTTCTGAAAAACTTTTTTTTTTCTTTTTTTTCTTTTTTAAGATTTTATTCATTTATTTGACAGAGATCACAAGTAGGCAGAGAGGCAGGCAGAGAGAGAGAGGGATGGGGAAGCAGGCTCCCTGCTGAGCAGAGAGCCAGATGCGGGACTCGATCCCAGGACCCTGAGATCATGACCTGAGCCAAAGGCAGAGGCTCAACCCACTAAGCCACCCAGGCACCCACTTATGAAAACTTTTGAGTGAACACAGTCTTGGGAGGAGGATTGCCTGATCATATGGTAAGCATATGTTTAACTTTATAAAAAATCCAAACTGTTTCTCAGAGGGGCTGTACTATTTTATTTTGCATTCCCACCAGGAGCACAAGAGAGTTGCAGTTGCTCTGTATTTTTGGCTGCATTGGGTATTGGATATATATATAAAATATATATATATATATATATATATATTTTAAGTCATCCTCATGGATATGTGGTAGTATCTCACTGCACTTTGTGCATTTTGGTGAATTTTTAGAGTTTTAGAATTTAATGCACATTTTTTAAAATTTCAAAAATTAGTGTTATATAAATAAAGTATGTAATAGCTGGCACAAAGTTATGAATGTCTTTGTAAACTTTCATTCTTTCTTTCTTTCTCAGTATAGAGCTACTGATCCTTTTACAGTTCCTATCTTTTCTTTTCTTTTTTTTTTTTTTTAAGATTTTATTTATTTGACAGACAGAGATCACAAGCAGGCAGAGAGGCAGGCAGAGAGAGAGGAGGAAGCAGGCTCCCGGCTAAGCAGAGGGCCCGATGCGGGGCTCGATCCCAGGACCCTGGGATCATGACCTGAGCCGAAGGCAGAGGCTTTAACCCACTGAGCCACCCAGGCGCCCCTTACAGTTTCTATTTTAATAGAACCCAATTTACCAGTGTTGGATTCTCTGATGTACAAAGATCTTCCCCACATGCCTGGCCCAGGCTACACGGACTTTGAAAAAAGGTGAAGGAGGAGGAGAAGCCAATCCCATTTTAGATAAAATTAAAGGACTGTTTCTAAGAGATGTATGCACTTCTTCTAGTTCACTGGGGAAAGGGACAAAACCTTGATATTCTCATTGTCTAGTGTGGTCCTTGGCTGGAAGTGAATTCCAGAGAAGTGGTTCTTGAACACAACAGAGTGAAATTATTTTTTCTTAGATTTAAAGGTTTGTAAAACATTTTCCTTTACTGGCTGGTGCTGAAATTACTTCCGAGATTCATGTAAGCAACTAGTTACCTACTCTCATGATTGCCACCTCTAGCAAGCCTTATTAAAGGGTTTCTTGCATCTTTTCCTTTTTTTAAGCATAACTTTATCGGTCCGTCCATTTCCCTAGATTAGGTGTGTCAGGAGTATTGATGCTGAGTGGATGTTATGATTTCGCTTACAACCAGCTTGAAACTTGCCATCAGAAAGAATGAACTGTGACCCTCTATCATTCTAGTCATAATTCAAGGCTTCCAGGTGAGAGAAATAGATAGGAGGACCTCAGTCCCACTAATGGCTGTGGCTTCCTAACTTCGGACAGTTTGATTCATAAGGCCAGAAGGCTCATGGCAGCCGATGAAAACAGAAAGAATGCAGAAAATTAATCTTAAAACTATGTGTAAGGAGAGTGCATCTACAGACCGGCCAGCAATCTTAGTTGGGTCTTTTTGCTAAGATGGGCTTTCCTCACTATTACGAAGTGAAGGCAAAGGTGTACAATTTGGGATCCAGACATTTTGGCCTTTCATTCCCAACAGTTTAACTGGAAACCTTGGTGCTGGCGGCCGTTGGCACGCACAGCACTATGGCGTGAGGTATGAGTTCAGCGTGCTGTTAGTTCACTCACACAGTACAGAAATAGCCTGAGGTGACGAAAATGAAAACCCAACCCTAATTATTTGAGAACTGGAAATGAACACACACAGTCCTCATCTGCACGCTTTACAAGACCACACTGTTTCACTTATACATATCCCAGTGAGAACGTCTCTGGGATCGGAAGATATTTAATTTATGTTTCATTTTAGCTAATTTATGGTCAAACTCGGGTAATTGCAAACACCACTTTAGGGGGGTTAATGATGCCCTCATTTGAAACTGATGTAGTCCGGGTCTGGATTTATATTTGTTCCTTCCTTTCTCAATATTGTTTTACATTTTCCTTAGGGTAGGAGGTCACTTTTTTCCAAAAAAGTTCACTGCCATAGCAAACAATTGTGGGTTATTTTTGCTCAAGGACACTTGAATTTTAGATGTGAGGGTTAATTTGGCCACACAGTCACACAGATACTTCTGAATCAGTTCTATTTTCCACACTTGCATCTGACTCAGCTGTGCTGATTAAGAACATGAATCATGAGTGGCACATGTGTGACTCAGTCGGTTAAGTGTCTTGCCTTCGGCAAAGGTCATGATCCTGGGGTCCTGGGATTTGAGCTCCATATTGGGCTTCCTGGTCAGTGAGGAACCTTCTTCTCCCTCTCCCTCTGCTGTTTCCCTGTTTGTGCTCTCTCTCTCTCTGACAAATAAATAAAGTGTTTAAAAAACAAAACAAAAAAACAACCAAGAATCATGACTGTGCATTCAGACTTAGACCTATGTCTTCCTAGCCAAGACTCTGGGCACATTGCTTCTGGGAGCTTCCTTTTCCTCATCTCTCAAGTAGTGATAATAATACATCCCTATATTATAATGTGGTCACCAGGATCAAATGAGGAGTAAATGCTTGGCATGCACTAAACGCTCAAAATACTATTATTATTTGCTCTATGGATACCATCAACTCTTGAAAATGCGTTATATTGTAGACAACTCAAATTGTGTACAAAAGAAAATAATCTCATATCAAGTCATCAACCAGAACTCCCACAGTTTGTGCTGGTACTATTGAATTAATTTAGTGTTATTAAAGGCATGTATTTATTTTTTTGTTTGGGGTTTATTTGTTGTTATTGTTGTTTGGAAAAAGATGTATTGTTCCTGCAGAAAAAAATCCCTCCCCTCATTTACATGCATAAAATCTGTATCTTCCTACCTTGGTTTTGCATCACTACTCCTGACTGCTGTATGGTTTATATCTTATGGCTTCTTGTTGGCTCTGATTTGTGAGACTGATCTAGAAAAAATAGGAATTTCCTTAAATGTCAAATGTGTTTGGTGCTGTCTGATTAACATGGACCACTGCAGTGGTGATTTCTTTCAGGAACAGATAACTTTAAATCAAACTTTTTTTTTTTTAGATTTTATTTATTTATTTGACAGACAGAGATCACAAGTAGGCAGAGAGGCAGACAGAGACAGAGAGAGGAGTAAGCAGGCCCCCTGCTGAGCAGAGAGCCCGATGTGGGGCTCGATCCCAGGACTCTGCGATCATGACCTGAGCCGAAGGCAGAGGCTTTAACCCACTGAGCCACCCAGGCGCCCTAAATCAAACTTTTATGATTGGCAGACCCATAAAACTTACAAAGCAGAGAGATTTTTTCTAAGTTCAGAATTATATTCGCTTTATGCCTGTCTGATTTCATGGTATTTGAAAACTTTATTTTTATTTTTTAATGAAACATCTTTAAAAATTCAGGGCTGCTGAGTGGAGACACATTCATTGTCTCTCCCTCATCGAGGCAACGTCTTGCCTGGGTGGCTTCCACGTCATCATCTTGTTTATCTTCCTACTTTGTCCAGCATTATCTTTCCAATCTTGTCTGGATGATCTTTTATAAAAATATGTATCTAATTGTGTCTCTACCCTGCTTAAAATCATTCATTGTTTTCCTTTTGCTCATAGGATAGAGTCAGAAGTCCTGTCCTTGGCTTCCAGGCCACTGACCTACCTCACCACAGCCATTCTGCCCGAATGCCACACACTTTGTGGCCAAACCATACGTGACATCATGTTAGTTTTTCCTGCCCCTTTCCACCGAATGGCATACCCCTTTGGTCTTCCACAGATGGAATGTCAGCTCTCTTTCTCCCCCCTCCCCACTGCCTTACCCTTATCTCCTTCAATGCTCAGCTTAAATGTCATTTCTCAGGGATGTGTCTCTTAGTCTCTCACGTGTGGTCAGATTCTCATACTGTATATTTCTTGGCATTTTATATTTCTTCCTAACATTTACCATAGCCCTAGGAAAATAGTTATGAGGTTAAATATTCAACTTCCCCAGAATTATGTATGTAAGCTTTACGAGGGAAATTTTGTTTAACAAAATAGTCAACAGCTACCACAGTGAATGTCTGCTAAGCTTTTGACTGATATTTGTCAAATACATGATTAAATGACATGTTTATTACTATGCTGTCAATGTTTCAAATACATGAGATACTCAGTATTATTTGATGACTAAATGAAAATGTTGTCTATTTAGGAAGAAAAGGGGTGAGTGAGTTGAAGTGAATCACAATGAAAGGCCCCTCTGAGGATGACAAAAACCTCAGGAAAAGATGTAATGAACTATTTGGATGATTATCAGCTCACTGGAGTATTTTGTGTGTGGAGAGTTCCCCCAATTGTGCTTACTTAAGGAGTTTGGAAGGCGATGCACTTGTGTCAGGATACATGGTTCTGTCGCTGGCTGGCTGTGTAACTTCAGAAGGTCATGTATCTCCTAGATCAGGAAGGACACGGGGACCGTCCTGCCTCCCCACCCAACATCACAGGTCTATGAGGGTCCCAGGAGACGTGTGAAAGTACTGTGTAAGCCATAAATGGCTATAGATGGATGATTATTTAACTGTGCAAGAAATTTATAATAGGTTGCTGGTAAAAGAATTAATCCGTTTGGAAGGGCATGAAGTCCTCTCTCCTAATGTCTCTTTCCAGAGTTACTCACCTTTGCCAGTTTCTCTGTTCCTGTCCTTCTACATATGATCCATGAATTGGTTGATCCGTGTGTGTGTGTGTGTGTATGTGTGTTCATAAGCACACACGCAAATGTATATGCAAACCCCAACACTGAAAATCAGATCATAATACAGCTCAGCAGTGTATTTTTCCAGTTCCTGCATCTTGAATATTTTGATGACAGTGCATATGGAGTTCTTTGAGCATAGTATTCTACTGTGTGCATCTGCTGTGGTTTATCTTATTTCCATGTTGAAGGATATAGAGCTTGTTTCCATTTTGTTACTACTATAACCAGAGCCTCAGGGAACACCCCATTTGATTTCTCTTCTCTGATTAAAATCATTCAGTAGCTTCCTAATTTTCCCCCTGCACGTACATCTCAGACCACGTGGCTGAAGTCTGGTGCTCACTGAGTAGCGCTAGAACTGAAGTTGTCTTTACCATATTACCTCTGGTTTCAGGGAAGTTTCAGAATTGTTTTTAGTGTAGCTTCCCTGCTCTGGTGAAGGTGGCCTGTTCTCTGCATGTGACTTTCTTATTTTATCTTTTCACCTTTATAAATCCTGTGCTTAAACATGTTCCTTTGACTCTTTCTTTGTATAAATTTCTAAAAATCCACCTCTTCCCAAAAAGGCTGTGTGGGCTAATTCAACTACAGTTTTTTGATGCCATCAATATTCTAGTAGTTTTTTTAAAGCAAGCTGAACTGTTATAGTGTCCATCTCACTATACTAGAAACAAATGTGAATATGAGAACTTTGTAAGATTTCTTTAATTATTCCTTGTTTGTAAGTTGTCACATTCTAAGTTTTCTTTTCTTTCTTTCTTTCTTTCTTTTTTTTTTTTTTTTTTAGATTTTATTTATTTATTTGACAGAAAGAGAGAGTGAGTGTACAAGCAGGGGGAGCAGCAGACTCCCTGTGATCCCAGGACCTTGGGATTATGATCTGAGCTGAAGGCAAACGCTTAACTGACTGAGTCACCCAGGCGCCCCTGTCACAATCTAAGCTAACAATGGCTAACAGGTGTGCCCTAGCCTACCCTGCGGGGTTCTCCTGCCAGATTTTGCTCACTATATACACCTTTGCTTTTGCTACTGCTGAGTGCACATGGTGCCGTGTGCAAGATGGTGCGATATGGTTAAAGTGGGATGAAACCTTCCTTTGTAAGAGGTAAGAGGAATTCCTTAACATCAGATCAGTACCGAAATGTGTTTACTGGCATGGGCCAGAATTTTGCCTCATGAATATTTCAAAGACTGTGGTCAGGGCAGTGAAGCAGTTAGAGTCAACAGTTACATACACGGAGACCAGCTGTTGAGCAAAGTAACTATGGAAGCATTTCTCAGCCTCGTAAGAGATGATTAGGTTAGAGCCCTAGCTGTGTTGTAATGGTTTTTATTTGTTGACGCTGTTTTGTATTTATTCAGTGTTCCTTTAAGGACACAGCCGCCCAAACTCCAGAATTAAAACTGGTGCCTGCAACAATTTTTTGCCAGCCAGAAGGTCTTTCCAGAACAAAGGAGGTGTCTTTTCTATTTTTAAAGGTCTGTGATGCCTGCTGTACAGTTGAGTAACAGGTACTCAATAAATATTTCTTTTTTCCCCCCAGTCTTTTAATAGTTTTTTAATTTAAGTAATCTTAACGCTGAATGTGGGGCTCAATCTCACGACCCTGAGATTGAGAGTCATTGTATGCTCTTCCAACGGAGCCAGCGAGGCACCCCAACAAATGCTTTTTACTATCCATTGGCACTTGGCAGCACCAAGCAAATGAAAGCCCAAGCCAAAAACTAAACAACAAACCACAAGTGAAAAAATTAGAACTAGCTTGTAAGGTGCTTTAGAAGTGAGACTTACTTCTACACAACTCTGCTGATTTGGAGCGAAGAAACAGTACATATAGGAGAAATGCCTAGAGTATTCTCTTAAGAATAGCCATGGACAAAACCAACAAAAACAGTAAAATAATGAATGCAGCATCTGTGCTGCAGATTAACCTATTTTTTTTTAAATAATAGGTTTTTTGTTTTGTTTTTTTTAAAGATTTTATTTATTTATTTGACAGAGAGAGGGAGAGAGAGAGCAAGCGAGCGAGAGAGGGAACACAAGAAGGGGGAGTGGGAGAAGGGAGAGGGAGAAGCAGGCCACCTGCTGAGCAGGGAGCCCGATATGGGGCTCGATCCCAGGATGCTGGCATCATGATCTGAGCTGAAGGCAGTCGCTTAACCAACTGAGCTACCCAGGTGCCCCTGTTTATTTTAAATATAGTACCATGTTTTAGTTTTCACAACAGCCTTGCATGGGTAATTAGAATCATGTAAATGAAGTGAGCCTCGGAGCATTCATACAACTTGCTCGGTTGCAAGTAAAATAGCAGGGAAAGGATTCGAGACATTTCCAGCTGATGCTAATACAAATATTTTAACTGTTGTTTTCTCCTGGGTGTCTTCAGGTAGGAAGGGTAGAAAGTAGTATAGGGCTTTTTGGTCACACCGGTACAACTGGCTAGCATTAGCTGAAACATCTCAACAAACTCTTAACAGATAAAAAAGTTCTGGGAGTTGGGCGCCTGGGTGGCTCGGTGGGTAAGCCGCTGCCTTCGGCTCAGGTCATGATCTCAGGGTCCTGGGATCGAGTCCCGCATCGGGCTCTCTGCTCAGCAGGAGCCTGCTTCCTCCTCTCTCTCTCTGCCTGCCTCTCTGCCTACTTGTGATCTCTCTGTGTCAAATAAATAAATAAAATCTTTAAAAAAAAAAAAAAGTTCTGGGAGCAAAGGAATTCCAAGATAATTTGAAAATTATCTTCTTTTCTCTCCCTGAAGCTCGGTGCCCCCGGCTTGGAGTCACCAGGGCTGCTCCATGGCAGTCCCTCGATCATTCTGGAAGGTAACGTCTAGCACGGGGATGTCGGAAAGGCTCCTGTTCGTCAGGAGGTTGGACACACCTTTGGTGAAGGATCATTACCTACCCAGAATATCCTTATAATTCCCTTATGGGTCACTTACATTTTATCACTTCCTACGGGTCATTAGACCAGAGAGCTTTCAAAGACAGGGCCCGGGGAGCAGGTGGGCGACAAGGTCATTCAGGCAGGAAACAGCCAGGCTGCGTCACAATGTGCTAGTCTCTGAAGATACAAAGAGGCCGTGACAGGAGCCTCTTCTAAACCAATACTGTAGCTTCACGCCGTCCAGCTTACAAAGGGAAGAACAAAGACTTGGATGGAAAACAATTCTTCACAATTCAAGGAAATAAAAGGAAGCGGCGGTCTGGGCGATGCAAAAAAGGGAAATGCCCCCACACCATTTTCTATTTGGTTGTGGCAGCATCACATGATTTCTTCTGTCCAGCAGGTATCCTCATCCTCGTTTGGTTTTGTTTGAGTGAGGTTAAAATTTGGTTTCAATTCATGGCTATCAAGCCTGGCTGCTATAAAGGGTGATCAGGTCTACCTTGAGTGCTGCCAGAAGAGCCTCTCCAGAGTGAGTAGTGTTGTTCTGAAGCAGTTTGTGCCCCCGTTCCTGGGTCTCCAGAAGGAGGTTTACAAATAATGTGGATATTAACTTTGCACACATTATGGCCGTTCTGCTCATTTACAAGTTCACTGGATTTTATAGACGGGACTCCGGTGGGTCGTCTTTGAGGATTTTAGATCCAATAGAGTAGAAGGATCTGCCTCATAAATTTAATGTGAGAGTTCAATGAGGAATATACAGGAAACAGTTTGAGCTGTTAGTAGCAGCAGCAGAAGGAGTTCTAGAATGTGTGAGAAAGACAATGTCCTCTCTGCTAATAGTATTTGGAACTCATGCTGAACTTGTCTAAATACAAGCTGCAGGTATTCATACTATTATTTAAAATTTTATTTATTTATTTGAAAGAGAAAGAAAAAGTATGAGTGGAGGTGGGGGGCAGAGAGACAAGCAGACTCCCCACTGAGCGGGGGAGTCTGATGCAGGACTCGATCCCAGGACCCCAAGATAGTGACTTGAGCTGCAGGCAGATGCTTAACCAACTGAGCCACCCGAGTGCCCCAAGATGCCAGTATTATTTATTAACTCATTCAGCAGTGAGTTACTGAGAGCTTCCTCTGTTCCAGGCAGGGTTGTAATCGCTGGAGTGAAGCAGTGACTAAGACAGACCAAACCTCTGTGTTACAAAGTTTGTATTCCAGGGGCATGCAAAATGGCCTTTCTTATTTTCTTTAAAACACTTCTTTTGGTGGTCGACTGTCTTATTTTTTTGAATTTTCAAAGAAAGCCTTCATACAGAGGTGAAGAATTTTATTTTGACAGGAACAAAATTATTTTGTACTTTTATTTATTTACTTCAACTCTCCTATAAAACTCTAGAGTTTAGCGGCGCCTGGGTGGCTCAGTGGGTTAAAGCCTCTGCCTTCGGCTCAGGTCATGATCCCAGGGTCCTGGGATCAAGCCCCGCATCTGGCTTTCTGCTGAGAGCCTGCCTCCTCCTCTTTCTCTCTCTACCTGCCTCTCTGCCTACTTGTGATCTCTGTCAAATAAATAAATAAAATCTTAAAAAAAAAAACAAAAAACTCTAGAGTTTAAAGACAAGTTTGGTGACTGGGTAATTTCTCATTCTCTCAGTGCCTAGCACAGTGTCTTCTTGTAGACAGTACAAAATAAAACTATATTTGCTGAATGGCCTGTTGATTCCAGTAACAAATTAAGGAGTTCTGTTTCGTTATTTTGTGGTTGCATTTCCTATACAAGCAAAGATAATTAATAATACAGGGTGATAAAGATAAGTATCAAATTAGTGATATATAACAGAGGTGGCTGTAAGAACTTATTTTTCGGTTAGAGTGATTATAGAATAGAGAAAATGAACTTTGCTTTTTTTTTTTTTTTCCAAGATTTTATTTATTTATTGGCAGACAGAGATCACAAGTAGGCAGAGAGGCAGGCAGAGAGAGAGGGGGAAGCAGGCTCCCTGCTGAGCAGAGAGTCGGATGTGGGGCTCGATCCCAGGACCCTGGGATCATGGCCTGAGCCGAAGGAAGAGGCTTTAAAGGCTTTAGCCCACTGAGTCACCCAGGTGCCCCTTTGCTTTAAAGAATAAATAAGATTCAGGTAGAAGAGGAAGGCATTATTAGTAGGTAAGTGGAAATATCTCACTTGGAAGAATCCAAAGTGTTTTGAGAATTTTTACTTTATTTTCTAGACAGTGGTAAATTAGTGAAGATTTTTGCCTCAGGGATTAACCTGTAGTTTGTGAAATTGTCTCCCCAGCTGTATTTGCTGGTATTCCCTGAATTTAGAATTTAGAAATGATTAGAACGTAATGAAATTTAATGGGTCATATAGTCTATTAGGAGGACTGCCATCAATATTAAAAAAGAAGATGACAAAGAGAACACAACACAAAGTATTAAAGTGTGTCACCTGGGGTGAAGTGAAGTATTATCTTATGAAAGTCTCATTTCATTTGTACACATGTGGATGAGTGTGTGTGTGTCTGGGTAGGAACGGATCTGGAAGTGGATTTCAGTCAAACAAGTTCAAAATCACTGAGCTACAGACCCCAGTGAGAGTCTTACTAGTGAGCACTACTTCTATTTTTTTTTCTCCATCCCAGAAATCGTTGTATTTCTGCTAACCATTGTATTATGTATTTTTATCATATACATATCGTATTCTCATATGTAGGGACGAGATTGTGTTTTCTCAAAGACAAAACTCTTAAAAAAGTAAAGATACAGATATTATTCAAGCTCTGGTAAAAGGGAGAACATCCCAGATCTGAAGCTGATGGTCTCGGCAAGGTGGTTTTACCTTAGACAACTAGAGGGAGGAGTAGAAAAGTCACCGTGAGTGCTTTACAGTTGGAATTGTTTTGTAATCAAAGAAAGTCTGTCGGTCAGCTGTGCAGGAAATGTTGATCTCTCTGCCTAGCTAGTTTCAGGAAGACAAACAGTTCTAATCTCAGCTAGATCATTCGTGAGACAAAGAGCACAGAATTGGAGGGTCCGTGTCCCTCCCTGTCAGCAGGTTCAGGCAAAAGTGGAAAGGTCTGTGTTTGGCTCTGTCACAGGTAAACAAAGGAGTCATGGAGAGTCTTATGGAAATCATGAGAAAGAGTGGACAGTCTTATCTACGTCATATGAGAGAAAGGTGGTTCTTTGTAGTAAGCCATTCCCCAGAACACAAGAGTCGGGGGATTCTGGAAAACAAAAGTTGGAGGGATTTCTTAACTAGAGCTGTTTGAAGCACAGAGCTCAGGTAAACATTGACTTGTCAGTTTTCTCTTCTGGGTTGGCTTTAAAGAAAGCCTAAGACTGAAAGTCTGACCCACTCCCTCCAAGTGGGTAACTTGGCAGCATGTGTCCAGCTAATTTCTTTGATGGTAACTGATGGTGACTAACATCATATACCTCTGTAACAGGAAACTTCTTTTTAATTGGAGAATAACAAGTAGTGGAAAAGTTTATTTAAAGTGAAACTACTTTCAGGGCAAAAGTTTTTTTTAATGATTTTTATTTACTTGTTTGAGAGAGAGAGCAGAGCCAGAGACACAGCATGGGAGGGGAGAGGCAGAGAGAAAGGGAGAAGCAGACTCGTTGAGCAGGGAGCCCGATGCGGGGCTTAACCCCAGGACCCTGGGATCATGATTCGAGCTGAAGGCAGACACTTAACCAACTGAGCCACCCAGGCGTCGAATTGGGTGACAAGTGGCTTTGACACTGACAAGTGGCTTTGCCTGCGCAATTCCAGCGGTCCTTCCCCTTCCCTAACATCAGCTTTCTATCTCTTGTAGGTAGTTGATTTATACTGGTTGTATAGTATGGCTGTTGATTTAAAAGAAATACACTTACCCAGTATGTGGATGGTTTATATGAATACAGACTGTTTGGGTTCTGTAGAAATATTTTCCTTTACTTTATCAAGATCCTCAGTACTCTATCTAAACTCCTAATTATGAAGACTTCAAATGAGAAAACTCCAATAACAGGCACCCCTCTGTGTTTCATATGCTTTATTTCATGCAGTTCTCACATCAGCTCTATGAGGCAGGTGTTATCACCTTCCCCAGTACCCAGATGATTGAGAATTTGTGTCATTTGCCCTAAGTCACAGAGTCACCAAATGGCAGAACCAGGACATAAATGAAGTAATGTTTCATAACGCAGTCTATACTCTTTGCTGAAACGGTATGCGAGCCTTCTCCTCACCATCTCACCCAGTCCTGTCTCCCACCCTTAGTTTTCTCTTTGTCTAGATTCCCTCCTTTACTTAGCCACCCAGAAATGTAGTTTCTGGGAATGTGGTTTTATCGTGTTATATATTTTTAGCCAATTAAAGTCCTTGGTAGGAATAAAGGGAGGTATGTATGCATTTTCTTCCTTCCTTCCTCCCTTGCCTTCTTTTTCTTTCTTTCTTTCTTTCTTTCTTTCTTTCTTTCTTTCTTTCTTTCTTTCTCTCTCTCTCTCTCTCTCTCTCTTTTCTTTCTTTCTTAAAACAAGTATCTTTTTCAGGGTAATCTAGAAAGAGAGTATGCTGGTTACATATACAGGTTTTTAAGTCCTATACCAGAGTTCCACTTTGGCTCTGTTGCTTATTAGCTGAGTGATCTAAGGTTAAGGTTTAAAGCATCAGTGTCCTCGCTTGTAAAATAGTGAGGTTATTATTACCTATCTCATAGGGTTGTTTTAAGATGAAAGGAAATAGTACACCTGAAGTGCTCAGCATCCGGCCTTTTACCTCCTTCCTTTTACCTGGTAAACACTGTCATCATCATTGTTTTTTATGCTGACAGTGAGATGGGGGTAGTCTGGTGAGCCGTGTCTTGGACTGGGAAAAAGCAGCTCTCTCTCATTTTAAATTCCACTCCTATAATGTGGCTTTTATTTTTCTCAATTTTCAAGTCATCAAAATAAGACTTTTTTTTTTTTTTTCAGGTTGAGTGGATTCTTTTTTTTTTTTTTTTTTAAAGATTTTATTTATTTATTTGACAGAGACCACAGGTAGGCAGAGAGGCAGGCAGAGAGAGAGGAAGGGACGCAGGCTCCCTCCTGAGCAGAGAGCCTGATGTGGGGCTAGATCCCAGGACCCTGGGATCATGACCTGAGCTGAAGGCAGAGGCTTTAACCCACTGAGCCACCCAGGTGCCCCCAGGTTGAGTGGATTCTTAAAGTATCTTTGGAAAGGCACCTTGTAAATTAATTCTATAATGATCAAGCTACACATTTTATTTTATTATTTTTAAGACAATATAGCAGCAAAGTAGGTACTTATGAATCTCAAAGAAAAACAGTAATGGTCTTGGGATGATGAATTTTGGGTGTGTATGTAATGCTAGAATGTGTTGGTTTAGTTTTGAAGTCCACAGAAGACTTTTGATCACAGTGGTGTTAGGTGAAGTTTCCTTGAGCAGGCAAGATTTCTTTGGGGTTTCATGATTTTCTACAGTGACTAAATTCTGTTCTTCTTTGGATTCAAATGTATAAGTAAGAGCTAAATTTTAAGTTTTCAGTTTAATATTTAAAATATATGTTATGGTCCAGAATGAAAGCAAGATTCCTAAATATCTCTAAGCAGTCAAAGGTAAATAATCTATGTAAATTCAGTTAGAGATCAAAATAGCCAGAACTTTCCTTCCAGTGAAAAGTTGTTGAATTGACAGTGTTTGAAAGTTTTATGTGGTGACCCCTTATGGTAACAAATGCAGGATATTGGTCAGTTTCTCAACAAATAAATTTTCCTGAAGTATCTAAGGGCTTTGTCATATATTACACCTTCTTTTAACAAAGAAGGTTGTCTTAATTGTTTCCTTATAAAAAGGAAAAGAGAAAGGGGCACCTAGGTGGCTCAGTGGGTTAAAAGCCTCTGCCTTTGGCTCCCATGGTGATCCCAGGATCCTGGGATCAAGCCCCACATTGGGCTCTCTCCTCAGTGGGGAGCCTGCTTCCCCCTCTCCCTCCCTGCCTGCCTCCCTGCCTACTTGTGATCTCTGTCTGTCAAATAAATAGGTAAAATCTGCAAAACAACAACAACAACAACAACAACAAAAAAAAACCACAAAAAAAAAAACATAGAGAAAGAGAATTGAGAATGCTAATTACAAATGAGATATAGATTCATAAACTATTAAGAGTTGCATGGAATCTTGTAGTACTAAAATACTTTGATTTTTAAGGAATGACTATGAATCTCCTAAATATAAAAATAATTTTTAAAAATGTAAACTCATCCATTCCTTACATTTGTAAGAGCTGAGGCAAGAATAGAATGGGATCTGTGGTCTTTTTTCTTTTCCTTCCTTCCATTTTTTTTTTTAAGATTTTATTTATTTATTTGACAGAGAGAGAGATCACAACCAGGCAGAGATACAGGCAAAGAGAGAGGGAAGCAGGCTCCCTGCTGAGCAGAGATTCCTAATGCAGGGCCCAATCCCAGGACCCCGAGATCATGACCAGAGCCAAAGGCTGACACTTAACCCATTGAGCCACCCAGGTGCTCCCTGTGATCTCTTTTCTTCCTGCCTTTGTATCTGTTCTGTACTATAGGGGGACTTGCTTTCCGGCCCGTGTGCAGCGCAGCCACATACCCAAGGTCTCTCCTCACCTGCTGCACCCAGATGACCTAGATCACCCCGGCACTAGGAATGTGTACATCAGCTGCTTGACTTATCTTCTGGAATGTTGCCATTACCTGGAAGCTTGTTAGGAAAAGAATCTTAGGTCCCCACCCAGACCTACTGAACAAAGTATACTTTTTTATAAACTCACTAGGTGATCTGTATGCAAATTAGAGCTTGAAAACTACTGCTTTCAAGTGGGAGATGGAAAACAGAGGCCTCCATCTCTTGGGTTTAAAGGTGACACTAGTCACATGTTTGCTTCCTCTCTTGACCTCTGAAAGGACTGAGAAAGTTCTGGCCAGTGTTTAGTTCTTGCCAATTTCTTGATGGACTTATTTACATTTCAAATTATAGTTGATTTTCTATCAGTCATATATATATGTGTATGTATATATATACACATGTATGTGTATATATGTATGTGTGTATATATGTATGTCTATATATGTATGTGTCTATATATATACACATGTATATATATATACACATATGTATGTGTATGTATACACACACACACACACATATATATGTATAAATTTTTCCAGTTCGGTAGTTTTCCTTAAGTTGTTTTCTTATTTGGAATATGCTCTACCTCACCCTATACTGTCAATATCGAGTTGTACCAAGATGGCCATTTCTTCTGTGAAGCCCATCTCAGTGCCCCCTGAGTAAGGTCTTTCCATTCTGACCCCATTGTCCTAGTAAAAATCTCTGGTAGACCATTTATTGAATTTTTCTCTGGTTATACAACTGAATCCTCCACTAGCTTATCAGCTTCCAGAGGTAGGAACTGCGTTCTATTCATCTTTAGATCCTCCATTACTTAGAGCTTGAGACCATTAGACATTTTTTTAGAGAGGGAGAGAGAGAGTGTGTGTGTTAGCAAGTGGAGGCAGGGGTGGGGATAGGTGGGAAGGAGGAAGGAGAGAGAGAATCTTAAGCAGGCTTCATGCCCAGAGGGGAGCCTGAAGCAGGGCTGGGTCTCACCACCCAGAGATCATGACCTGAGATGACCGGAGTCAAAATCAGGAGGTTTTTTTTTTTTTTTTTTAAAGATTTTATTTATTTTTTTAACACACACAGAGAGATTCCAAGTACGCAGAGAGGCAGGCAGAGAGAGAGAGGGAAGCAGGCTCCCTGCTGAGCAGAGAGCCCAAGGCAGGCTTTGATCCCAGAACCCTGATGTCATGTGACCTGAGCCAAAGGCAGAGGCTTAACCCATTGAGCCACCCAGTTGCCTTTTTTTTTTTTTTTTTTTAAAGATTTTATTTATTTGAGAGAGAGAGAGCACAAGCAGTGTTCAGGGGGGAGGGACAGAGAGACAGAAGAAGAAGCAGGCTCCGCACTGAGCAGGGAGCCCAATGTGTGACTGGATCCCAGGACCCTGGGATCCTGACCTGAACCAAAGGCCGTTGCTTAACTGACCGAGCCATCCAGGCAACCCCTGAAATCAAAAGTTGGACTCTTAACCAACTGAGCCAAGCAGGTGCCCCTAACACTGTAGATTTTTAATAAACGTGTGAAATTATTTTTTAAGCTTTTATTTATTTATTTAAGTAATCTCTAGGGGCGCCTGGGTGGCTCAGTGGTTTGGGCTGCTGCCTTCGGCTCGGGTCATGATCTCAGGGTCCTGGGATCGAGCCCCGCATTGGGCTCCCTGCTCTGCAGGAAGCCTGCTTCCCTCTCTCTCTCTCTCTCTGCCTACTTGTGATCTCTGTCTGTCAAATAAATAAATAAATAAAATCTTAAAAAAAAAAAAAAAGTAATCTCTATACCCAATGTGGGGCTTGAATTCATGGCCCTGAGATCAAGAGCTGCATGCTGAGCCAGCCAGGCACCCCCTGCATCTGTGAAATTAAATTCACATCATTTAAGTTTATTTTCAGTGACTCTTACAATTCTCCGCTATGCTGAGAAAGGGATTTTACTCACAAGTTTTATCACATTTAGGAAAGGGTACGCTTTTTGCTTCTCATGTAAAATTGTGCTTATGACTGATCTAGTGGTCATGAAGAGAAGCGAGGGCTAAGCCAGAGGTGTTCTTTGATGGGAGCCCTTGAAAAGCTAGCTCTAGTTCTGTCAGTGTGATAGTATTCAGGTGAAAGAATAGCTTTAGCTTGGAAAATAAACAATAGGTATAGGAAGGACAGAGTTGGAGAAAAAGAAAATCATGAACAATAGAATATGAAAATGTAAGGGAAAGGTAAATTTCTATGACTCTTCTAATCCTTTGGCTCCTCATGCTCATGGATTATAATTAGGGAGGCAGGTGGCATAGAAGATGGGGTGAACTTGGAACTGTGAGACCTGTGCTCTAGTTTTGTCTCTTCTACTAATTAACTGAGCACCTGAGAAACTTACTAACATTTTTGGGTCTCTGTAATCCTATCTAAAATACGAATAGTTAGATTCCCTACTTCTTTTTTTTTTTTTTAAAGATTTTATTTATTTATTTGACAGAGAGAAAGAGAGAGAGATAGAGAGCACAAGCAGGCAGAGTGGCAGGTAGAGGGAGAGGGAGAGGGAGAAGCAGGCTCCCCACTGAACAGGAAGCCAGATGTGGGACTCGATTCCAGGACCCTGGCATTATGAACTGAGCCAAAGGCAGCCGCTTAACTAACTGAGCCACCCAGGTGTCCCAGATTCAGTACTTCTTAACCAAAGATGAAAAGCTAAGAGAGCATGTTTAAAGACACGTGGCCAGGTATGATGCCTAGAAATGCATATTCACTAGGTAGTGATGGGACATAGGCATAATGTGGCTCTCAATATTCATTTCTGGTTAAGAATCAGTTGATTAGATGCACTCTAATCATTCTTTCTAGCTCAAATGTTCCCCGATTTAATGACTATTAGCCCCTTAATTAATTCATGGTTTTGAGTCTATGAACACATAGGCACCTGGGTGGCTCAGTTGGTTAAGTGTCTGCCTTCAGCTCAGGTCATGATCCCAGCGTCCTGGGACTGAGTCTTGAGTTGGGCTTCCTGCTCATCGAGGAACCTGCTTCTCCCTCTGCCTCTCCCCTTGCTTGTGCTCTCTCTTGCTCTGTGTCAAATAAATAAAATTAAAAAAAAAAAAAGGAGTCTATGTGTCTGTCAGACACTTCTGGTTTTCCTTCTTCCTTCAGGAACACAACCCCCAAACTTTACCTCAGCACATGCTTTGCAGAATAAGAATTTGCTCTGTAGTTTCCCTTTGGGTATGGCCACGGGCGAAATTCTGGCTAAAGGGAAGTGGTGTACACGAATTCTGGAAGTGCCCGCAAAGGAAAGAAGTGTGCCATTCCTCCTTCTTTGTGTGGACTGGCATGCATAAATGATGGCAAAATATGGGTCAGTCACATTGGTCTGTGACACAGCAGCTGGAAGTTGAAGATGGGAGAGAATCAAGAGAGGACTAGCCTGTCCTGGATACCATGGAGTGCTGCGTCAGCCATGAACTTACTACTTACATTATCATCTAGTGAAAGTAACTGCTATTTGGGTTCTACTCTTTATTTCAACCAAACCCATTTTAAACTAGCATAATGTGGAGCGGGAAAAGACTTATGGACTCCTGTTTTGTTTCCTAATCTGCATGTCAGTATGAATTGGACTGTCTATTCACTGACTTTTGTTTTCTACTTCTGTAAGTGTTGTATGTCAAGACAGAAATATTTTGGGGGCGCCTGGGTGGCTCAGTGGGTTAAAGTCTCTGCCTTCGGCTCAGGTCATGATTCCAGGGTCCAGGGGTCGAGCCCCCGCATCGGACTTTCTGTTCAGCAGGGAGCCCGCTTTCCGCTCCCCCCCGCCAAACTCTCTGCGTACTTGTGATCTCTATCTGTCAAATAAACAAATAAAATCTTAAAAAAAAAAAAGACAATAATATTTTGCCTTATTGAGAGAACTTTTAGAATCAAAAATTGATGGAGGGGCATCACAATCACAGGAAGCACAATTTTCTTTTTATGATTTTTATTCTTATCTCTACAAATGTGTATAATTTCCTTCATATATATGTAAAATTTTTGGCCTTAAAAATGGCCAGTCCTGATCAGGTTTGTATTGAGCCTCGAACTACAGTGAAATACCAAGCACACCACTGAAGTTGTATAAGCTGTTGCTAACAATTGTTCTTACTGGCCATGGGTAAACATGTGGTGTCGAATTTTTAAAATACTTCTATCTATTTTTCAAATGTTTGTGCTTTGACAAGAAATCATTAGAAAAAACTTGAATCCTTTTCCTTCCCATGTATGGTTGAACATACATACACACGTACGTGCACACACAACCACACTCCATACTATACTGCACTATACTATACTATACTTCCTGCACAAGCAGGAAGAGTGGGAGGGGGAGAAGCAGGCTCTTTGCTGAGCAGGGAGCCGATATGGGACTCGATCCCAGGACCCTGGGATCTTGACCTGAGCAAGGCAGAGGCTTTAACCCACTGAGCTACCCAGGGCCCCCCATTTTTAAACCTTTTAACAATAGTGGTGAAGTGCCACAATAGGTTTTTTGTGCTACTTAATGAGAAACTCTCTCTGCCTCTCTTTCTCACATGTGCACACCACATCCCAAAACAAACTCATCCTCACACAGAATAGAAACCAAACCAATCAAACCATACAAAAAGGTGATTGGAAAGAGACATAGAGACATAGAGACCAGCCTCAAAGAGCTTTCTCTTCTTACCTTCATTCCTCTCCTCTGGGTTAGTGTAGATGGAAGCCAGAGTAAATAAGGAAAAGATAACAAAAGCCAGTAAAATGAATGCCATTTCCAGCCTGGTGAATGGAAGCTCCATGAGCCACCACAAACGTCTTCACCTGTAATAGAAACCAAACAGTGGCTCAGCACACTCTAATCTAGAGACAGTTTGTTCGACAATTATTTATTTTAGAATTAAACACTTGTGAGATTTACTGAAACTTGTTAAGGTATTTTCATGCACCTGGAACAATACATTTGGCGAGTGTGCTCTTGTTTTCTCGAAGTTTGGCCGAACTATTGGTATCACTGAACTTATGCCTTCACCATGCAGATTAGAAGAGAACGTGAATGAATGGCAGAGGCAGTTTCTGTTTACATACATTTGTGAGTTTTTGGATACCCCTCTGGGAGTAAAAACAGGGTGTATTTCATTTCATGAAGGAATAAGAAGTGATGTTAGTATCTATCTGATACGACTAGACCCAGCTTCAGAGTAAAATCTCTTTTGCTCACCCGCCTGAACTTACCTGGCATCTGCCAACCAGGTGATAGACGACTTGAAGCAATTTTTATTGAAAAAACCCACAGACCTCAGGTAGCTGGATCAAACCTAGCCTAACTAAATACAAGCGTGTTAACAATTCAGCCGTGGAACTTCCAATATCAGACTCCAACAACAAGAGCTCGTGTATGTTGACAGGAAATAGGATCTCCATTGGGGGAAAATTATAGGATTACCTAGTTGGAATAACCTCCCTCTTTTTGTCTTTCTGACTTTCAGCGTTTACTACACGAATGCCAAATATTTAAATGACTTCAGACATGTGGGTTAATGTTATAATTTTAAGAACACCCAGAGAATGAGATTTCACATCTTTCCACTGTAACTCATTCTAAATTCATTTACTGTCTATTTTGTGGAAGTGATTTATTGAGTCTTTCATTGAAGGGTTCAGTTTTCTCTGAATGTGTTTTTAAGATGACCTCATCAGACCCTGTAACTGAGAGACAACATAGGTTTGTCCTCTGCAGAACAGAGGTGGCTGAGGGAATCACGGGTTCTTAAAAATCTGCTGGCTTTGACAGATTTCTTTTCTTCTGGACTTTTTTTTTTTTTTTTTTTTTAAATATTTGAAAATAGTTTGGGAACTCTGATTAGAAGCTTGTAGCTTTTTGTGTTTTTTTTTTAAGATAGAATCTTGTAGGACAGAATTTCTATGTCATGGGTCTGCATGTTTTTTGTTTGTTTGTTTGTTTTAAGAGAGAGAGAGGGCAGGAGAGAGAGAATCTTAATCCATGCACAGCACAGAGCCCAACTCAGGGCTTGATCTCACGACCTGAGCTGAAAACAAGAGTTGGATGCTTAACTGACTGAACCACCCAGGTGCCTTTGGTACCTATGTTTTAAAATATAAAATATAAAGGATACTGCAAATGGAGGTTAAAATGTATCTTAAAACATTTTAATACCATTGCACATTGACCTAGTTAATTCTGGTTAATGGGAGTCCAGCTTTCTAGAGTATGACCCTAACATAATGTGCTTAACCACTCTTGAACTGATGAAAATTTGGGCTCTTTCTAGTTTTTTGTCATTACCAACAATGCGGCAGCAAAGATATTTTTGTAAATGTAACTTTGCAGAGAGGTTCAGATTTCTCTAGGAAAGATTTATAAGAGGTAGAATTACTGACACTATACAACTTTGAAATATTATTTCTTCATAAATTTCCATGGAATTTGCAAAAAACCAATACCATATGTAAAGGACTGTTTCCCCAATCTTTCCCCAACGCTCTCTCCTTAGTGTTTTTTCCACCAGTTTGAAGTTGAAAATTCTCTCTCTGTTTAAATTGTTTTTTCCCTGATTTTTAGTGAGGTTGAATATTGTTTTCATATGTTGACTATTTTTATACTTAGGGTCTGTGAAAACCTTATTCCTATCCTTTGTCCAGTTTTAAACTGGGCATTTGTAATTTTCTCACTAATTTGTAGACTCTCATTATGTATTTTAGATATACATATTCTATTACCTTCAATATATCTTTTGTCTTTGCTTCTGGTATCTTTTGTTATTTAGATTAAAAAAATTATTTTTATGAAGTTAAATCCACCTTGACTAAAAAGCCCTTGTCCATCTCTGGTCCCATTCCTTGTTCTCTCTGGGGTCTTGCCATCTCTGGGGTAGGAATTTGAAGTTAATTATTACCTATGACCACCAGAGCGTTGTTGAGTTGGCGACGTCATCCATACTGCCTTGCCATTTCTTCCCATCAACACTGCCGCATCAAAACCCACACTCACAGGGCGCCTGGGTGGCTCGGTGGGTAAGGCCTCTGCCTTCCGCTCAGGTCATGATCTCAGGGTCCTCGGATCGAGCCCCACATGGGGCTTTCTGATCAGCAGGGAGCCTGCCCCCCCCCCACCTGCCCGCCTCTCTGCCTACTTGTGATCTCTCTCTCTCTTTCTGTCAAATAAATAAATAAATAAAATATTAAAAAAAAAAAAAAAACAATCCAGACTCACAGCTCCATTCTCAGATTGAGAAGGCATGGGAAGGAGCTGTCATTCAACACAGTAATTAAAACAGAAGTGGGTGTTCTGGATGGTTTGGGGAAATCAGAATGTAGGGAAAAGTGAAATTTCATTTTATGGTATGTCTGTATCTGTAATCATGGATGAATTCTGTTTATTTCTCTGAGAATATGTATATTTTTTCCACTTCAGTGTTTCCAAAATCCAAGGTGAATTTCTATGAGTACAGACAGAATCTGCTAAATCATGTTGACAGTAAGTCTGGGCAATATTATAGGAACTGGCTGATATTAAGTCACCTTGGCATAAATAAGCAGAATTTAATGATTTATTCAAAGGCCTGATTCTCTGTAATAAGTAGATCTTTATAGTAGGTGTGATCTTTATAGTAGGTCAACACATTATTGGCTGCTTTTAAAGTCACATAAGCTTTCTTTTCTCTATATAATTTTAATATCTTAAAATAAGAAATAGCCTTAGGGTTTTTTTTAACTACAGTTTTAGATTTACAGAAATATTGAGCAGACAGTACAGAGAATTCCATATATTCTCCTTCCTTCTCTGCCATTTCTTCTATTATTAACACCTTGCATTAGCATGGTTTGTTTGTTACAATTAATGAATCAATATGGAAATGTTATTATTAACTGAAATCCATAGTTTACATTAGGGTTCACTCTTTGTGTTATATGTTTCTGTTGGCTTTGGCAAACTTATGTCAACCTCATTACAGTATCATACAGAATAGTTTCTCTTATGCTTCATTCATCCCTGTCCTCCCTCTTTTCCACTCCTGGCACCCATAAAACTCATTACGATCTCTAGTTGTGGTGGTTGTTGTTTTTAAAGATTTTATTTATTTTAGAGAGAGAGAGAGAGAGAGAGAGAAGATGAGAACCAGCAGGGGGAGGGGTGGAGGGAGAGGGAGAAGCAGGCTCCCCGCTGAGCAGGGAGGCTGACTCAGGGCTCTATTCCAGGAGATCAGACCTGAGCTGAAGGCAGATGTTTAACTGACTGAGCCACCCAGGCGCCCTGGTAGATACTGTTTTTAATCTCCATTTCATAAATGAAGGCACTGAAGCTCTGAGACATGAGCTAACTTATCTTAAACTCTAAGACTAGCGTGTGGGGGGCTCTTGGCTGTGGCTCTTAATCTTGGGGTCATGAGTTTGAGTTCCACATTGGGGTAGAGCTCACTTAAAAAGTTACCAAAAAAAAAAAAAAACTAGTATAGGCAGAGCTAGAATACCACCTCTGGCAGCCTGGGTTCCAGAAATCCTCACTCTTAATATACTATACTGGCCATGAACCAACCACTAAGCAAGCAGGCAAGCAAACAAACCAAAACCTACCCTCATAGTTAGAATCCTGTTTTGCAAAACATTATGCAGATTAACTGGAAAGGAGTTTTTAGGTTAGGTAGTGGGAGAAGATAATATTGGTTAGGCAAAGGACAAATGAAAGAATTTAATGTCATAGTGACAGCTTAGTCTTAAATGCTGTTGGATAGTAAATACAATGTCATTAAAAGTACAATGCCGTGGGGCACCCGGCTGGCTCAGTCAGCAGAACATGCAACTCTTGATTCTAGGATTGTGAGTTTGAGCCCCATGTTTGGCATAAGGGATTACTTAAAAAAATAGAGTACAATGTCATGATGAGGTAGTGTTTTGAAAATATTAATTGCATCTCCAAGTGAAGAACAGATCGAAGGAAAAGAACTCTAACTGTAATAAACTTGGAGTGAGATTTTTTAGCTCTGTATTAGGTTCTGGCAATGGGATTAGAGAGGAAGGGATGAAGCTAAGAAATGTAAAGGAAGAGCAGAAGGATCTTGGAAGTTGGCTGGCTATAGGGGGTGCAGAGGGTGCCCCAATACCAGTTAAAATGCAGTACAAGGAGGAAGAGGGGAGATGAAGATAACGGAGTGGGGTGGGGGTAGGTCCACAGAATCATGTGTGAATTCAGCAATAGAGGATATGAATTCTTTAAATTTCCTCACGGTCAGCAGAGATATAGAATACGTTGTTGAACATTCTGGAGTCCTTCAATATTTGGAAATCAGATCAATCATGCTGTGTGCCTCTTCAGAGAATATGAAGGCTATTAAGTTTGTTAAAGCAGCTCAGAGAACAAAAAATCGTTTTTATTGCCAATATCCCTATGAGGACTCCTTCCTCTTGGAAAAATAGAAGAAAGCCAAGTAAAAACAGAGAAGGAAAAGAAATGATGCCATCTAGTGGTCAAGAGGTGCTATAGGTTGGAAGCGAATGAGCTTGAATGGCCAGAGCGCTCTGCGATGCTTCATGTTGTGGTGGTACACACAGACTAAGATATTCGTACACTCGGTTGCACTTGCTGAATTACGGGTGTGTTGTTGGCTCCGGTACTGTTGTTTCTATTTCATATTTCAGTCTGATAAATGTCTCCTTGATTGATTTTCCTCAGTATTTTGGTTACTCTGCCATATTGACCTCTGCTCTCTTAGACTCCATATTTCAAGCCTCCTCTCTTCAAATTTTGACTAAAAAGCTATCTCCTTCCTGAGAACGTTCCCTTAATTACAATTTCAGGTTTGGAAAGACAATTAAAGATCACCTTGCCTATTCACTACACAATGAATTCTCCCTAAACTGTTTTGGCAGAATAGATCCCAGCACAAGTTTGAATTCCTCTAGTGACAGGGTACTCACTACCTTTGGAAGCAACCTTTTTCACCTCTGGCCAACTCTCTGCTCATTTAGAAAACTCCTTCTTTAGACAACTTTTTCTCCTCATAGCCATTCCAATTCAGTTCTTAAATAATTCTGCATTTGTGTGAGGGCTATTCAAATATTGGAAGACAATGAATTTATAACATGTCCCTTGCACCTCCTTTCTTTTCTCTAAAAGAACCATTCCTCATCTGATACAGTTCTGTATCTCTTTTCCGTTGTGATTTCTCTCCCTGGTTTCCAAATCTTTTATGTGAAGTACCCAAGTGGAAGATAATACTTTTTTTTTTTTTTAAAGATTTTATTTATTTGACAGAGAAAGATAGAGAGTGAGTGAGCACAAGTAGGCAGAGCAGCAGGCAGAGGGAGAGGGAGAAGCAGGCTCTCCATTGAGCAGGGAGCCCAATGGTCAGTCCAGAACCCTAGGATCATGACCCCAGTTGAAAGCAGCCACCCAATGGATTGAGCCACCCAGGTACCCCATGAAGACAATAATTTGATTTGCTTAGGGTCCCATAGAGCAGTATCTGTGTGCACTGCCTTTTACATGTTTTCCTTTTCCAATGATCTGGTTGCAAATCAGGCCTGATTAAAAAAAATATGTGTGTGTGTGTGTGTGTGTGTGTGTGTGTATACACACACATACACTAACTGACAGACTAAACCTCCATGTCTTTTTCTCTGTATTATTACCAAGTTGTCAAATTGTTCTTTTTTAAAGGTTCCATTTATTTATTTGAGAGAAAGAGATAGTGAGAGATCACAAGATCACAAGAAGCAGGCTTCCCACAGAGCAGGGATCCTGTCCTGGCACAGGGATCATGACCCGAGCTGAAGGTAGCTGCTTCACTGACTGAACCATCAAGGCGCCCCAAATTATCGTTCTTAACTTGAATTCTTTTATAGTTGGTTGTTTGATCCTTAATATTTTTTTACTCATTAGATTTCATATTATTAGATTAAGCCCATCTATCCCACCTGTCTAAGACCTTTTTTAGGATCATTTTCTCATCATGCCACAACTTTGCGAATCCTTTCAGCTCTATGTCACCTATGCCAATGGGTGGGTCTTCTACACGAGCCTTTAAATATTTGGTGAAAACACTGCTTAGAACAAGGTTATCTGCTCAATGAGAACAAGTCAAAATATACTGAGGTTTATTGGCTTTTCTTAATCTACATGTTTAGGGAATCCACTTTTTGGAGTTTTAGGGGGAATCATAGGAGATAAAGTATCTTGAACAGTGCCTTACATTTGGTGGGTGCGCAGTAAATTAGTCATTGAAATTTATCCCTCTTCCTGAAATTTTTTTTTAAAGATTTATTTATTTATTTGAGAGAGAGAGTTCGAACATGCACACATGTGCATGTGTGAGTGAGCATGGGGTGGCAGTAGATGGAGGGGAGGAAGGGCAGAGGACAAGAAAGAGTCCTCAGGCAGACACTACACTGAGCAGGGAGCCCCACAAAGTGCTCTGTCCCATGACCCTGAGATCATGATCTGAGCTGAAATCAAGAGTAGGACATTTAACCAACCGAGCCACTCAGGTGCCCCAACCCTCTTCTGGAATTTGCTAAGTTTAATTTGCCTCTGCAGATCTGTTCTTTGTAAAACATAAATCCCTCAGTTTTAAACTGTGTCTCTATTTGGTCAATCTTCAAAATTTTTCAGGTTTTAGCTACATACTTATTTTAAAGAGACTATTCTCATCCCTTTTAATGTATTTATTGGTTTTTAGTTTATTTAATATCATTTTCTGGATTTCTAAAGGGTGATTTAAAAATAATACTGATTTTTTTTGTGATTATAAATATTATATTTGTTGGGGAATTTTGGAAAGTAAAGTAAAATAGGAAAATAAATCACAGAACGTTTGTGTTCCCATTTTGATATTCTCACAGAATTCTTTAGGCAGTGGGTTTATAATTCTGAAAGAACCATCACCAAATTTGCAATTCTCTAAGGTATAGGTTTCCTAGGTTTTTTTTTTTTTTTCCCCTTTCTGCCTTCTAAGGATATATATGTGTGTATACACACACACACACACACACACACACACACACACACACACACTATTTTAACTCAAGTTCATGCTAAGAATATTAACTTTTATTTTTTCTTTATTCTTTTGTCTGTAATTAGATATTCATATTCTAATCAAAAACAGTCAGAATCCCTTTGTGATTGAAAAATAATAGATATCCAAAGTCTTTTTAATTCAGGGCTATTTGAGATCTATTTTTGCCTCAGGAGAGCATGAATACAGGTATCTTCAGATTTTCCTCTTTGCTAGTTCTTCAAAGTGTTTCATTCTTCTAGGCAGTATAGAATCACATAAATCCACCCACAAATGAGTAACTGCAATGCTTTTCAACCTGAGAGAGTTTAGATGAGTTTTACATGACATATAAACAAGTGTTTTGTATCTTATTTTATGGCAGTATTGTTGGCTCTGTTTAGATGCTGCCGAGTATTTTCTATCATTTTTGCTGAACTAGACATTTTATCATTTTGGTTGCAGTATATATTTGTTAAAATGAAAGAAAGACATTCAGGACATCATAACTATAATTCCAGCATCCTGAATTCCAGATGATGTCTGGTATATCTCCAGTGTCTGAGTTCCCTAAAACTTGAGAGGAGCTGTCCTATTTTGTTTTGCATATACTTGTTACCATTTTTTAAAAAAAAAGATTTTATCTATTTATTTGACAGACAGAGATCACAAGTAGGCAGAGAGGCAGGCAGAGAGAGAGAGGAAGGGAAGCAGGCTCCCTGATGAGCAGAGAGCCCGACTTGGGGCTTGATCCCAGGACCCTGGGATCATGACCTGAGCCCAAGGCAGAGGCTTTAACCCACTGAGCCACCCAGGCACCCCTACTTGTTGCCATTTTAAGGCAGAAATACTTATGTGCCCTCCGAATCATTAGTTTTACACTGCCGAGTTTCTATGGAAAGTTAGAGAGTTTCCTGTTTGGTACTCCTTGGCCTTGCAGAGTGTGTGTTGTGTGATTGTTGGGCGTGCTGGAGACTGGCTGGATTGAGGTGGCTCTCTTGCATGTTCTTCTCCTTCCTGTAAACACTGGCTGAGCAGGCCAGAGCCCTGGAAGTGGGAGCCAAGACAAAGCATGGGATACTTCATTAAATTGAGTCTGCTGTCCAGGTTGGAGGTTACTTGTCACATCCCAGGCATAACTGTGATGGTGGGTCATGGGGCTGCTGGACAGCAGAGTCTTACTAACCTAACTCTTGCCAACTATAGACTCTATTTTAGGAATGAGTAATTGACCATGGCTTCTTTTACTGTTTGTCAGTGCTGTGATTTCTGGATTGCTAGATCCAAAGGGCAGACATTGTGTCTGTTTTTATAACTACCTCTGTAAAATTATAAGATAAGCCCTAAGTTTCAAGACCAGTTTATAACCCTTTTTTGGTGATAATAATGGATGACTTGATGAAAAAGATAAGAGAATTATGTAAAGCATAAAAATAAACTTAAAAAAACACTTCAATTATTTTATGAAACAGTTAAGATGAAGTTTTTAGTTCACTTTTTTAAAAAGATTTTATTTATTTATTTGAGAGAGAGAGAGAGAGAGACAGAGATAATGAGAGAGAACATGAGTGGGGAAGAGAGGGAGAAGCAGACTCCCACCAAGCAGGGACCCTGATGCGGGGCTTGATCTCAGAATCCCAAGATGATGATCAGATGCTTAACTGAGCCACTCAGGTGCCCCTTTAGTTCACTTCTTTGTATTAGCAATGGTCAACAGAATATTTCTCTGATAAATTTATACAATAGCATGAAGTTCGGTTTCTAGTAAATCCAGTATGTGTGTGTTTTAATGAAGAGTTGGCATTCAAATACTAGAAATGAATATAAATGAATATATCATGGAGCTCTAAACGATCTAAAAATAAGCAAGACACTTTAACCCTTGAGCTTAGCATAGCAATAAAAACTTAGAGCTGGGCAATTGTTTTGAGAAATATGCAGTGACAATATTGAGTTCCTTGTAGCATAGCAATATGCTATAAAACTTTTCAGAGAATAAAAGCAGAGGAAAACGGTTCCCAATCATATTATGAGGCTTGCATTAATTGTGATTAAAAAAAAAACCTGACAGATACTACAAAAACAACAACAAGAGAAAATTACAGGTTGATATTCTTAATGAATATAAACAGAAAAATCCTAACAAAATAAGATCCAGTGGTGAAAAAAAAGGATGATAGAAAGACCAAGTTCATCCCAGGTTATTCTTAGGTTGGTTTAACATTTGACATTCAATCAATGTAATTTCCTCTATTAAGAGTATAAAGAGAAAAAAACCCATATAACCATTTAAATCAATACAGAGAGCTCATTTGACAAAACTGTACTCCATTCACAACAAAAAAATTCCTAGAAATTGGAATAGAAAGGCTCTTCCCTAACCTGATAATGTGAATCTCTAAAAAAACTATGACTGCCATCATAATTAAAGGTGAAATATTGAATGCTTTGTCCCTAATAATAATGTCCACTCCAACCACTTCTATTCAGTGTTACACTGGTATAGTTCTAACCATTGCAATAAGGTGAGAAATAAAAATAAAAAACCTGAAGAACATAACAATAAAACTATCTCTATTTGCAGATGATATGATAGTTTAAGTGGAAAATCCTAAGGATTCTACAAAGGAATTATTAGAATTTGTCAAGATCTCAACATACAAGGTCAGTATTAAAAAATCAGTTATATTTGATCAGTTTCAAAAATTATAAGATAAAATCTAAGGATTCCCTTTAAAATGGAATTTAAATACTTAGGAATAAATGAACAAAAGAGGTACAAGGCCTTTACATTGAAATACTTACCATATGTCTGATACTTGTATACACTCAAATTTTTTTTACCCTCATAAAGCTAGTTCAAATTTGGTTTCTGTCATCTCAACCAAAAGGGTGCACTCTGTTTTTTTGCCAAAAGAGTGCATTCTAAGGAATACTTTTCACATATGGTGGCAAAACTTAAAATGATGTAAAGAAATGGCTGGTCTTCATCGTATAGTCTTAGAAAGAACATTAGATTTACAATATTTCTCTTTCTTTTATCCTTTTTTAAAAGACTTTATTTATTTGACAGAGAGAGAGAGAGAGAGAGAGGGAACATAAGATGGGGGGTGGCAGGCAGAGGGAGAGGGAGAAGCAGGCTCCCCACTGAGGAAGGAGCCTGATATGGGACTTGATCCCAGGACCCTGGGACCATGACCTAGGCTGAAGGCAGATTCTTTACCAATGGAGCCATCGAGATGTCCCCTGATGTATATTTTTAATAAGAAATCCATCATAGTAGTAGAACTCAGGCACAAGGATGGTGAATGGAGTGTCAGTTTAAAGGAGTCTCAGAAACACAGGATGTAGACAGGGTCAGAAGACGGAAAAGCCCACAAAGGCTAAGAGTTGGCTGCACAGTTCAAGTGACCTGAAGGCTGCTGGGGGAGGGAGCGGGCTTGGCGTCAGCAGGGTGGGTAGGATCAGCTGACTGTAGCTACCGGCCACATAACTCCTCCCTAAGAATAGTGGGGATGCGAGGAAGCTGAAGAGACCCCAGGGCCAGTGGAGAAGTGAAGTTGTCACTGGAAGGAGGGCTTAGCTATTTATTTATTTATTTATTTATTTATTTAAAATAAAGGTGATTCTTAGCCCCTTCTTGACGTTCTCAGCAACAGGGGATCCCTGTCCTACTTTCTGCCAGACTAGCCTTTCACCCAATCAGCTTCACCCTCCATCCTGAAAAAAAAAGGGAATAAATCCCACTCAGTTTATTCTTTTCGTTCTGGGTAGTATTCCATTTTATGAAAAATCTCCATTTTGCTATCAATTCATGCGTCAATATGCATATTTGGCTTGTTTCCAGTTTGGGACAATTATGAATTCTGTGACCATTTATGTTAAAAGAAAAAAACACCTCTACCTTTAAAACTACAAGCACTTCTGAGAGAAATAATAAATTGAGAGATATACCATATTTATACATTGGAAGACTCGATATTATTAAGCTTATTCTTAACTTAACCTGTAAATTTAATGTAATCATAGTCGTAAACTTACCTTGCCCTTGTAGAAATTGATCATCTGATTGTAAACTTTCTATGGAAATGCAAAGGAGGTAGCACATCCAAACATTTTCGAGAAGAGAGTAAATTTAAAGGACTCATATTACCTGACTTGGCAACTTACTGTGAAGCCACAGTAATAAAAAAAGTGTGGTGTTTGCATAAGAAGAGACAAATGAATTAATGGAACTGAATAGAGTCCAAAATTAAGATCTACTCTTTATGGTCATTTGATTTTCTATAGTCTTCAAAGAAACCGAGTAGAGAAAGGGAAAAAAATAGTTTTTTTTTTTAAACACTGGATATTCATTAGAAGATAGATATTCACTAAGCTAGATATTCATTAAAAAAGAAAGAAAACAAAGAACTCTTGCTTCACACCAAACACAAACATTTAGAACTGAATGTAAAAGTTAAAATGATAAGACTTCTAGGGAAAAAGAAAAAAAAAACCCAAAAAAGAAGATTATCTTTGCAATTTGAGAAAAAAAACAAGACGTTTTTAGGTAGCACACAGAAATTCATGATAATACAAAAATAGGTACTTAGACTTCACCAAATTTTAAAACTAGTGCTCACCAATTACACATTTAAGAAATTGAATAAGAAGCACCTGGATGGCTCAGTGGGTTAAGCTTCTGCCTTCCGCTCAGGTCATGATCCCAGGGTTCTGGGATGAGCCCTGAGAAGGGAGCCAAATTCTCTCTCCCTCTACTGCTCCCCCCTGCTTGTGCTCTCTCTCTGTCAAATTAATAAAATCTCCCCTCCCCCCCAAAAAAGGGAAAGAAAATGAATGAGCCAGCCACAGACAGGAGGAAAATATTTACAAAACATGCATTTGACAAAGAACTTGAAGCTGCAGCATACACTTACAAAAGCACCTCTAATTCAACAATAAAAAGACCAAGAGTCCATTAAAAAAAAAATGGGCCAAATATTTAAATAGACATTTAATAATGCTATGCAAATGACCATGGGAAGACCCTCAGCCACAGAAGACATCAGGTAAATGGTGATCAAAGCATAATGAGCTAGGACCACCCAACCAGCAGAATAACACAGACTAAGAGCTGCTTACCCTCAAAATTGACAAGAGGATGGGGTAACTGAACTTCTCCCACAGTGCTGGTGAGGCTGATAAAATGGTATGATTACTTTAGAAAAATCTCTGGTAGAGTCTTATAAAACCAAGGTTATTACTACATTATGACCCAGCAGCATGTGTGCGAGGAAAGATTTGTGTAAGAATGTTTATAACAGGTTTATTCAGAATAGCTAAAAACCTGGGTGAAACCCCAGTGTCCCCCAACGAGAGGTAGATAAACAAACTGTAGTATATTCATCCAACAGGCTACTGCTCATCAGTAAAAAAGGAATGACCTACTGATACACACAAAAACATGAGTGAACATGAAAACAACATCATGCATACGCACTGTCTGAAGGAGACGAAGAAAGATTACCTCTGGAGGTAGGAGGAGGCACCGACTAAGCAGGGGAATATAATGGTTTCTAGATCTGGAATGATGACAAGGATTTGGATCACACAGATGTATATATTTATCAAAGCCCATCTGATAGTATACTAAAGATTTGTGCTTCTTACTGCACACGAACTTTGTCTCAAGAAAAAAGTTAAACAATTGGACTCTAGTTAGTGACATGTATCCCTAAATGTTTAGGTAAAGTATACTAAGGTCTGCAACTTTATTTTTTTTTTAAGATTTTATTTATTTGTTTGTTTGTTTATTTATTTATTTATTTATTTGACACAGAGAGAGAGAGAGAGAGAGCAGCAGCAGAGGGAGAGGGAGATACAGACTTCCCGCTGAGCAAGGAGCCTGATGGAGGCCTGGATCCAGGGACCCTGGGATCATGACCCGAGCCGAAAGCTGATGCTTAACTGAGTGAGTCACCCAGGTTGCCCCGAGGTCTGCAACTTTAAAATGCATCATACAAGTAAAGAGGATGGAGCCTCTGGGTTGGTGAACGTGTGTTGACTTAGGGAAAGTGATGCTCCAGGACAGGACATGGGAGCTCTGGGCCCTTCCCCACACCTTGCCCTGGGCTTCTCTTCCATCTGGCTGTTCCTGACTTCTAGCTCTCATCTTAAACCAGACATCAGAAAACATTAAAAAATATCTATAAAATACCAAAAGAATAATCCAAAAAGAAGGAATTGGTCATCTGGAATTCATTAGAATGAAAGAGTGCTTCGTGAGGGACTATATTTAGAGAGTGAGAAGACAAGCCACAGACTGAAAGAAAATATTTGCAAAACTCAATATCTGATAAAGCAGTGTTTTCCAAGATACACAAAGAACTCTCAAACTCAACAATAGAAAATAAACCCAGTTAAAAAATAAACCAAAGACCTTTACAGACACCCGCCAAAAAAGATACAAATGTCACTCAGCATATGAAAAGATATTTCATATCATATATTATCAAGAAAATGCCAGGTAAAATGAGATACTGCTTTGTACCTATTAGAAATCCAGATCGCTGACAACACAAAATACTGGTGAAGACATAGAGCTGTAGAAACTCTCATTCGTGGCTGATGAGAATGCAAAATGGTACAGCCATTTTTTTTTTTTTAAAGATTTTATTTATTTGACAGAGACAGAGGTCAACAAGTAGGCAAAGAGGCAGGCAGAGAGAGAGGGAGAAACAGGGAAAAACAGGCTCCCCGCTGAGCAGAGAGCACGGTGCGGGGCTTGATCCCAGGATAGTGACCTGAGCCGAAGGCAGAGGCTTAACCCGCTGAGCCACCCAGGCGCCCTAGTACAGCCATTTTTTAAAAAGATTTGTTCACTTATTTTAGAAAGAATGAGAGAGAGAGAGAGAGTAGGAGTTGGGGAGCAGAGGGAGAGCAAGAGAGAATCTCAAATAGACTCTGCGTGGGTCTCGATCTCACAACCCGGACATCATGGCCTGAGCCTAAGCTAAGAGTCGTGTGTATAACTGAATGAGCCACCCAGGTGCCCCAGTACCACCACTTTGGGATACAATTTGGCAGTTTCTTACAAAGCTAAACATATTCTTGCTACATGATCTAGCAACTACTCTCTTTGGTGTTTGCCCAAAGAAGTTGGAAACTTATCTCCAAACAAAACCCAGCACACAGCTTTATTTATCATTGCCAAAATTTCGACACTGTCCTTCAGCAGGTGAATAGATAAACTGTGGAATACCCAGACAATGGAATATTACTCAGCTCTAAAAAGAAATGAGCCACCATGCTATGAAAAGACAATAAGGATGTCTATTACTGATAGAAACCGACCTGGAAAGGCAAGATACTGCATGATTCCAATTATATGATGTTCTAGAAAAGGCAAAACTATGGAGACAGGGAAACTATTAGTGATTGCTAGGAATGGAGGAATATGAGCACCAGGGGTGAACCCTAACATAAACTATGGACTTTGGGTGATTATGATGTGTTGATTTAATCAGTTGTAACCTGATTAATTATATTGTAATTAATCAGTAAAATACATTGTAATCGAGTGAACCACTGTGGTGGGAGACTGTTGATAATGGGGGAGGCTGGGAGCATATGAGAAATATTTGTACCCTGCTCTTAATTTTGCCGTGAACCTAAAACTTCTCTAAAAAAATAAAAGTAAAGAATATGAGTTGATGGATGAATAGATGGAGGGGTTTTGGGTAATATTTGAAGAGGCCAATACAGCAAAGTGTTAATTGTAGAATCTATGTGGTGGGTATTTGGGTGTTCATGGTATAATCATTTTAATTTTTTGTATGTATGAAAATTTTCAATAATTTGGGAACAGAAAGTCTTTGCTGCTAAAGTCTTAGATAAAATACTCTTGATTGGACTTGAAATTACAAAAAAACCACAACATTTTGTGGGTGTTTTATGTAGATTTTATGTAGGTTAATTATAAGTATTGCAACCCAGAGAATTTTTGGTTTTAATTGTTGGTAATGTGATTACTGCTCTGTCTCAACAGAGAGGATCCCTATGAGACCAGATGAATTTTCTGTACCTCATCGCACAACACAACAGGCAATTGAATAACCTCAGTCCAGTTTGAATTTTTAAGGCACATCTCATAACATTTTTACCTCAGAATGCTGGTTGAGTATCTAGTACAAAATAATTTTGGTTACAGATTTCTATCACCAGTTACAAAACATCCTAAGAAAAATTCAGGAGGAAATTTATCTTTTAGTCCTAAATTAAAAATAATGCATTATTAGCTATGTCCCTCAGAAATATTTCTCTTGAAATTATTTCTTGCTTTCACCAAAATATGGTACTGTAATTTCAATAAGAGAACTGAATGAGATCTTGTGATTGGATTTCCTAAATTCTACCTTGAAAATAAATGAAAATACATTTCTTGTTACTTGGAAATAAAAACTGCACAAGAAATCAGTCACAGATGGCAAAGGAAAAGAAAAATATTCGGAGAGTGTGTTCCACAAAGTGCAGACTTCTTCTCCCCCCTTTTAGCCATATTTCTTTTATACTAAAAAAAACTCCAGGAAAGAACGATAAGTGGAATTTCATTACCTATGGCAATGAAATTAATTACTAGACAATATGGGCTAATTAAAAAAAAAAGTTTCGTTTGAGGCAAAGAAAACATGAGGATTTTATAGAAACTTACCAGAAGCATTCCTGTCCTTGAGAGTGGTGACTAGGAAGAAGCCCTTGAGTCTGATTCAAACAGAGTCTTCAGTGTCTTGGGGTCAGAGCAGGACAGGCTGTGTCCCTTAATAAACATTTTCACTGAACTCTACGAGGCCATGAAAATGTAGGGGCTTCCTGAGGCCAATTCATTAACCAAAGTTTACTAATCTAGCTGGAGTTTTAATTAAGTTTTGTCCAAGGAGAATCTGTACTTCCAAAGGGAAAAGGCATCCTCTCCTGAAGAATCAAGAAGGAAACAGGAAGCTATGAACAAATTCAGTTATTTACTTTTTCTATCACATGCCCTTCTGTAAATACCACTAATATATACAGCTTTGAGCAAGCAAAGACTGTTCCTTCCGTCCAGGCACATTGAGACTCAACAGGTGGTTGATAGGGTGACGTGTCCGAACACAGGTCAATTTCTATAGTGTTCTTTAACAGTAAACCAGGCCGAACAAATAAGCACTTGGTAAACAATTAACTTTCCAAGTACTGTTTATCTTGGGACTTTGTCTTGGTTTTTATTGTGCTTTAAGTAGCCCATTTGCTATTCACTCCACCAGGAGATCTCATTATTTTCTTCTTATTCATTATTTTTTATTTTAAAAGCATTAATTAATTAATTAAGAAGTAAGAGCAATACCTCTAGAATGATGTTAGTAATAAATAAATATTTCAGTGGCAGGAGTTATTCTGAGGCTGTTAAATTCATGTGTCCAGAACAATATTTGTGAGTTGAAAAATCTTGCTCGAAATGTTCTTTTCAGTCTTCTATTTTATTTTATTTTATTTTATTTTTTAAAAGACTTTGTTTATTTGACAGAGAGCGACAGAGAGAGAGAACAAGAGAGCACAAGCAGGTGGAGCTGCAGAGGGAGAGGGAGAAGCAGTGGCTCAATTGAGCAGAGGCTCAATGCAGTGCTTGATCTCAGAACCCTGAGATCAGGACCAGAGCCAAAGGCAGATGCTTAACTGACTGAGTCACCCAGGCACCCAGCTCTTCAGGCTTTTATTTATTTATTTATTTATTTATTTATTTATTTATTTATTTAATAGAGAGATACACAGCCAGAGAAGGAACACAAGCAGGGGAGTGGGAAAGGGAGAAGCAGGCTTCCTGCCGAGCAGGCAGACCGATGCTGGGCTCGATCCCAGCACTCTGGGATCATGACCCGCCAGGGCAGACACTTAACAACTGAGCCACCCAGGCACCTCTCTCTTCAGGCTTTTAAATGCCTTAAGATGCTGTGGTTAATTTGGTCATTTAAAAAATAAGCTTTTGGAGTTCCTAATGTTCTGAGCAACATGCTTTGGCAAATGCTACTTCGCATTCCTTCTCTTATTCCTTTTTCATGGCTGTATCATTTCATGTATGTGGCTGTCCAAATCTCCACAGCCAATGCTGATCTTTGCTTGCATTACTTGTTCTGCACAACAATTCGCTTTATAGTTTTATATAGATGTCTTGTTGATTCCTTAAGCTCACTATTTTTTTTTTAATTTTTTATTTTTTATAAACATATATTTTTATCCCCAGGGGTACAGGTCTGTGAATCACCAGGTTTACACATTTCACAGCACTCACCAAAGCACATACCCTCCCCAATGTCCATAATCCCACTCCCTTCTCCCAAACCCCCTCCCCCCAGCAACCCTCAGTTTGTTTGTGAGATTAAGAGTCACTTATGGTTTGTCTCCCTCCCAATCCCATCTTGTTTCATTTATTCTTCTCCTACCCACTTAAGCCCCCATGTTGCATTTTTTTTAAATATTTTTATTTTTATTTATTTATCAGAGAGAGAGGGGGGGAGAGAGCGAGCACAGGCATACAGAACGGCAGGCAGAGGCAGAGGGAGAAGCAGGCTCCCTGCTGAGCAAGGAGCCCGATGTGGGACTCGATCCCAGGACGCTGGGATCATGACCTGAGCCGAAGGCAGCTGCTCAACCAACTGAGCCACCCAGGCGTCCCCCATGTTGCATTTTTAAAGTATGCTATTTTCTCCTAAATTCAATCTTTCTTTGTTGTTTAATACAATAGTTGCCAGTCACGTAGGACTATGGAACATTTGAATTGTGACTAACCCAAATGAGTATGAAATACACATTTCTACTTTGAATTTATACATTGAAATGATCATATTTTGGATATACTGGATAAAAAAAGATATATTAAAATTAATTTTGCCTTTTTCTTTTTGATCTTTTAAATGTGGCTACTAGAAAATTTGGCATTACATATGTGTCTCTCATATTTTTATTAAATAGCACCACTCTATACTTCCCTGTATCTCTCATCCAGGATCAGAACCTGGTACCATCTTAGATTTTTCAAATCCAGGACTTTTTCCATACTTTCTCTCAGATTCAACCTATCCTTTCATTGACATTGCCAGCACTCTGCCTTGTGATCATCACCCCTGGACCATCTGTCCCCAAATTATCATTCTTTTTTTTTTTTTTAAAGATTTTATTTATTTATTTGACAGAGAGAGATCACAAGTAGGCAGAGAGGCAGACAGAGAGAGGAGGAAGCAGGTTCCCTGCTGAGCAGAGAGCCTGCCGTGGGGCTCGATCCCAGGACCCTGGGATCATGACCTGAGCTGAAGGCAGAGGCTTAACCCACTGAGCCACCCAGGCGCCCCCCAAATTATCATTCTTTCCCTTTTATTTAAACTCCTTTGCTCATGTGTATAATTTCTGTGCACATGAATTAACACTTTTATATGTTCTTATTTAATAGAACTGTCAGTAGATTTTCCATTTACAATTTTTATTTTCCATCTGATGTCTGTATACTTCTTTTCTCTGTTCTTCTTCTTCTTCTTTTTTTTTTAAAGGAAGCTCTATGCCCAATGTGGGGTTTGAACTTACCACCCTGAGATCAAGACTCACATGCTTCTGTGGCTGAGGCAGCGAGGCACCCTCCATCCTGCCCTCCCCCTTTTTTCATTTTTAACAATTTTTTGAAGTATTTTTGCTGTATATACAAAGAGTTAGCATTAAGGTAGGTATGGTGGATATCTGCGGTTAAAGTAGGTGTCTTAGATGACCCATTCAAAGAGGTTCACTCAATCCAACTTAATCCTTTTTCTGCTGACAGAAACACGGGTAGCACAGATTGAGGGCATATTTCTGGAAGAGAACGAGCTGGTTTAAGCAGATAAGAACGAGATGGTAAGAATGAGAAGCCTGGCCAGATTTTCTCGGATGGCTCCAGGAGAACCACTGGTGGACCCATCTTGGTCTCTTGGAAGCAGTGAGGCGAAAGACTTATTTTTTAACTTATATTTTATGTCAGGGCTTAAAATTCAAAAGGTTCAAAAGGGTACACAGACAAAGTTCTTGCTTTCATTCCTATTTTTCAGCCATTTACTTAACCTCACTGAAGACATCCAACTTCACCAGGGTGTGTCTGTGTGTTTCCAGAGACATTTTATGCATATACAATCAAATATGCAAGAATGCTATACTTTCCTTTTAATACAAATGATAGATTACTGCACATATTTTTCTGTATTTTGAATCTCCTATTTAATATATCTTAGAGATTATTCTAAAAGATAAACTTTTTCAATGAAGTTATAAGGATTTACTCTATATTTGCTCTATTTGCTCTAAATGCCATATTAAAAATAGTTTTTTTCCGTGTGTGCTGTAGTTACTTGTTTTTATTTTAAATTTTTATTTATTTTTTACTAGTTTTTATTTTAATGTGAAATTATTAAATTTCACATTAAAGTTAAAAATGTTTGAAAAGTTGATATAGACCACTAGATGGTGCTGTCATCGCAAAGAAATGAAATCTATACATATTTAAAAAATAATTTGCAGATTGTAAGAAAAAAAACCCCAGCTACTATAGAACTGTATAAAGTAAAAAGGATAAGCTAAACTTCTGAGAACTATTCCCTGAAGGTAGTCACTGATGGCACAGAGATTTTTCTTTTTAGTTATTTTATCTATATATCTATATATTTCTGTATATCTATATACTGTTTTTTTCTATATATTCCTTTATAAAAAATCCCATTCTGTACAATGTTACTTTGAAATATACTTTTTTTAACCTAATAATATATAATGGCATTCTTTCCATGTCAGTACATATCATTAATTTAATTCTTCAGTAGAATTTGTTGCATTGCTTTAAATGGTGAAAACATAATTTTTTAAAAAGATTTTGTTTATTCATTTGACAGACAGAGATCACAAGCAGGCAGAGAAGCAGGCAGAGAGAGAGGAAGGGAAGCAGGCTCCCTGCTGAGCAGAGAGCCCGACATGGGGCTCTACCCCAGGACCTTGAGATCATGAACTGAGCTGAAGGCAGAGGCCTTAACCCACTGAGCCACCCAGGTGCCCCTATGTTATAATTTTTTAAAAAGATTTTATTTATTTATTTGACAGAGAGAGACACACACAGAGAGAGAGGGAACACAAGCAGGGGGAGTGGGAGACCGAGAAGCAGGCTTCCCGCAAAGCAGAGAGCCCGAGATGGGACTTGATCCTAGGACTCTGGGATCATAACCTGAGCCAAAGGCAGACACTTAATGACTGAGCCACCCAGGCACCCCTAAGATGTTATCATTTTACCCTTTATTTGTATAATTATAATAATTTTTAAGGTTACTTTTATTTGTTATAATTGATTTTACCTCCAGGAATAGATATTTAGATTGTTTCTGGATTTTTGCTGATACACACAACTGCCCTTGCACATTCATCTGGGTAGAGTAGGTGTGAAGTCTATGTTGACATAATTTCTCTCAGAAATTTAAAGGCATGATCTATGAATTAAACGTCCTAGCATTGCTATTGAGTGGTTAAATATGCTATTTTAATCTTGATTCCTTTTAAGCCCTTGGAATCTGATCTGTTCTCTCTCTGCCCATCCTCCCTGTTTCTCTTTCTATGCTTTAGGGATCATTTCTTTCTTTCTTCTTTTTCTTTTTTTTTTTTTTTTTAGATTTTATTTGTTTATTTAACAGAGACAGAGCAAGAGCGGGAACACAAGCAGGGGAAGTGGGAGAGGCAGAAGCAGCCTTCCTGCTGCTGTCACTTTTAATTCTACTATTCAGAAATAGCCACTTCTAGTATCTTGATGTATAAGAGGTCATTTCTTTTGAGCCTCCTTGATAATGTCCCTAGGTGCAGTTCCTTTTCCCAAACACTGTTCTGGGCCCTCAGTGAGCCCTTTCAGTCTGGGAACGTGTGTCCTTCCATTCCAGGAAATGCTCCTTGCATTAGTTCTTCGATAATTTTCTCCTCCTATTTTCTGTTTTCTCTTTGAAAAACTCCCATTATTCGATGATCTATCTCCTAGACAGATTCTCTACTTGCAAAAAATATTTTTTCTCTTCTGTTCTTTTACTTTTTACTTTTGTCTTTGTTCTACCCTGCTTTTTGCCCTCAACTTTATTTTTCAGGCTCTTCTATTGGTTTGTTATTTCTGCTGTCATTAAAAAAAAAATTAATGTGCTACTTTATAGATGACATTGAGAATGTGAAGGCAGTGATTTGGGCTGTGGCCCTAAAATGAGGTTGAGATAATGTCTTTATCATTTTTGTTCGTGATTAGACCAGGTGTGACATGATGGCGAGAACGCTGATTAAAGAGTCAGGAGGCTGATGTTCTTACGCCAGGTATGCAATAATCAATAGTGTCGGTACGTCTCTGGGGCTTTTTCCTCATTTATTTGTTAATTTATTCAGCAAAGATTTAGTATATTCAGCTACCGCTATAAGTCAGGCACTGGGTTCTAAAAAGAAAGGATTGGACCAGAAGATGTCAGAAGTATTTTCTTTATTCTGAAATTTTAAGGCTAACCCTCTTGAATTCTACCTCTTAAGATATCTCTTCAGTGGGTTCCTTCCTTTATTGTCCTCCTTCTACCACCTTACCCTCTATTGAGTGGACTTCTGCAACAGTTTCTCAGCTAGTTTTTCTGATGTCAGAGCAGGAAAGACTAGGGAAGAAGGAGAGAGACGCCCAGGAGAGGGCAGGATTCAGTGAACCTGTGGGATTATGGGGGTTCCCTGGCTTTACCCTATATTTTTGCTGTCATATTTTGAATTTAATAAAACTTTCTCCTTTCCTAGTAGGTTCATTGGCCTCCCTAGTTTGCCTGGGACTGAGAAGTTTCCAGGAATAGCAGGCTTTCAGTGCTAAAACCGAGGTATACTTGGACAAACCAAGAAGGCTGGTCATTCTGCCTCTGGATATTCTTTTGGTAGCAGCTCCCCCCCCCCCATCTGCAATATTGGTCCCCCCCACCAAGAATGTTATAGATTTTTAAAAAAGCCTTTGTTTTTCATAGTATCATGTGTTGTCTCTTTTTCTTTGAACTTCTTTGGTTTACTTCTTTTCGTCTTTCTTTTACGGAGAAGAGTTTCCACAAATGTCTTGCAATTTGTAATTGGCTGATCATATTTAAGAGTGTTGACTGGAAGCTCTAGGAGAGTTGGGTTTTACTACAGGGGGATTGGGGAAGAACCTCGTATATCATTGTAAGATTACCAAATGTCAGTCTAGAGCTCTTTTTTCTTGGGCTGGCTAGTTTTCTCGAACAGAAATTGTCCATGATCTAGTGGGCAGCCATCATCGTGTGGGGAGCAGGAAGCTAGTGGAGAAAATGGACTGGAATGGCAATGGTGGGTGGAAGTGGGGACTTCCACTTACCCGGCGTTTTCAGTATGGGGCTTTGCTCCATTGGTGCTTGATGTCTTTGTGGCTAGGTACTCTACAGTTCACACCTTTCAAGAATGTTAGCCTCTCGTCTTCTACTGTTGCTGGAGAGAGGTCCTCTCCTCCCTTTGTTGGAAACTACTAGTTTCTAGGAGTGAAACTACTATTTTTTTATGATTTCCAATTAATTCTCCAGGTTTCAGCTCAAATACTTGTAAGTCCCCTTGTCTTATTCCAAAGACTTTACAATGGCCTCCAAGGTGTCCAAGTGACTTCCTGACCATCCCCTAAGGCCTGTCTTCATCCCCCCCCCCCCATATCAACCTAGACCCTGGCATGCCAGGCACAGTCCCAGTTCAAGACATTTACATTTGATGTACTGTTTCCCTTCAGGTACCCAGATGGTGGGCTCCCTCTACTCCTTTAATCTTTGGTCAGATAAAAGCCTTAGCAAGGGCTTTCCAGATCACTGTATTTTAAAGTGGGTTCCTACCCGCAGTACTGCCTACCTCTGTTCTGATTTTTTTTCCACCATCCTTACTGCCATAGAATATAAATATAATATATAATTGAATATATCATAATGAAGTATATTATAATTGCATATTATATACTATTTTATTTTAATATATATTATCCCCATATTATATATTTCCATATTATTATAAGCACCTATTAGGAGATTAGCTCCATGAGGATAGGCATTTTTGCCTCTTATTTCATACTATTTTCCCAATGAACAAGGGAGCTTGACAATTAGAATGATCTGCCCTGCATTTTCACTTTTAGTGATACCTGGTGCCTTAACTCTTGGGTCATTCCGGGGCAAAGCAAACAATCTGCTTTCTAGATTTTATAATTTATGATCTTTTCTTTTTTTCCACTCTTGTCTTGTTTCATGCTCTCTTTGTACTTACGAATTAATGCCTTAAAAAAAAAATCCTCTACTGTAATTTCAGTGGGAGTTTGGGAAAGGATGGAGAAAGACACATGTGCTCAACTCATAAAATTTAAGCCCTAAAGCATCTCTTTGCATATTTTGGCTACCTGCATTTAGTTTTCTAAGTGTTTGCTTGTGTATTTTGCTCAAGTTTCTTTACTGCTGCTCTTCCTGTGCTGTTTGATTGTGACTACCTTTGAAAATTAAGGAAATGAGATTTCTGTCATTTGTGCTGCAAAGCTTTTCCTCAGAAATGTTTGGACTTCTTGTGACGGGGCTTCCTATTTCATGACATTTTATCTATCTTTTCCTATATATCAGTTGTTTTCATTCTTTGATTCCATTTCTGAATTCTTTAGTATTTTTTACTGATCTGCTAATTTGTTGTTAGTTTTGTTTATAGCTTTGTATTTTGTAATAAAATCTCAGACTTACATAAAGTAAGTAAGAATAGCACAAGGAATTCTTTAAATGTTTACATTTTGCCACGTTTCCTTTATCTTTCTGTTATTGCTATTGCTGTTTTTTGAACCATTTGGGAGTAAATTATAGACATAATGATAATTTACTCCCAAATACCTCATTGTGTATTTTATAAAGCTCAAATTGCCTTGGTATGATTATCAAAAGCAGGAAATTATCATTGATTCAATGCATCCATCTTAACTAAAAACCCTATTTAAGTTTTGCAATTTTCTTAGTAATTTACTTTATAACAAAAGAAAGAAAAAAGGAAAAAGAAGTCCCTTGCCCAGTATCAAATATAGGATTGTGCTCTGCATTTAGTTGTCATGCGTCCCTAGTCCATAATCTGGAGAGTTCCTTAGTACGTTTTTGTGTTTTATGACCTTGGCATTTTGAAGAGTACATTTTCTCCATTGAGGTTTGTCTGCTATTTCCTCATAAGACACAGTTTATGCTTTTTGGGTGGGAACACAAGAGTAAGGTTGAGTACTTCACAGAGATGTTAACATTGATCATTTGGTTACAGTAGTGTGTCTGATGGTTTTTTCCACTCTAAGGAGACTTTGAGACTATATAAATATTCTGTGGTTTATGACAGTAGGTACTGTAGAGACAGCCACCATCAATTCTTTCTATATCACAAGTGTACTCCGCTCTTCATATCAAGAGGTAAAATCTAATTTTCCTCTGTTGAATCTGGGCTGCCCTCAGTGATCCAGTTGACTAATAGAATGAGGTAGAAAGGATGTTCTGGTGCTTCTAAGGTAAATCATAAGGTGCTTGGCAGCCTCCACATGAATCTCTTGAAAGACTTTCTCTTTGGACACTCCCTCTCAGAACTCAGCCACCATGCTGTGAGAAGTCAAAGCTCTCTAAAGATATCCTATGCAGGTGCTCTGGGGGAGAGCTCTAGCAGAACTCCCTGCTCGAACATCAACAGCCATTTTTTAGTAAGTCCCTTCAGAGGTTCGACCCATGTGATAACTCCAACCCCAGAAATTATCTGACTGCACTCCTACAAGTGATTCCAAGTAAGACCCACGCAGCTGGGCCCTGTCTAAACACAGGACTATGCGAGGTAATAATGCATTTTTGTCTTAAGCCTCTAAATATGGGTTGATCTGTCACATAGTACTAGATACATGAAACAAAGTTATCCAGAATTGAGGGTCACCTGACTGGCTCAGTCTGAAGAGCATGTGATTTTTGATCTCAGGGTCGTGAGTTGGAGCCCCACTTTGGATGTAGAAGTTACTTAAATAAAATAAAACTTTAAAAATTGCCTGGAATTGAGATTCTGTTGTAACAGAGACTTAAAACTTGTGGCATTAGCTTTGAGACTAGGTCACAGGTGAATATTGGAAGGCCTTGAGGAAACGATTAGCAAAACCTGGAGGACAGTGAGGAAGCTATTGTTGGAAACAGGAAGAGTGAGAATTCTTGCTATGTAATCTTAGAAGGTTTGGCAAAAATGTGGCCTGCAGATATGTGGGAAGTCGAAACGAACTAAGAGATTTGGCCAGAAAGACTTTCCATGTACCATGTTGAAAGTGTCATCTTGTTTCTTTTAGCAACATACACTAAAGTAACAGATGTAGAGAGAGGAAAAGATACTCTTAAGTTTTTGGACAGTTTCCCGGGAAGTAAAATTTTCTTAAGATTATAAAGGGGCTCTGGGATTTTGGATTTTCTAGATCAAAGCTAGAAAATTACTAGTAATTCTGGTGACAGGATAAAGCTAGAATTAAAGCTGCAGCTGTATCACCCATCGTTGACCCTCAGATGGAAGTGTGGGCCTTGTAGACTCTGTTAGGTGGACATTAGGGCTCCTGAGAATCTTAAGGGCATCTTCCCATAGCACCCTGACTCTCAAGCAGGTGGAGAAGGCAAGTCTTAGAGAGATTTTGTGTAAAAGGAGTGAACACCAATATTAGTAGGGAATATATTAAGTTTTCAAGAAGTAGTTGCAAGCATAGTTTGCTTGGGTCGACAGGACAAAATAGTTCAAAATGAAAAGGTCCTGAACTTCTTCAGGCGGGAAAGAGTTTGAGAAAGCTTCTCAGCTACCAAACAGAATTTCTTATAGAAAAGGAAGGTCGACTCAAAATGAAGAGTTAAGAGTCCAAGGGGTAGAATCAAGAGTCATGGAGAGCCACTCCAGGGGAGAAGATTAGCCCCCAATCAAAGAACTAGTGGTATGTGTCTTCCAGGATTTTAGAATTCTGTGAACCAGGCACTGCTCTGTGCCTCCTGATAGTTCCTCCACTTCCATCCTGTTTCTTTCCTTATTTTTAAATATTTATTTATTTATTTATTTATTTATTTATTTTATTTGACAGAGAGAGAGATCACAAGTAGGCAGAGAGGCAGGCAGAGAGAGAGGAAGGGACGCAGGCTCCCTGCTGAGCAGAGAGCCCGATGTGGGGCTCGATCCCAAGACCCCGAGATCATGACCTGAGCCGAAGGCAGAGGCCCAACCCACTGAGCCACCCAGGTGCCCCATCTGTCCTGTTTCTGAAAAGAATATTTGTTGTGGTCATCCTATTTGTGTATTACCATTGCATGTGGGATTTGTGCTTATGTGTGTGGGATGGGGAGATAACTTATCTCTTGAGTTCGCAGGTGTTCAGACTGAGAGAGAGCATACTTGAAGAGTTATATCCAGCGAACTACATCATCTGTATCTGACTGTCATTTAAATGAGGAGATCCTAGATTTTTAGTTGATGCTATAATCAAATAAGATGGTAGAGGATCTTAATAGCTGTGGTGAGTCCATTTTGCCGATGAGAAAGGTGTAAATTGTGGTGACCAGAGGGTGAACCATGGTAACTAGGATCGAGATATGTCCAGCACCAACTACTTTCCTCTCTGTGTGCATATGCTGCCCCTCATATTAAGAGGTGGGGACATGTTAGTCTCTTCTTGAATCTGGGATGGACCCAGTGACTTGCTTGACTGAGAGAATGCAGCATAAGAGATGTTCTGGGACTTCTGAAGCTGTGTCAGAAGTTGTCTTACAGTTTCTTCCCAGATTTTTATTTATTTTTATTTTTTTTAAAAAGATGTTATTTATTTATTTGACAGAGAGAGAGATCACAAGTAGACAGAACAGCAGGCAGAGAGAGAGGAGGAAGCAGGCTCCCCACCAAGCAGAGAGACCGATGCGGGGCTCGATCCGAAGACCCTGAGATCATGACCTGAGCCGAGGGCAGAGGCCTAACCCACTAAGCCACCCAGGCACCCTCTTCCCAGATTTTTAAAAACACTTATTTGGGAATGCTCCCTCTCAGGACCTTGTGACCATCCTATTAAAAATCCAAGCCACATGGAGAGGTGTTTTGCAGGTGCTCTGGCTTATGCCCTCAGCTAATAGCCAGCATCAACTGCCAACCATGTGAGTGGACCATCTTGGACATGTATCCCAGATAAATCTTCAAATGATTCTAGCTTAAACTATTATTAAGCCATAATTATAGGAAAAATTCCAAATAAGAACCATGAAAAATCCCAAATAAGCTGAGCCCAGTCAAGTCACAAAACCATTGAAGATAATTTTTTGAGTTACTAAGTTTTCTTTTTTTTTTTTTTTGTCTCTTTGTTGTTGTTGTTGTTGTTGTGTACTAGTTTTAGCACACCTGTTTATTTTTGAATCAGTACTAAAGGGCTCACCGCTCTAGAATCATAATATATTTTAGGGCCGGTTTCCTATTACAGAACCCATATCCCCATGGGTTGGGTGTACAGGCTCTGGAGTCAGACTGATTCTATCTCAACTACTTCTGAAGGTATCCTTGAATGGTATTTAACTGTTATGCTTCTTAATTTCTTATTTACAAAGTAGTATAATAAAAATACCTATTTCACATGGTGGCTTGTGGCATTCATGAAATAATGAATGTAAATTGTTTAATAGAATTCCTAGCAATTTATCAGGGCTCAATAAATATTAGCTATAATTATTAGTCTTCTTTTTCAGATTTTTTTTTTTAGAACTTCTAATCTCATTAGAGAGTTCATTAAAACATTGCCTCTATGAAGTTAATTGATATGTTTTTCTATCTTTATTATATTGTTCAAACGTCTTTGGAGTGTTTTAATGTTGGAAATTATTTAGACTGAATATATTAAATAGACATTAGTTTAGACCTACAATCTGTTAGAGAAAACCCATGGGTCTAGTTGTGTTTTGTATGGAAAATCTTCCATTTTAGACATGTTAATTGATTTGTGTCCCCCTGTGTTATATAATACTCCTGGGGGAGGGCTAGGAGAGCACCCAGTGATCAAATATACTAACAGTTCTTCAGTAAAATTTATGAGTATTTACACCGAGAAGAACATAAAATGACTAAAAGTAGTCTCTCATCAATCTAGGTCATATTTCATTACCAAATGAATCATGTCAGGTCATATTTCAGTGCCAAATGAATTATGGAAAAACACTGAATTTTCAGAGTGGTTGTTGGATCTCAGGGTTGTGACTGATGGATTTTAGACCCACACACTTTCTTTATGTCAGTTCTGGAAACATAGACTTGGAGGCCAATGGCCAATAATCAGTAGCTGGAGTGAAGGGAGTGGACTTGCCCAGTAAGACGCGCAAAGGAACTAGGAAACATCAGCGTGATGTTCTTGCTGGGTTTCTTAGAACACTCTTTCAAATTTTTTTTTTTTCCAGAACATTCAGTTTTAAAACCTGTATGTTTGTAGGGTTTTTTTTATTTCTTGTGTTTTCTTTTCTTCATTCCTCACAAGATTTTTTTCCCCCCCAAATAAGAGCAAACTAATGACTAAAGTCAATTGCTGAGGTCATTGCTGAGGTCAATTGCTGAGGTTTTTGCAGAACAACTTAAATGCTGCCCAACCTAGACAACCAAGAAGGTTACAGAGCCAATGATTCAGAGTATCACAAACCTGAAAAAAGTTAACTTAACACATGACCCCAAACCTCTTGGAAAAAAAAAAAAAAAATAGAGAACCTGGTGAAAATGTCAATTCGGTAATTTTTATTTTATTTTATTTTATTTTATTTTATTTTTTTCAGCTGCACCAATTGTTAATGAAACCCAGGATAATATATCATTGGGTAGAGGACAGTACCCTCAGGCATATTCTTCCTCAAGTACCTACATTTCAAATTAGAGAGTCACAAACTTGTGAATACCTATTGGGTATTATTCAAAGGATGGCCAGAGCTTTATGCCTGCCTCTTATTTTATGGTTTGGAGGAGAAGTTGGCAAATATCATCTATGTAGATGGGTGTGAATGAGGTGGGGGATGATCAAGGGAAAATGACAAGTCAGAGAGGTTTTTAGTAAATCCACGGAGCTAGAAAAACACATGATATTTAGTTAGCAACAACAATAGTAACAGTTGTGATCCTTAAACTTTTTATCCCAGAATTTGATAAAAACTGTGGCTCCCCCCCATAAGACGTACTGATGCATGTCCACCCAATTTTGCACACCATTTTAGAGGATTTACATATTAATTAACTCATCCATTGACTCTGCCTGCTTTAAATAAAATCTGATTCTTATCCAAGCTGAGATACAAATACTTGCCCTCTTTGTTCTAACCTTAGGATAGTAAAAAGAAAAAGATACAGAAGAAATTAAAAAATGGCTCTAGCACTTAATGATAATATTTATTATGGCTTAATTTTAGAATATTAGGATATCCTGATTACTTTTAGCCACTGGAAAGGGATTAAGAGAAAGTTTCTTTTTAAATTATAATTTACAATAGGTTAGAGAATTAATCTAAGATTATAGGCAATTTAAGAGTATGGAACATTACTTAATAGGATTTACTGTGCACGCTTTAATGCATTTCCTTTTAGTTTTCTCCTCAGTTCAAGAAGTAAAAATTTCAAAATATATAAAAGTAAGGAGAATATGATGACAAGTCCCTGATATCCATCACCCAGTGTGGCAGATACTATTTTTAAAAGATGCCTGGAACAATATTTCTATCTCCCATGCTATTCTTCCAATGTGACCTTGCCACTCCGCCATTAAAAGGTGGAGTCTATGATCCTTCCACTTGACCTGAGTAGACCATATGTCTAGAGTAGACTGAAGGGATGCTGAGTACTGTCTAGAGAGTAATAGAGAGCATACTCTGCCTGCTGGTTTCTACTGGGACACCTGCCCAGGACCTTGGCTACCATGTAAGAAGTTTGTTTTCTCTAGGGTCAACAAGTGTAGAAATCACCTGAGAAGGAGAGAAAGCAAAGAGATGAGGGAAGAAGAGGAAGGAGGGACACACTTGAAGAGTCCCAGCTCTCCCAGCACACAGCTGCTCCAGTGAAGAAGGAAGCCAGGTGCTGCCACCATCTGATGCCCTGCAGGAGAGACCCTGAGGGAGACTGTTATCCCAGTCAACTACTAAATCTGCCAGCAAAGTAATGATCATTATTGTTTTGAGACCCTGTTTCCCGATGGTGTATTAAAAAGCTATAGCTAGCTAGAACATCTAGATATAAAATTATTAACAGATCTCTGTATTTGTTCATCTAATTTTTTTCTTTGCAGAGAATTTTATTTTCTTTTTTAAAGATTTTATTTATTTGACACACACACACAGAGAGCGAGAGAGCGAGCAAAGCAGGAGGAGTGACAGGCAGAGGGAAAGGGAGAAGCAGGCTCCCAATGAGTAAGGAGCCAGTTGCGGGGCTCCATCCCAGGACCTTGAGATCATGACCTGAGTTGAAGGAAAACGCTTAACCAACTGAGACGCCCAGGCACCCCTGCAGGAGAGTTTTAAAGCAAATCTCAGACCATGATATTTCACCTCTAGTTCATTTTCTATTCCTAAATATTAGGGCCTTTTCTCCCCACATAATGTAAAATGTAAAATATATTTACATAATGTAATAACCAGACCATACTCAAAATTCTGCTATTGTATCTAAAATATTTTTTACCCTTATTTTGTTTAAATCAGATTATAAACAAGATTCACAGGTTACATATGATTATTGTATTTTATTTTTTTCATATTGAATAACCCCAATTTTTAAAAAAAAGTCATTGACTTGTAGAAAATACTATATTTATATCTTATAAATACTTTAAAATACAGTGTGTATGAATTTGTGACAAGCAGTCTGCAACATAATGAGCATTTTTCATATTGCTAAAACTTCATAACTATACCTGTTAATGGCTACCATACATACCACTGACCTACTGTACCTTGGTTTGCTCACTCCTTCCCCCAAAGTTGGACTTTTGAAGAACTATCTGTACCTATTCCTTTCCTAGTGTATTCACTGCTATCAAGTTTATGAATAAATATTTTTACTGGACTCTGAATTATTTCCTTAAGACAAACTTTCAGAGATGAAAATATTAAGTCAAAATTCTTTTAATATTTTTAGGGTGCTTGAGTGGCTTAGTTGGTCAATCATCTGTTTTCAGCTTAGGTCATGAACCAGGAGCTTGGGTTCCTTGTTCAGTGGGGAGTCTGCACCTCCCTTGCTCACTGCTCCTCCTCTGGCTTGTACTCTATTGCTCATGCTCTCTCAAATAAATAAATAAAATATTTTTAAAAAGTTCATTTACTATTTATAGAACTTGTTAAAGAGAAGTTATACCAAACACTTGTTTTAAAATGGTGGGACAGTTTTTTGTTTGTTTGTGGGTTTTTTTTTTTTTTTTTTTGAGTTATGGCAATAAGGGAGAGAGAGTTTGGTTTAAAACTGACCTCAACTCAGAATGTAGCAAGGGTAGCTGGGGATATAGAGCTGATGTGCACAGTGAAGAATCATTGGATAGAAAATTACTGGGGTGCCTGGTTGCCTCAGTTGATAGAACAGGTGGCTCTTGGCTCTTGAAATTGGGGACATGAGTTCAAGCACTATCCTAGGTGTAGAGATTACTTAAAAATACAAACCATAAGTGACTCTTAATCTCACAAAACAAACTGAGGGTTGCTGGGGGGAGGGGGTTTGGGAGAAGGGGGTGGGATTATGGACATTGGGGAGGGTATGTGATTTGGTGAGTGCTGTGAAGTGTGTAAACCTGGTGATTCACAGACCTGTACCCCTGGGGATAAAAATATATGTTTATAAAAAATAAAAAATTAAAAAAAATAAATCAGTCAGAAAAAGAAAAAAAAATTTTGTTTTAATTACTAGGAGGAACTTGATTAGACATTAAGGGTGAGAGGAAGAGTATCTGATTAGAAATGGATAGTAGAGAGGTTGAGGAATTTGATTAGGTATGCAGGGCAGGGGACTTCTTGCTAAACTGGGCTCAGCAAGCTAAGGACGATAGGCCAAGGTTAAAGCCTTGTGGGAAAAAAGCTCAGAGGAGCCTGGTTTGGTAAAAAAGGAAGTCCTTCAGCCACATGCAGAAGAATGAAACTGGACCATTTCCTTACACCACACACAAAAATAAACTCCATATGGATGAAAGACCTCAATGTGAGAAAGGAATCCATCAAAACCCTTGAGGAGAGCAAGGCAGATTGCAAGCTCCTCCATTATTTCACAGCAGCTGGCTATGTTAGGTGTACATCTGGAATTGGATGATGATGATTGGATTCGACCTCAGCTGCAGCAACTTCCTCCTAGAAACACTGCCAAAGGCAAGTGAAGCAAAGGCAAAAATGAACTATTGGGACTTCATCAAGATCAAAAGCTTTTGCACAGAAAAGGAAACAGTCAACAAAACCAAAAGACAACTGACAGAATGGGAGAAGATATTTGCAAATGACATATCAGATAAAGGGCTAGTATCCAAAATCCCTAAAGAACTTATCAAACTCAACACCCACAGAACAAATAATCCAATCAAGAAATGGACAGAGGACATGAACAGACATTTCTGCAAAGAAGACATCCAGATGGCCAATGGACACATGAAAAAGTGCTCCACGTCACTCAGCATCAGGAGATACAGATCAAAACCACAATGAGGTATCACCTCACACCAGTCAGAATGGCTAAAATTAACAAGTCAGAAAACAACAGATGTTGGCGAGGATGCGGAGAAAGGGGAACCCTCCTACACTGTTGGTGGGAATGCAAGCTGGTGCAGCCACTCTGGAAAACAGTATGAAGGTTCCTCAAAAAGTTGAAAATAGAGCTACCCTATGACCCAGTAATCGCACTACTGGGTACCCTAAAGATACAAATGTAGTGATCCAAAGGGGCATGTGCATCTGAATGTTTATAGCAGTAATATCCACAATAGCCAAATTATGGAAAGAATGTAGATGTCCATCAACAGATGAATGGATAAAGGAGATGTGAATATATATATATATATATATATATATATATATATATATATATATTTATCAGAATTCTATGCAGCCATCAAAAGAAATGAAATCTTGCCACTTGCAACGATGTGGATGGAACTAGAGGGTATTAAGCTGAGTGAAATAAGTCAATCAGAGAAAGACAAGTATCATATGCCCTCTCTGATATGAGGAATTTGAGAGGCAGAATGGAGGTTTTGGGGGGTAGGGAAGGAAAAAATGAAACAAGTTGTGATCGGGAGGGAGACAAACCATAAGAGACTCTTAATCTCACAGAACAAACTGAGGGTTGCCAGGGGAAGGGGGTAGGGAGAGGGTGGTTGGGTTATGGACACTGAAGAAGGTATGGGCTATGGTGACTGCTATGAAATGTGTAAGCCTGATGATCCACAGACCTGTACCCCTGGGGCAAATAAAACATTATATGTTAATAAAAAATAAATAATAAAAAAAGAAGAAAATGGTAAAGAAAAGAAAGGAAAAAGAAGAAAAAGAAAAAGAAAGAAGTCCTTGTGAACTCTTGGTACATATGATCAATTTTTTTTATAAAACTAGGATACTAGGGGTGCCTGGGTGGCTCAGTGGGTTAAAGCCTCTGCCTTCAGTTCAGGGTATGATCCCAGGGTCTTGGGATCGAGCCCCACATCTGGCTTTCAGCTCAGTGGGGAGCCAGCTTTCCCCTCTCTCTGCCTTCCTCTCTGCCTACTTGTGATCTCTGTCTGTCAAGTAAATAAATAAAACCTTTAAAAAAACCACACAGCCTAGGATACTAGCAACAGAGGACCATGTTACCAACATCACATCATTCATATTTTTAAAAAGATTTTATTTATTTATTTGAGACAGAGGGAGAGAGAGCACAGCCAGGAGGAGGGGAGGAGAGAGAGGGAGAAGTAGGCTCCCTGCTGAGCAGAGAGCCCAATGTAGGGCTTGATCTCAGGACCCTGAGATCATGATCTGAGCTGAAGGCAGACACTTAACTGTCTGAGTGACTCAGGTGCCCCCACATCATTAAATTAAAAAACAAACAAAAAATTTATTAAATAAAAATGGTACCACTTGGGCTGCTCTCTCTGTCAAGTAAATAAATCTTTTTTTTTAAAAGGATTTTATATATTTATTTGATATATATAGAGAGAGCACAAGTAGGCAGAGTGGCAGTCAGAGGGAGAGGGAGAAGCAGGCTCTCCACTGAGTAGGGAGCCCGGTGTGGGGCTCGATCCCAGGACCCTGTGATCATGACCCGAGACCAAGGCAGCAGCTTAACCGACTGAGCCATCCAGGTGCCCCAAATAAATAAATCTTAAAAAAAAAAAGTACCAAGTATTGGAACATGGTACACAGAAGAACTTTGAAAATATTACTAAATGAGAGAAGCCAGTCACAAAAAATACATGTATTATATTATATTATATTATATTATATTATATTATATTATATGAAATATCCATAATAGGTAAATATATAAGAAAGTGAAATTAGGTTAGTTGTTGCCCAGGCTTGGGTGTTTTGGTTAGAAATATGGGGTTTCTTTTTGGGGTGATGAAAACATTCTAAAATTGATTGTGGTGACGGTTGTGCAACTTTGTGGATATACGAAAACCCATTGAGTTATACACTTTACCGTTCGTTTTTTTTTTAAAGTTTGTTTTTCTTAAGCAATTTCTACATCCAGTGTGGGGCTCAAACTCATGAGATCAAGAATTGCACTCTCCTCTAACTGAGCCAGGCAGTGCCCAGAATTATACACTTAAATAATGAATTAAATGGTATGTGAATTATGTCTCATAAATTGTTATATAAGAAAGGTGGTATTGCCTTCTTAAGTGTTTTTGAATTTTGTTTGTTATTAATAAGGTTGAAAATGTTTCCATTTGCTTGGTTTCTAGTTTTATTTCCTCTTTAAAAAGTTTGAACTAATTTAATAGATTTTAAAAGATTTTTCATTTAAAGATTATTAAAGTGATCTTATTATTGTAAGCAATGCAAAGGATAAAATATGAAATATAAATATACATACAAATATAAAAGCACACATTTTAAGTGAAAAATGTGCTATTAAATAATGAAACACCTATTTTAATCTTTAAGGAAACTGAGCAAATTACTACAATTGAGGTTATTTTGCATGAATTCAGATTAAAATGGCAATATCTAATTTCCAGACAATAGGAATCACAACCAAATCCAAAATTCCTTGACTTAGAGATAGTCTGTATGACTGCCAAATCAAATTTCTTCTTTCAACAGAAGAAATATTTTAATTCTATTTTACTATTATACTTAAGGCTAATTTTCTCCTTTGAAATGTAATAGGTAAAAAAGAAAAAATAAATGTAGCAGGTAGCTTCTAAAATGGGGGTCCATTATGTATTTAACGACTCTAGAACTTTATAGATGTGCATGTTTGGAATTATTTGCAGTAAAACAACAAGGACCAGAAACCGGAAAGGGTTGTGGAGGCAGGAACTTCATGGTGTGGAAGCTTAATCTCAGAGCCCTGGTGGTTGCTTTAAGGAACCTGAAACAAAATTACTTCTTTCAGCTGCTTTGCAAGTTTATCAAGTGGTGTCCTGTGAGGACTCTGAGGGGTAATATTTATCCAATAATTAGATATTTAAGTACTTTTTGTGGTATTGCTTGGGAACATGTAACAACTCAGTCTCCTGCTTCATTAGACTCAAACCCCAAGTGAAACAAATCTCAAGCAAATCCCTTCGAGGGTATTTTCAACTTCATTTAATTTAGAGGAATCAGGAAAAGTAAAGAATGGATATTTGACTGATCCGGGAATTAGACATTTCTGTAGGAGTTCTAGGAAAATCAGCCTTTTACAACTTGCCCTTCATTTTAGAGTTACAGTTCCAAGAGATACCCGCCCGTCTCTGCCTGTGCCTCCCTCCCCAGCCACGTTCAGAACGGACGCTACCGTGGACAGAATCCTCAGATGTTCCACCCACGAGGGCCCACCTACGACCTAGTCCCCGGGACTGTGAGAGCGACGGACTCCACCCCCATGATTAGATTATGGGCCTTAAAATGGGGAGATTATGTGGGTCGGCCTAATCATGAGTCTGTGAAAAGCAGTTTTCTCCAGCTAGTCATAGAAAGGAATTTAGAAATTCCAAGTGCGAGAAGAATTTGACACACCACAGAAAGCTTGGAGAGCTCGGGAACCATGTGGCACAGAATTCGGAGGGGCATCTAGCAGCTGAAAGTGGTTCCTGGCCAATAGCCCGCCAGGAAATCAGGACTCGATCGTACCAACCGCAAGGAACTGAATTCTGTTCACAGCAAGACTGAATTTGGGGGCGCCTGGGTGGCTCAGTGGGTTAAAGCCTCTGCCTTGGGCTTGGGTGGTGATCCTGAGGTTCTGGGATCGAGCCTCGCATCCGGTTCCCAGCTCAACGGGGAGCCTGCTTCCCCCCACCCTGCCTGCCTCTCTGCTTACTTGTGATCTCTGTCAAATAAATAAATAAAATCTGAAAAAAAGAAAAAAAAGAGAAAAGAATGAATTTGGAGGTGGATTTTCTCCCCGGGCTTCGTAGGAGAACTCAGTCCAGCTGATAGACTTTGATTTCAGCTTTGTGACGCTTTGAGTAGAGAATCCTGTCATGCCATGCCAACCTTTTTACCTTTCAATGTAAACTCATAAATTGGTGTTTTTTTTTTCTCTTGCTGTTTTTTAATTTTTTCTTCAAAAATTTTAAATACAGAATAATTTGAACTTATAAGGAGATTCAGAAGATTATATTATACATCACTCAGATCTTTTGTGCCGTATTTACATGAGAACTTTTTTTTTTTTTTTAAGATTTTATTTATTTGACACAAAGAAAGATCACAAGTAGGCGGAGAGGCAGGCAGAGAGAGAGGCGGAAGCAGGCGCCCCGCCCGGCAGAGAGCCCGATGCGGGGCTCGATACTAGGATCCTGAGACCATGACCCGAGCTGAAGGCAGAGGATCAACGTACTGCGCCACCCAAGCGCCCCTACATGAGAACTTTTTAAGAGTTGTTTCCTTTTTTAAAAAATTGTGCTAAAAACACATAATATAAAATTTTACCCTGTCAACCTTTTCTTTTCTTTCTTTCTTTCTTTCTTTCTTTTTTTTTTTTTTTAAGATTTTATTTATTTATTTGTCAGAGACAGAGAGAGAGAGAGAGAGCACGAGCAAGCGCACAGGCAGACAGAGTGGAAGAGGGAGAAGCAGGCTCCCTGCGAAGCAAGGAGCCCTACGCGGGACTCGATCCCATAATGCCTGGACCACGACCCGAGCGGAAGGCAGCGGTCCAACCAACTGAGCCACCCAGGGGTCCCAATCATTTCTCTTTTTAAGAAGGCTGTGCACTACACGGGGCGGAACACACCATGCTGAGATCAAGACGTGAGCTGAGACCAAGAATCAGACACTTAACTGAGTCACCCAAGCACCCCACCTCTTGACCATTCAAAAAAAAATTATTTATTTATTTATTTATTCATTCATTTATTTAGAGAGTCCACGAGTTGAGGGGAGGGGTAGAGAGAGAGGGAGAGAGAGAATCTCAAGCAGACTGTGCACTGAGCCTGACACAGGGCTGGATCGCACCACCCCAAGATTGTGAACTGAGCTCAAATCAAGAGTCCACCACTTAACCAACTGAGCCATTCAGGCGCCCCCTTTCTAACCATTTTTAAGTGTACAGTTCAGTGGTGTTACGTGCATAACAGTGTCCTAAAACAGATCTCTAGAACTTTATCATCTCACAATTCGGAAGCTCTACAACCATGAAACAGCTCTCCACGCACCCTCCTCCCCCACTGCACCGCCCAGCCCCTGGTGCTCACCATTTTAGTTTCTATTTCTGTAAATTTTATTGCTTTAGATGCCTCTTAGATGTGGAATCATAATGTGGGTGACTGGCTTATTTCACTTAGCTTTATGCCCTCAGGGTTTATCCATGGTGTAACAGGTGTTGTTTTAAGCCACTAACTTTCTGTTTTTTTTTTTTTTTTAAACATATAATGTGTTATTTGCTTCAGGGGTAGAGGTACTTTCTGATAATTTTTATCCAGTGATAGAAATCTAATATGGATGCTCATCCATTTTCGCTTTATTAACTGTGTCTGTCTCTGATAAAAATAAAAATGTTCCCGCAGTGTGATTTGTAGGTCACCTCACATGTGTCACTGTGGGAGGTGGGCCTGAGCCAGGAGTGATAGCGCCTCAGACTACAGAGAACCAGGCTGCCACCGCAGGACCTCACACCCGGAGCGGGAGCCCACGTAGAGCTCGGAACCTTGAAAAGCAGGTTTCAGAAACCTTGCGGGGGTCCCGCCCTCATTAGCGACCTAAATGTTTATACATTGAACAAGTCCGTGTTTTCAGGTTTGGTGTGTAAGGCCTAATTCAACATCAGGGATAACTTAGCAACTGGTTTCTCCATCCTCGAAGTACAAGTATATTTCTCTGGACAATTTTCCAGTGATTCTGAGTTTTTCCTTTAGATGGCATCAAGCACGTATTTAATATTTAAAAAATGCTTAAAATTTGTGATTCGGTATCATATCCTAAAAAATCTTCGAAAATGGAAAGAAATCTATGTGAAAGTGATTTTTTTTTTTTGTTTCTTTTTGGCCAAAACAGTTACATCAACCTAAAGTGTTGCTGTTTTGTGAGGTAATCTCCAATGGTTTAACTTCACATTAACAGATTTCTAATAATTTACTTGGATAGATATCTACTCATATTGGATGATGAAGAGGCTCGTGTTTGGGTGTGAATGTCAACGTTTAAGAGGCATGAATTATTAAGCAAATATATTTGATGTACTCAATGTTTCTCTTATTAGTTAGAATAGAGAGAAATGTACATATATTCTAAATATTCTTTGTTGTAATATTTCACTTGATTATTGAAAAATATTCCTGCTCCTTTGACTTTTATTTATTCTAGTGAAAATCCACTGACTCCCTTTTATTAATTGCCTAAAAGATTTCACCTAGATAATAATAGTTGGTGGAAATTTGGGATTTGGACTCTAGTAGAAGCTGCTAGGCCATCCATTTATTCTCTCTTCCTTAGTAACAGACCACTGTTCTTAATTGCACACGTGTCACAGAATGAAAGACATTTCCTGTCGCCCTGGCAGCGAGGTGTGACCGTATGTCCAGGTTATGGCCAATAAAATGGGGGTGGGTGTACTGCTTGGGATTTATGAGAAGACATCTGAAAGAGCAGAGACCCAGTTGGGAGGTGTCCTTTATGTTTCTCTTTCCCTTTCCTCCTCCTTATTACTGCTCAGGGAATGTGACACTGTGGTTGCACAACTTCCAGGAGTCAACTGGGACCTGAAGTCATAAACTTGGATAGTACCACAGCAAGATAGGAATTTGTCCCTTATCGACATCACAGATCTGCCGTCAGATCCATGAATTAGTCTTTGCTACGTTTCTCTTACATGAGAGAGAAGCAAATTTTTACCTTCTTAAAAAGGCTAATATTTATTAGAGGCACCTGTAACTAATCTTAGTTATCACAAAATAGAATCTAAGCTTGATCCTGAGAAAAATGTTCTATCTTCCCCCTTCTTCAC